>NC_092579.1:18436677-19036677 GCF_037975245.1 Apostichopus japonicus
AGATGTAGTTTAAGAATATCTCATTACGTTCTTCGTTCACGCCTAGACTCGATCTTCTTTCAAGATATGTGTCCTTCACGTTAACTTGAAGCATACCTACTCTGGCTTCCACTTCAATCTGATCTCTCCATTAACATCATACATAAGTGGCCCATCCAATAAGTCAAGGCCATGCATATGTACATGCATGAATAACGTGATGCCGCAGTATATATTAAGCAATGTGTCCATATATATTTTCCAAATTATATAGCATATAAGTAATGTTGCTACAACATTATCGACATTCTTAAAAAAAGAGAAATTCATACCTTTAATAACGTGTTTTTACTACGGATTTTAATACCTTCTTGTTCTGAAATTACACATAAAAAGAAAATATTTGAAGTCTATTTGGGGTATCAAGGCTAACAATGACAACTCCCCCACAAACCACTACCCCCACCACCCCCTCCCCCACCGTCCCCCACGACCATCCCTTCCTGCCCGATTATTTATGTCTTATGTCTTGTGATAATAAATCTGGTATAAAGACAAGTATAGTATTGGGTTAGAAGAATAGAGGTCGTTATTTGGTTACAAATTCATTTGCTGACTTATCGATTGAAGCTTTAATTCAGAATTTGTCAGTGTTGAAATTTACTTCAATGAAGTTATTAGTAAGTGGTATTTACAAATTGCATGTTTTCCACGCTAAAAAAAAGACCTCTGAGTTATGAAATGTTCAGAATTCGAGTAAAATCATTGATGACTCGGTAATTATTGTTTATTTAGCGTGAAAGAACCGGATGAAGTTGATTAGTTCTAATCATGTCTGTTTTATAAGAAATGTTCGTGGGTCGGTTTGGTGAAATGTTCCCCTATAGTTGGTCACTTCTTTATGTAAACAGGATAATAACAAAGTACGCTCGTACTAAAACTCAAGTTAGTTGAATTAAGAAAGAATAACACAAGAACATCCAACACAATTATAAATGTGTGTATCATCAGATTGGCATATCATAGTTATAAAAAAGGGGAAATTGTACGGAAGCACATATGGGACACGCCAATGGGTAATTTTCAATTTTCTGACACGTTACAAATTTAAAGACCACTAGATATATGCAAAAGCCGTATTAGGGTAGAATATATGAGTCTAACGTTATGTGAACATAGTAAAACAATTTGCAAAACAGTGGTTGGCCACGAGATACCGTTCAACAAAGGCAAAATTGTAGTCTTCATTTTATAACCGTCTTATGCCATATATATATTTGACTATTCGTTAATATGAAGTTTTGTAAGCCAAATAAGTTGCGGTTGATAACTCGAAACGTTTCATCTGACGTATTTGTATTTGCAATTTATTTATTTCTGTTTGGTGGCGGGGGTATTGCCCGAGGAAAAAATTATAAAAAAGATGGAAATTAAAAAACAAAACAAAAAAACAACGAGAGCAAAGTCAACGCTTCCATCTGGTTTTCATCTTTTATGATATTTTATTACATCCTAGATTTTGAGAATCCTCAGAGGGATATCCCCTTCCTATATCTTTTGCCATGTAGGTTATATATTTCAAGTATATACTTCTAGGTCTGGTTGGCAACCACTGATAACCTGTTTTTTTTTTTTTTACATTTTCTCATTTTGAAAATTGTTACTTTTTGTGTATTTTACAAAACTTAGGAAAATATCATAAAACAATCTTGATGTCTTAACAGCGGTCATGTATCTTAGTTGGAATGAAGAGTTGTGGAGAAATTAATCAAAACATAAGGAAAAAGCTAACATGTACATCCGTTTATATATAGACATAAATGGCTATAACAAAATTCAAGTGCTCTAAAGTGTAGTGTCACGACGTATGGTTCGATTTACAGCTACAACATCCAAAATGAAAGTTCTCCTCTCAATTTGAATTGTCTTTGTAATTATTTTACAATTCGCTTAAAATGTGAATTTGAAACAAAGGTTGACGCCTTTTTTTTTAATAAACACAAAGTGAAACGTAAATCATCAATCTGATTCACATTATTATTAATATTCCAAATGCTGAGATATTTAAATAGATGAAGAAAAAATTATTTTATGTGCAAAAAAACCTGCAGTGCCCATTACTTGTTGAGAATTTGAAAATTCACTTTTCTCGTGAATAAAATCACTTGAAAACATATCCATAATGTTGCAGAAAATTCAATCTATAGACAACCAATATAGAAAAACCTCCTTGAACCCCTAACAGACAGGTCAAAATTGAACGAGTAGAGGAAAGTATGATGAAGAATGTTGGTGAGGAAATTTTGGAAAATTCCGACACAGTTAATTTATTGGTGTAGAAATATTGCAACCTCTTATAATGGCTTTTACAAAACTTGGTTGAAGGAACAGAAAAATAGGAGATATTTCCGATATCAGGTATATCGAAACCGAACACTTCACTCATAGGCGTAGGTCCCGTAGGAGGCGGGATGTAATGACCGATCTTGCCTATATGATATTGGCATCGACATGTTGAATGCGCGCTTAGCGCGCGAAAAATTTTGGCTTTTTTTTCGGGCAAGTCATTACAGCCCCCAAATTCAATCTGGCTCCTACGCCTTTGACTACACACATTGACAGTTTTTGAGGCTGTACATCGTGGAACATGCATTTCAATGCTCATTGATATGATGTTATATCTGCTCTTTGCTTTACAAATTCGAACAGGCGTGTAGCGAGTAATTGCCAAGGGAGGGCGAAGCCTGTAGGCAAACTATCTAAGCGAAGCGCCACCATGAGTTGGCGCGAAGCGTACAAGAAAAATTTTGGCCGAAAATGCCTCCCAGATCGCTGGAAATGACACTTCCCAGGCCTTGTAAGTTGCATCTAAGCATTGTCTATTTTGAAATTACTAGCGATGTCATAAAGAAAATTTGCTCGGGGGGGGGGCGGTCGCCCCCTTCCCGAAATGCGTTATGTTCCCCGACGACTCGGTCGAGTTCAAGTACATTAGTGAGAGAGGAAAATCGGAAACGTCAAAATGGAGTTGTCGGGGTAAGGGGTAGGGTGAGGCGCACACCCCCTCCGTAATCCTTGATCTGTCACTGGCTACCCTGTGTATATAATAGGGATCTTTCTCTTCCCGAGGTCTTGGCTATCTTCTACTCCCTCCTTTTCTCCTTTTTCTCTCTTTTTTCTTTTTCTTTTCCCTTCCTTCCTCTCCTCCTTTTCTTTTTTCCCCTCCTTTTCCCTTTTTTCTTCTCTTTTTTTTCTCTCCTCTTTTCCTTACCCGGGGGGCGCGCGCCCCCAACGCCCCCCCCTGGATACGCACCTGACTACTATGTTTACTTTTCAGGAAGTCACAAACATCCATTCTTTTACTCATATCACGTATTAGAAGTGTATGGAAGATATTATAATGTCACTTGTCATTCTCACACTGAAAATGGATTCAAACAGATATTATTGTACATTCCATTTTTCGTTTACCATTCATGGTCCTTGGTATAACTTGTTATCCCGAGAAGTAATAATCGCATACATTACCTTACAATATTATATACGCCAGCGGTCCGCAAACTATTGGACGTGACAAAATCGTGGATCGCGAAAGTATTTTCCTGTGATTGGTGCATGGGATCTTTCTAGACGTGGGCAAATTGATCTTTACGGTTTTCCGAGCGTACCGGACGGATATCGATTTAGTTTTTTACATCGAGTTCAAAGTCCAAGATAGCTTTCATGGATCCGGAACATGGATTCTGAGAGTTGTCTCGATCTGGTGTACCATTGCTCTGTCCTCATTGAATGTCCCGAGCCGTAGGCTTAAATGTTTTTCGGACCGCTGGTATATCCCTTAGCTATTTTCTGAATCATTAAAATATGTTGGAGGCGATACTGACTGTACGGCTTCCACGTGCATGGAAGGTAATATTTGGTTGCCCTTGTCGCAATGAAGGGACGATTACACGCTTAAATAGTAACTAATGGCGTATTTGATACCAACATTGACCAGCCATATTCCACTTATCTGGTGAGTAGATTAACTGGAATAGGGTCGAGCATAACGTTATCAGAACGTCCGTCCAGGCCCCTGCATGGATATAGGTACATTTATAATAATGTAAAGGCCGATATAGGTACATTTATAATGAAAGTGATTCTTATATTTATTTTTTAAATATAACAATGACGGGTTTTTGCAACCATGCTCGCTTTTCACACAAGTCTGGGGTTATAGGGGTGTAGGTCCGCCCTTCCATTTTCCAACCACACAGATAACTTCAGAAGATCTTAGTAGCATAAACATATCGTTTAGACCTAGTGATATACACGCCGTGTGTTATAAAGTGCTTATCATTTTACTTGTTTACAATGGTACAACCAATCAGATTTGTGCACCCTGCAATGCTTCATCTGTGGTCTAAATATGACTCAGAATGCACCACTTGACGTCCAAAATTCCATTTCTTTTCTGAGGTTTAACTTGAATGCTACCAGACCTCTCCCTACATGACAGGAGTCGACTTCAACGACCACGGGGCTACATACCACCCAATGCATGGATTCATACGTGACATAAGTTACATAATTCATGAAAACATAATAAAATGCTTCAAGCGACTTTCTGCTTCCGTCACCCCGCGATTGGGTCAATGCCTAGAGAGTCGGTGAAACCTTCCGATTCTTATGGAACTTAACGACATTTTGGCAACGTGCACTCGTTTTGTTTACATTTGCGATTCACTGATGACGTACTCAATCGAACTCCCTTTAATTATTTCGTCTGAAAACTGGAAGGGAATTCAACTATCGATTTTCGTCGACAAGTGTGTCAAAACTAGCAGCCCTTGAACTCTACGGAGAGACGCTTCGTTGCAATATCTCCGAAGTGTTTACTTTCTGCGGATGAAGCAAAGTCAACAACATCTGCTTAAATGGATTGGTAAAAATATCGAACGATTGTCTAGCTATGGTTTTATTGAATCAACAAATATATATAGTATTGTAATAAATAATAACTTCACCTGCCATCACGACGTGGATGAATGTATATTCCAAATGCATTACATTCATGGCTTACTATAACTGCATATATATATATATACAGGGGCGTATCCAGGATTTTCCAATAGGGGGGGCGCCAGGCATGAATGATCGCCGTCCTGGGGGATGGGTCTAAGGGGAGGGGTGTACAATTTCTGCTTTCAAAGAAGGGCTGAAATGCAAAATGGTGTCATATGCATGGGCGGCGATCCGTACTTCCGAGTGGGGGGGGGGATATGACCTTGTTGACTATCTAAGCGTAGCGCCACCATGAGTTGGCGCGAAGCGTACAAGAAAATTTTGGGATTAGCAAACCCTCTAGATGGCCGGAAACGGCACTTCCCGAGGTTTCCAAGCGGCATATACCCAACTTTAAAATAGGGATGTCATGTCCGAAATATCTCATAATCAGGATCCAAAATACTTTTTTTTTTTAATTTCGGGTGTTATTTTGGGAAAATTGCCCCTGTCAATCTTGTTTCAGGCGCAACGTTAGAATGTTCGAGAGCTCTGTTATATTATTCGATGAAGAAAATGGCCTCATGCAGGCTATTATAGGCCTATACACATGCAATACACAATTACACATAGTTACATTCCTAGGTACCGATTGCTAGGGCATCCAGGTGAAACGTGTATTAAGCATTACCCTGGTTACATGAGATTCTCAGCTGTTCGAGGGAACATGTACGTGTGTAGGCCTACTATAGGGCCTATATGAATACTATGAGGGTGCATATATGTACTATATCAATACCGTGCGCGCAATAATACATTTTGTTGTTATAGGGCCAATGAAGCCTACAGTCAACTATTTTTGCTTTATAAAGACGCTTTATTTGAAAAGATCGCACTGCGTTTATGGTAGGCGAGAAATGAAGCTAAAAAAGAGCCGTACATTAACGAAGATGCATAAATGTAGGCATGAAAATATTCTTATCCCTGGCATTTGGTGGGGGGGGGGGATATGGTGCATTACATCCCCTCCACCCATTTTCATGGGGGGATATATCCCCCCTCCACCCAGGATCGCCGCCCATGGCCATATGTGATCCATTTTTCGACCTTAATAATAAGCAACATTTCCAGTAAATATGGACACAAAATGCACAATTTAGTATGGCTGGCATGTCATTTAGTGTTTATAGTGATAATACAAACACAATTACCATCTATGTTTCTAAAACTATTATGCCGCCGAACTTCGCCAGAACCTTTTTTAGGCAAACAAAAAATAAAGCATACGGGAGGGGGGGGGGGGTTGAGCGATCACCGACATCTCACATAAAGGTCGTCATCAATTTTTTTTTTTTTTTTTTGCTAAACTTTTTTTTTTGGTGACGGCCAATAGGGGGGGCGCGCGCCTGTTGCGCCCCCCCCCCTGGATACGCCGATGTATATATATATATATATATACATCCTACATATAGCCTATAGCTATATATAACTTTATATAAAATCTGAACTCAAACCCCAGATTTAAATTCTTCTTCACATGACGACCTCCTAAACACGGAGAAAAGTACGGGAAACATGAGGTCGACAAACCGGAAAGCAATTCATATGGATCGCAAGCTATACGTATATAGGAAGTAAACAACGTACGTAAAGCCTTTTCGGAACACTCCATTATCATTTGAAACATCACAGCATTCACGAAAGATATTTAGATTATAAGTCAGAAAGTCAAGCCGATAATTTGTTCCAAATGATCAGCAAACCGAATTGCCACCCCACCCCAACCCCAAGCCGAACCCCAACCCCCCTAAATCAATTGTCTCGCTGTGATAATTCATTGCCTAATTTAACACTCTTCATTATTATCATTTGAAACATCAGAGTATCCACGATAGTTATTTTGAATTTTTTATTAGAAAATTTTACCGTTGTAGCATTTAAGCTGAGATTAACAAACCTCCTACATAATGTACTAATTTGCTATCGCCGTATGTTTTTATATTTGTGTGGTATTGTAAACACTTCAAAACTGGCTTAAAACACTTTTTGTGTGTGCGTGTTAAGACAACATTTTTACCAATTCTGCCGAGAATTACTTAAATTATAAGATCGTGATTGAAGAAACTAAGACTCCATGATAGATATTCTCACATAAATACTAATGGACAGTATCTTTAGCATTTACAAAATCAGATTACATTTTTTTATCCTTGGCCTTTCGTTCATCATGAACTGATAAGATGATGGCAAACTTTTACAGCACGTAATACATCGAGGATGGCGTGTTGAAAAAGTTATATGAATTCTAAAGTTACAAGAACATGTTGTGGTTGAGTATTATTAAACTGTAGAAAAACAATGGATTATAACGTTGATATTAGTAGTCCTCCGCTTGGGTATAACTGACGACTTCAACATTTATTAAGCCTTAAAGGGGCCCAATCCAGAGGGATTAAGCCTTGCAGAAGTCTTCAGTCTCGTGTGTGAATTAGAAATATTAAACCTGTGATAATATCCAAAAATGGATATTGTGAGTAAGAAATTTCTTAGCCAAGTGGGGATGGGTTTTTTCTTGTTTTTTTGTTTTTTTTTTAAAGTTGGCATCGCTCTCTCGCATAGACCAATGATAATGCTTAGATTTTTTTCCTCTTAAACACCATACGACAGACATCTGTCAAACGTCATCAAAAAGAAAAGTGAAGAAGCAGAAATTGACAGATTAAATGGGAAAGCAATTATGAAAGAGATTTTTGTCGTGATATTCAAAAGAAGGATATATAGATATGACAAACCAAGACATACTACGGAAATAATTCACCGAAGAAAAAAACAAAAACGGATGCAAGGTTTTCAAATAGACATCATTTTAAAATGCAAATTACGCAAACAGATGAAAACCATATTTTATGGCAATATTCACTTCGTCTGAAAGGGAGGATCGTTTAAAACATGCATGGTGCAAAGATGAATGTTAAATTCAATGAGGAATATTAAAATTAGATATTAAAAACTAATAATAATAATGGTTGTTTAAAAGAAATGGGGCCGGAAGTTTCGTTCCATATAGCAGGATCTTCTGCAGCGACTGAATAAATGATAAAACGGAATTGATATATTGCCTTCAACCATTTACTTTGGAATTATTGCTGCCAAGTTATGGAAAACTAATTTAACAAAACTTTGGCATTTCGGTCTACAAATTATGTCTATATATCTCTTATTACTAGGTAAGGTTTCCACTCCTACGGCCATTTGAAGATGGGATCAATATTATGATAATATTACTTTCAACTGTAAAATCTATTCTTATGTTACCGTTTAGCGCTGTTCGGGAGTCCAATGTTCAGTACTTTCAATTCCGTATTATTCATAGACTTTTAGGTGTAAGCGACTATTTATTTCGCAAAAATGTTAAACATTCGCCTCTTTATTCAGTTAAACAGTTTTGATGGTCCCCTCATGTATAGAATTTTTGGAAAGAGATATTTGAGAAACGTTTATGAGATGAATGTAAAACCTGTAATTTTCGGTTAAACTGAAAACGGTCGTAATCATATTTTTTTATGTTATATGCGAAGTATTATATCTTTATGAGTAAGAACAACGAGTCAAAGCCGGATCCAACGATTTCCTGTTATAAATTTAAATTTCTTGAGGTTGTTAAGAAAGAACATTAAAGGTGGGATCGCTCGTAATTTCCTCGTAAATTCTGTCCTTCACACCACCCGATTCAAAAATAATATCAATACTACCCTCTACCGGTTCGTCGCTGTTGTCTCGTAATTTCTCAGCAATCCAGTATTTACGGCTAGTAAGCAATAAACGGGTTCGGTTACTTGAACGGTGGCCTTGGCGAAATTCCTGCATAGTTTCTTGTCTGTGGCAGTACAGGGAGTTGTTATGGAACAACTCCCTGGTCAGTAGTATGCGGTATTACGCCGCGTTTTCGTGTGTGTTGTGTGATACAAAACTCTGTGCTTTGTTTTACGTTCAGAACTTTTCACAACTAATGGGCTGTACAGTATAGGTTACGGTCGAGCTTTGCATCAGGCGTAATAGTTCGACCAGGGCGCTGCTACTCTAGGCTCTAGCAGCTCCCTGCTTTTACTCTTTTAGGCCTACATGGTGAGCAGTCGACGTCAAGAAACAGCTCAAAAAACTATAGTTATGAACTTTATGTCTGATTTACGCTGACTGGTGTCACAAAAAGACAAACGCGAATGAGTGAAAAATACGACTGAAGTGATTACAAAATTGGGTATCAAACGTAAAGTCAAGTCCGTCATGTGTGAACAATTGGTATTTCAGCCAATATTGGTATTAATTATACATAAACAGAGTCACAGCTTACATTGTATTTTATATATAAATTTTAGTTATATATCAGGAGGGTAAGACAAAGCATTTTATGTCATATACCATATATAGATAAATATGTATATTTAATTATTTTTGGACTCCTGGCAACGGGCCCTTTAGGCGATCACAGAGCACTTGCCCTAGCTGCACCCCGTCCTCCTAACCGGTGCACGTAAACCCTGTCCTTGCACCCCTTGACCCGAATTAAAAAATAACGAAACTTGAACGGAAAAGGGAAGGAAAATACGTTGCCATAAGGGGCGGCTCCACCCTCTTTAGAAAGGATTGGCAAAAAGGGTATAAGTACATGAACAATAAACTAATAGTTATTTCCATTGAAAAGTGTCTCGCTGAGCATCGGCCGTCAAAGCAAAAAACTTTTTTTCCTAAATCACGTCAGTGTATTGCTTTCCAGCGTACTGTACTCCCAGAATTGACTCTCCTGCTTCTTGTTCCGAACAGCTCCCAACGAAATGCCAAAAAGTCGGCAACGGGGTTGGGGTGGGTTACCCAGCTCCACCATGGGGCACCTCATCTCGACTGACTCGAATTACAACTCGAAACTTTAACTGAAATTGGATTGAATTAAAAAAAATATATACTAGCTGTCTGCATGGATCATACTTATCTATACTATTGTGTGACCATATAGGCTCTATATAGTCAACCAGGAGAGACTGGGGCAAGCTTTTTTTCTTGCCACAGAAAATTAAACATTGCCCGGAAGTTCCTAGCATGATTAATTCATTTCAAACTTCGACGGCAATGAAGGACAAAGAGAACCATATAGGCCTATGCCTGACTATAAGATCATTGAACCATCAGGAACAACTCCGAATAATCTTCCATTTGCCGATTCATTACACTGGGAATAAGGGGTGGGGGTGGGGCTTTCCATTTGATCCGCAAGTATATTGAATGGTCACCACAACAAGGGTGTATAGCTTGGGACTAGCACGGGGAGACTTGTCAACCTTGTGAACTTTTTTGGGGGTGAGATGCGGGGGGGGGGGAGTTGGCAAACTAAAACATACAGGGTAAACAGAGGGGAGGAAAGAGGTCAAAAAAGAAAGAGTGAAAGACAGATGAAGGGATGGAGGAAGAAAGTAAAGAAAATGTGGAGATGGAGGCTAGGGGTAGAGATAGATATGATATGAAAGTACAGAGAAAAAAAAACCAAGAGCAGAAAAATGGAGATCACTGGGATACTGTCAAATACACAAGAAGAATATACAATCTAAATACTGGAATTAAATAATGCACAACATAAATACAGCTTTATGACATCAACAAATCAAAGGGGAAAGATATAATGTTTCAAGGATGCTGGAAAATAAGACACAACAGAAGATGGTTATGGTTTCTGATCTATTAGGCTTCTTCTCTCTACTGCTACCAGGATGTAAGAGACCACAGTGACTCGCACAACTCTTTAAGTTGTGATGACCTCTGACCCTTACTATGCCTAACTGTTATCTTGCCAGGAAATAAATACACCAGTGCATGAGAGGAGGTGAGAGACAGGACTGATTGATCGTGTCGATAGGGGTACATGTGATTCAAGAAGATAGATGTAAAGATTAGCATCGTTTGGACACTTCAAATGGGACCCCCTCCCCACCCCCCCACACCCTCCCCCACGTTCAAATCATATCCCCTCCTGGCAACGGAAATGAACACCAGTATAAATAAACCGATACAGATATTTATACACACTGTGCGTGTAGGCCTATATACAATAATATAAAGCTGGCCATTCTCTGCTTGTTACTCCTTGATTGAATTTCCCCAACCTTGCCCACCTTGACTTAGAGGGTGGCCAAGCTCCTGATTTACAGTCATAGCTACTATCGAACAAAATGGACGAAAGCAATTTATCTCAATCTGGTGATGCAGATGTATCATTAGCTGCTAATCCAACGTTTGTGAATGTCGCACAACCTGTCAACAAAAGTCTGGGAAAAGTGCTTGCCCCTGCCATATGTATGATCTCTTTTGTTCAGGATCATGTAAATGTGTATTCGTATAGTCTGAGGTTTCTCTCCCATGCTGCTCCATATCTAATCCTACTGGTGACATTGGACAGAACATTGGCAGATGGCTTCTTGAGAGGTGTTGAAGTAACTGGATCAGGAGTATCTGTAGAGATTACATAAAACAATAGTTACTAGATTGCAAGTATCCTGCTATAGCTTCTATGGCTGTGACTAAAAATATACAGTACCTTTTGTTTAGAACTTATCACACTTATGCAGCACTGGAAACTGATATTTCAATTTAAATGGTGTCATTGAGTTTAGAGGACATTGAAGTTACAAGTATGTTGGTGAAACCAAGACCACCCTCAAGAAGCAGTTCTAGTCACAAGTCAATACCATGAAAATGGAGACTCCAGTAGGGGAACACTTTCAGCTCCCCAATCATACCATTAAAGACATGTCCCAACAGGTAACTAACTTCGTAGACTAACCATCTCAGACACAGTACACCACAGCAGAGATAGAGAGAGTGGACGGAGTGCCCTAGCACCATTCAACTGAATGGGCTCAATATACAGGAAGGACATGACTAACTTTATCCTGCTCCATCTCTGTATTCTGCTATAGTTTATTTGCCCTCTCTCCTTACTTAATCCTCGCTTTGTACTCCACAGTTTATCTAAATACCTCTGCTTTCACTGACTCCTTTTGTTCAATACACCATTAACTTCTTTCTTTGTGTTCACCATGTCCTCTCTGTTCCAGGCTCTATTGTGTCTCTTTAATTTACTGTTACTAGTCAGTTTGCCTCTAAAGAAGATCCTGATAATATCAGGCCCACTTACTTTTATAAATTCTCATACACATGTATGCTTTTTAGTGGATGAGCAATATGCTACCATCTTTTCTTTTCTTTTGGAATTTAATGAGAATGAAATTGTATTATTTTTCTGATCACACCAGATCAGATAAGATTAGCACTGCTCTTCCAGTCTGTAATTCATGCAAGGATAAACATATAAATTTACCTTCTCCTTTCTGAGTGTCAACTGATCTTTCTGTGGTGACAGCCGCTGAGAATGCCTCTGTTTGACTTTCAGCATCTTTCAGGAAAAGATGCATTTGAAACCTATACAATGAAACAAAAAAAATTGTCTGTAAATCATATAACTGAAATAGTAATTTTACTGTACACCCCAAGCTTAATTGTATGCGTAATGAATCTGGTAATGACCAAATCATTACAAACATACATGTTTTTATCATACCTAACCAAGAAAAAATATGAAAGAGAAAAGTAACAAACAAACACTTAGGCAGATTTCAATAATAACATATTGTTAACCCACATTGATTTAAACCCAGATAAGGATGAGATATTCTTTCATACTCTTCTTCAACATATCCATAAACCGCGGTACCTTTCAAGAATTGAAAGGATAATTTTGTGTTGCCCAACTGCTTGCCCAACAACTTGAGCTCACATGTCAATGTAAAATTTACTAGGTAAACTTCCTGTCTTAGTGAACTGATTGGTTTCATATCGCTAAAAGATGTCCAGTCTTTTGATCAAAGTTTGATGTACACTCATTATTTACCTACTGTGTAAACTTCCTGTTTATGTGAGCAGTTGGTTTCATGAGTGAGAATTGAGATGCTAGCTTACTCCATGACACCATTGTGAAAAATTCCTGTTTACATGAATAGCTTGATTTCAGACTACCATATATTTAACGCTAGATTACTCTCCACAAGAGATAGTTTCGGCCACCAAATTTAATAGATATTATAATTTTTGAACACTAAACATCAGATCATTCACAAGAAGCTGAACAAAAAAAAGCATAGTACTGACTATATATAAAAAATATGATAACTTAGCACAGCATCATAAAGTATGAGCATCAGGCCTACACAAAAAAAACTGGTACTTTCTTACCTCCAGGCATGGCTATATAAAGGTTTATAAAGGTATAGCTATATGTACTAATATGGTCCCTCAATTTGTGAGGCTAATTTACCTAATTTCTTGCATAGCAGTTGGGTTCCTTCAAAAATCCCAAACACAGAAATGTACACATGATTGCTGGAATATTGGACAGACAGTCAGTAGATAACAGTATAACACCCTGTTGCCCACATGAACCATTAAAACTTGATTGCATATGCTGGCTGTGGCTGACCTTAGAAAAACATAAGGTCTAGTTGAATACGCAGCGTTGTGAAAACATGTGAATCTGTTAGTAGTGATTCTAAATTATTTATGTATAGTAGATGCATTATTTTTATAGGAAAAATTGCAGGTTCATGTGGTTGTACTTGTACAGCACAGTAGGCCTTCCTCACTGGTGTATATTACAAAATTAGGGAATACAGTTACTATGAACACTAAATTCAGATACTTATTACTAATACTATAGGCCTTAGTCCTATGTTATATGCCTAGTTAATTATGACTGGGCATAGGTGAGGCTTTTCTTTCAAATGCTCATTCACAAGAATTATTCCTCAAACAAGGACAGCTGATAACAATTTAGAACCTGGAGGGGTGGGGATGAACAGATCACTTAGGCCTAGTGGTTAGAAAATATATTTCCATCAATTTGTTGAGGCAAAAAAACAGTTTACTTTTTGGTGATGAGAAGGCCCAGCTTTCCATGGCATAAATATGAGGAGTGAAACTAAAGACCCCCAGTCCCTGTCAGTCTTCTTTAGGAAGGATATTTTAATTTTTTACTGTATACAGTACAAAGTGGCTATTCTTACGACTAGTTGTAAGAATAATTTCCGACTACGCATGGGCAGTTGCTATTTTTATGATTAGGAGTACTAATTTTATGACGAGGAGTAACAATAACTTCCGGTTAGGGTTAGGATTGAGGTTTAGGGTTATGTTTAGGGTTACCCCTACTACATGCGCAGTTGCTTTATTTACTCTACTGCACTTGAATTTGCCTTTGACATAAGAATAGTTTATAAATAATTGTTACGACTAGTAGTCGTAAGAATAGCCACGGCCTATACAGTATCCTCATGACAAGCATTCACAAACAGTGATGATGATGACTCAGTAATACAACTTACTGCTATTTTGTGCTAGGATAAGTATGATAAGGTTAGCATACGCTAGGTCCATTGGAAAAATAATGAATGATAGGCCTAGTTACAAAGCCTAGGCTCATCAAATCATGTATGTTACAAATACAATAGCATAGACACTGCAAAGTTCGAACACCTAAGCCTTAAAATACCCCAAAAACTATCTTCATTTTATTGACAGATATGTACGTACATACTTGCGCACGGGTCATTTTGGAGAGGAAATAACTGTAGCTTCCTAGTTTTTAGTGATATTGGCTTTCGCTTGTAGGTTATCATGGTGAAACTGTGTATTTCTTAGGGGTGTCCGAACTTTGCAGTTTTCTGTACTTCGCAATACTGACAGTTACTGTACCTAGGACAATACCCTGTAGTACTACTATGTACTAGTATTACCCTATACAGTTTTAGCCTAGCTTAGCAAATCAGTACCTTTTTGTGTGATCCTGAAGCAAATGTTCTGCGAAATCTGCGTTGCTAACAGAAGTCAAATCGTGGACATGTTTGTAGAGCTCTTTCTCCATTTGCCAGTTTACGTAGGAACGTAGAAGATAGATCTTCGTGGCATCTCTTCGTCGCTGTTGTTCCTTTGCACTGCTGTTTTTGTCAGGTCCATGCAACAATGGCTTTCCTCCACTTGAACCTACGCTCGTTCCAGGATAAGGTCGTTTTCTTTCGCCCGATTCTCCTTGCCCTGATCCCTTTTCCATGATTGTCACTATACTCTAGTCTAATCGAATGTATTTGTACGAAAATCGTACAGTATTCTTTACTCAAAAGGCACACAAACAACAAACTATCGCGTACGAAAATCCTTTGCGGTAAACAGCACAATAATCTGAAATGCTGTGTTATAACATTATGTGTGCATGGGTACGGGCTTGTTACGCATACGCTTGCCTGTGCTATTCACTGATCTAAATTTGCCACCGAGGTCACGTGAGTTTTCGGGGTCCCATTAAACCTCGCTGAAACCTCGAAAATGCCAGCGCCCTCTAAAAAAAGTCTACGAGCGATATCGCCTTTAACAAAGCGTTAATCGATATTTTCGATGATTGCTTTAAGGATTTGTAAGTGAAATTGTTTTGTATTTCTCTTTCCTTATCTTATATATATATATATATATATATATATATATATATATATATATATATATATATATATATATATATATATATATATATATATATATATATACAGGGGCGTATCCAGGGGGCGCAACAGGCGCGCCCCCCCCCCTATTGGCCGTCACCAAAAAAAAAAAGTTTAGCAAAAAAAAAAAAAAAAATTGATGACGACCTTTATGTGAGATGTCGGTGATCGCTCAACCCCCCCCCCCCCCTCCCGTATGCTTTATTTTTTGTTTGCCAAAAAAAAGGTTCTGGCGAAGTTCGGCGGCATAATAGTTTTAGAAACATAGATGGTAATTGTGTTTGTATTATCACTATAAACACTAAGTGACATGCCAACCATACTAAATTGTGCATTTTGTGTCCATATTTACTGGAAATGTTGCTTATTATTAAGGTCGAAAAATGGATCACATATGGCACCATTTTGCATTTCAGCCCTTCGAAAGCAAAAATTGTCCACCCCTCCCCTTAGACCCATCCCTCATTCATGCCTGACGCCCCCCCCCCTAGTGGAAAATCCTGGATACGCCCCTGATATATATATATATATATATATATATATATATATATATATATATGTATATATATATATATGTATATATATATATATATATATATATATATATATATATATATATATATATATATATATATATATATATATATATATATATATATATATATATATATATATGATAAGGAAAGAGAAATACAAAACAAATTAAAAAATGTAAATTGTATATATATATATATAGGCCTATATATACAATTTACATTTTTTAATTTTTAATTTTTAAAATTTTTTTTTAGTGAAATATATTACGTACCTGGTTAAAGTTATTAGTTTGTTTCAAGGAAATTTTACAAGGGACCGATTTAGAGCCGGAAGTAATGTTTCTCGCATGCGTAACTGATGCATTATTAGTCTGTATGATTTGGCATAGGCTAGGCCCAATTTATGTTGAATATATTGTTGGGAATGTCGGGTTTTTAGATGAAAATAGTGCTGGGCGGGATTCACGATTTTTAAGACAGTGCTGAGCGGTAATTTTTAGTACTGGCCGGGCCGCCCAGTATATATATATATATATATATATATATATATATATATATATATATGATTATTATTATTATTAAAAGCAAGGACGAACTATGCCATTGTCAATTATTATTTCGAGATGTTTTGATCTTGAATTGGACAAGAAGGTAAAACAAAAAAACAATACTATGTCCACTTGAAAGATGGTTGCCCGTGGCAATCTAGAACTAGGTCTACCATTAAGAGTGAAAGGCGTAGTAATTATACAATTTTCATTACTTTTCAAACTAAAGTTAGTAGGCCTTTCAAGCTTTATGTTCAACATGGGAAGAAATATGTTTCCGTCAAATGAAAACTTGTGTTCTTGACATAATAACGTCTGGTGGCTCTTTGTAAACAGTTACGGCGTGAAAGCTATACGTAGTGAAATGTGAATTAAAATCTTGATGTAACAGACTAAAACGGAAATGCAACAGATTGATGCTGGCCGTAATGATTTATTTTTTATCACCACTGTTCCATTATACAACCAATTAACGCTCGTCCAGTAAGTAAATATCGTAAATCAGAGTTGCGTTACTCTCCCGGACGTAACATTAGCGAACCAGGGAAAGGAAATGGTATTTTAAAGTTGCTATTAACCGTTTTAAGAATTTATGGTATGCTCTGTGTATAATAACCGTTAATATAAAAGGTAGTACGATGAAGCCTTCGTCTACCGTGTATTTTTTAAGGTGGTAATCGTAAAGGCTTGTGTGTAGTATATACAACGGTAAATTGGCTACAGGAGAGACTGGTAAAGCACTGAGTGTCACCATCGGATGTAAGGGCCGCGACGAAACGGAATACATGTGTACCGGTACAGTACAGGTCAGGTCAGTGCAATGATAGGACTAAAGTACAGCGAAGCAGAGTACTGCAGTGTAGTACATTATGCCGAACTAGTACAGCACAGAACGGCACGGTACAATGCAATGCACTGTAATGCAATGTAAAGCAATACAGTATAGTACAGTGCAATTCAGTACAGTACAGTACAGTGCAGTGCAGTTCGATACGGTGCAGTGCAGCATAACTTTCTATGTACGGGGACTGGTGCCCTGCAGAGTTGATCTCGGGAACGAATGTTATTCTTTCTCCAGGCCCCTAGAATGTCTTCCAATTTTTAACATATGAGAATTACTTCGCCATATTAAAGTGACTAGTCATGTGAACGTGCCTTTCAGGCGAGACAAAGTTCATGTGAAGGTCGATCTAGAGGGACACATGTATCTTCCATGATTGTATTAAGCATCTGCTACGTCTTAATTAATAACATTAATCAAATAAACATGCAGGCCTTTACCATGCATATACCAACGCACGGTAACATAATAGTTAGACTCAGTTCAGACTTTCTTAGTAACTCTGCAAGGAAGAAGCAGAAAGAAAGCCTTGTTGTAGTCACCTTACCCCACCCCCGACCCCCCCCCCCTCACCCCACAGAGTGCCCATCAAGCAGACAGGAGGTAGAGATATCTGATGTAGGCTGCAACTTCAAAGCAAAGTTCAAACCATGTGAAAATCCTAATTCGTTAAGTAAATTTTCCGATCTTTGTGATTGGTTGCTTAAAAAATATTGCATATTTAGATCACTACCACATGGGATTGACTAACCTCCCGAATAGTCGTTACCGTTCTAGTTTTGCAACGGCAAAATATCGTCCCACCGGCAAATTTAAATGTCCCGATTATTTAAGAAAAAAAGGTCTTTGCTACCCTCATGAATATCACTGTTTGTTATGATACACAAAGCATGTAGTATACATCACCACACGTGACCCTTTCGGAAGCATGATACAATCAGGGAGCTGCTACTAGAGTAGTAGCTCCCTGATACAATCGTCTGTTCGCATATTGGCTCCAAAAGTTTCGTTGGAAAGTCTGTGAAACACGAGCTACATGTAGTTTCAACAAGTTCTATAACCATAACATTAATGCTATAGCTATTTCGATATATTAGGGTACCCCCCTTAGACCCCCCCCCACCCCAACTAGAATATCCGTTAAACGTTTAGGAACAATAAGTTGTTACAGTTACAGTTTTTGTTACAAAATATCGGAATTTCATGTGATCTAATTTTGATCATTGGACGATAAGAAAACCTGTCAGGCAAAACAAAATAATAATAATAATAATAATAATAATAATAATAATAATAATAATAATAATAATAATAATAATAATAATAATAATAAGATCAAACAAATATTTTCCATTTTATGTACAATAAATAATTTCTGTTTATTAGACCCAATCAATAGTATCTTTTTAAGAAGAAGATTAAAAAGAACAATATTTATAAATCAAAATTCGGATCTCACTTAAATTAAAAGATTCTGTATAGAGGTAAATTCATAAATTTCTCTTTTTTTTCAATCTTCGAATTATAATTAGTTAACCATTCCATCGGTTGTATAATACAGGCACTTTTCTATAAGTTTAGAATAATTTTCTTTATAATTAATGCTGTCATTGTGACTCTTTCTTAGTTTAATTATCAGATTGAAAAGTCACTCTATAACTGACTGAATCGTTTGGCATTTATGCCTTTTAATGTTTCCAATAAATCTTTATATACATTTAATAGTTTCCAGTTAATTTAACCCATATTTATATCAATTTATATCCATCGGTTGTAAGATACAGGTGCTAAATTCAATACCCAGGCACTTTAAATCAAATTCAGAATAATACCTCACCATACGTCACTCTGCCGTCACTATATGCAAAATTTTATAAAACAAGCAAAAGCAAATTTATGCCGTAAAAAAACTCTTCCGGCAACAATTGTATCTCCGTGATTGATTTTCAACATCACATATGCATCTTTGAATAGCAATAGACTGAGAACTACACGTTTTCGATATACGTCAATACAATTTCAAAGTCGCGGCATTGTATATATAGCCGTTGTCAGTCTAAATCTTCGATCTTGAAAGAAGGGTTGAAGACGCTTTTTCAGAGGACACTGCTTCCTGATGTACGGCTGATTATTATGTCAACTCTTCTGCACACGTATATATTACACCCAATTCCGCTCCATATCGCGTAGTTCATATACCGCAGACTCCATACTCTGTATTCCATTAACGCTCCATACCACTCCATACGGCTCCATACCCTCATTTCTTTACCAATAGGCTAATATATATAACATAAACTTTACCACGTACTCCATACCTGGATAGGTATCACTCTAAACGTCTTAGCCGTTAACTACTCTATTTCCCAATACTCCGGCAGTACGGTACGGTAAGGTACACAACTAGGCTCCTTCAGGCGAAGATACCCATAACTCGTCGTTCAAGCCATTTAAGACGTACATATAGGTTTATTCTTTACCAGTGGTTTGTACTAAATATATGGAAAATATAGCTTAGCCATCCCCATCCCAACCACACATCACACTCCTCCTTTCCATGTCCTAATACTATTCACTATACGCAATTGCCAACTAACAGTCGGATATATTTGTTTTTCGTTTATCTATAGACTTAAATCAGTCGTTTGAATTACTGTTGATAAATGTTAAGATGGTATATTCTATAATAATAGTTGCAACAATGCATTTGCTTCATCGATCATTTTGTCATCTGAAATATGATGTGTGATATAAAGTCGAAAAATTGAACATTTCCAGTATTTTTTAAATGATATGCAGAAATTAACATTTACAGGAAAATGCGTCCGGGCGGCGATTTTTTTTTCCCAAACAGGTTTGCAATTACGGAGTTTTCCGCCAATCAGATTGCTCGTGACGTCAGCATCAATAATGGCATCGCTTCGAAGTTGGAAGACATGCACTGAGTTACACACTGACACTTAATTAAGTCTAGTTACGGGGTTTCCAATCAAACGCCCTAACTTTACTTTTAATGCTTGAATCACATGTTGACCTTACTTATGATACATACGCTACATTCTATTGGGTTCGTGTTTACGTTATTCAAGATTTGTAAGCCGTTCTACTGCAATCGGAATTCGTTTCGTGGAATTGGTAGGCCTACACTAAAATCAACTTCACGAGTCTTGAATGAATATACGCAAACAGTTTAGTGTATAGTCAAGGCTTCATAATTGACGCACCCTGTAATTGACGCACCTTCAATTATTACTAGCAACGATACAGCAGGACACCTAACTTTTTGCAGTCAAGCAGAATTACATTTTTCATGAGTTTGAATCCATTTCAGCTATTTGTTGACCAAATTGTGGTATTTTTTAAGCTTTTAACACCCTCCCCCCAGTTTTGCACGTTTTTTGGGCATTTGGAAATCTTACATCCTAAAAATAACCGACATTACCTCAATATGATAAGACTACTCTCTGGGACCTGACCTCCCTGCGCTTAGAGGCTCAGCGCATAGCAAACAGCATCTAAAGTCAATGGATGTATACTAAGGCCTGGACTACACGGTTAACTAATCGACGAATGTGTCAATTTAGGGGTATGAAAGAACTTGACACGGCAGACATTTTGTGGTCAAATTCTGCTCAATTGTACTGTGCATAAGCACAGAACCTTAAATATTTTGAGATCATAACATTTCTGAGAAACTACACATATGAAAAACACATAGAGTTGAGTGATTTGGATTTTTCCTTGATATACATCTTTGATCAAATCCTTAAGTGCGTCAATTATGAGCCCACCATGCTACAGTATGATATTTTTCCGTCACTGCACTGTGTACACAGTTATAATACATATAGGCCTACAGCGCATGTGTGATGTACCCTGTACGAACATTTCACTGTGCGTTGTTATCGACTAATGCCTTCACAGAAAACTTCGATCAAAGTAGATGATCATACCATACTACTGTAGTGTGGTCAATATGTCTAAACCAATTCCATACATATCTACAACGAAAAGCTTCGGGTAATTTTGAACGGCTATATCTTCGTTGCAAAGAATGGATGCAGACACCTTGGTTACCTGGAAGTGAAGGTTTCTATCGTGATGACGTAACTTTTCCGACCAATCATGAGCGCCTATTTACACGCAATTGCAAACCTGTTTGGGAAAAAAAAATTCGCGTCCGGGCGACGAAATGTTGATAAATGTAACCTAATCCAATTATTAACCTCTCATTAACCTTCACTTGATTAAAACAACCGCATCACAAATGATAAATGGTACGCAATAAGCTGCTTTGGAGTGGCGTTTTGCTTCCCCTGTATACAAAACTGAAATGTTCAACGCAATGAACGTTATAATCTACAAATATACAAAATCACAAGTGCACTGGAATTTCGCCGTCGCTCAGACAAATAATGTTTTACAAATATTTCATTAATATTCTGCAAACAACTCCTTGGAAATAATAACGGAAATTATATACTGTCCTCAATTAACCTTTTGTATAATGTGTACAATGATAAACTTTTTAATTTGATCGGTAGAAAAATTAGTTTGATTTTTTTATTCTTATTCTTATTATTATTACAAAAACAAAGAATCGAAACATTTCATAGCAATAATATTAAATATATATATTTTAACAGGTGCATATCCTTGAAGCTCACTGCTGATTGGCCTACAACAACTACTTTACAATTTAAAATTAAACTGTGATTAAGAGATCCGAAAAAAATGACCTTCAGGCACAAAAATTCATTTTCATATCGTAACAATTATATTCTACAGGACCGAGTTACATTTCAATATTTCATGTTTTTTTTTTTTTTTTTTTTTTTCTTTGAGAAAATACTTTCGAATTATCACAATGTCAATAATCAAATTGAGCGAACTGTCCCAGTTTTTGCCAGAGCTTCTCAAAGACAAAGTAAATGTCAAAAGAACAACATGAAAACGTTGTGGTGTCAAATAGCAACCAGCTTGTGATGAATCACAAATCGTGTCCAAATTTTTTTTCTTTTCTTTACCTTTTTTCTTTACATTGAACTCAAAATATATTTTTTTTGGTGGAAAGTCTCCAAATTCTTTGACAAAACATCCGGCCAAAGAAATACAATTTTAGCAAAAAATAATAAAATCGTCAGATTAAACATTAACTTAGGGTGGGGTGGGGCGGTGAGTGGGTGACAGCTGGTATCACTAACGCTTTAAGAACATTAAAAAGGATCATCGCAGATATTTAAAATATTTCTTATGGTAAATAATGTGAAATTCAAAGTTGATATCACAAATATGACCTACAATCATGTTTTTATTTATTAATTATTCTGCCGAAAGTCATCCTTTAGTATAAAAACAATAACATATTTCTTAAAAATTGTCATGACTGTGGTTGGAGACAAAAGATTCCCATTGTCATTTCACAGAATTATATCAACAACTTTGTTGACATGATGTTGCTGTTGTTGTTGATATATTGTTGATGTTGATATATTATTGATGCTGATGATGTTGATATTTTGTTCTATTGATGATTTTGATGTTGATAATTATGATATAATGTTGATGTTGAAGATTCTATATTGTTGATGTTGATTATATTGTAGTTGTTGTTGAGGTGTTGTGAAAATGTTTTTATCTATTTAATATTACAGATAAATCGATCTTATATTTAGTTTGTATTACACGGAATGGATTTAATTCGTGGATATATACAAATTGGCTCTTAATATAAAAAAGAAAAGAAAAGGCAACACTTAAACGTTTTGGAAAAAAATGAGAAAACAAAGAGGATTGTAACAATTCTGTACACAAAGACTTATTTGAGTGCCTCTAATTGTCTAATTGCTCACAATGGCTACCAGAACAAGGCTAATAGAAATGAAGGGCCGGAAAAGAGGCAATATAAACTCTCCTATACAGCTGCTTGTAACGTACAAATGACTTATTTCTTTCTTAACACTTTTAATTGAATTTGTAAAAGGAATTTGATTATTCAGTCTGCCAAAGGCATGGAAACTGATTCTTCCAAAACAACACTGTCAACGTTTTACTACATATTTACAGTACAAGTTCTGTGGCGAAGAAATCTATGTCTTTCTATTCACAATGTAACATGTAATTTTTTTTTTCAAACAAGTAGGTATTCTTCAAAGAAAGAACAAAAATGATATTGTTATACGTGAGATCACGAATTCAACTTGAGCAAATGAAAATTAAGAAAACAGTTTAAAGATTACGTATTCAATGAAGAAAAAATGCACGATTGCGATTTGAGAATCAAGTGAAAGGTTTTTAAGAATATGTGTGGCCAGATAACATCAGAAAACCCTCATTCGATAACCGTTTGTAATTGGATAGCGAGAGAGTGTGGGATTTATCGGCAATGAAAGAAATAACTGTTTTTAACAGCCATATTTAGAAAGTAGATTTATTGAGGAGGCAAGGAGCTGTTAAAGAGATTGAGATGGGGTTTGCACACTAACTGTTCACAAGTAACATTGTGATGTCGCCATCTAATATTATTTCATTTTCTGCCACTGAACTATCCCTTTAATATTCACGTCACCATTGTTTAAAGCTCCTATACATGTTAGTTGGGATAACAGCGTTACTAACACTTTAAAGGTTGTTAATTCTTACAACTCACCTATACATAGTTCAACAAAATAGCGTAGTATCCCTTTAACACCCGACCATTATTTAAATCCCTGGGAGTATGCAGATCGACAGAGTGGAGGGGTGGGGTGGGAGGGGGGCGTCTAGAACATTTCTTGGATCGTTAAAGCAAAAGAAAAATTAGACGGTCGCCTTTGAGAAATGCCAATATTTGAGGATAAAGTAGAAAATTCTTAAAACGTTACTTTAAAAAGTAGAAAATTGTGCAACTACCGTCAACCATAAATAAAAAAAATAAAAAAAAATAAAAAAAATTGATCAAAACGGGACGGTGTTACCTCCTCCCCGTTTTACCCTTCCCTCTTTTCACAATAGTCGTCACTGCAGGATCGTCAAGATGGTGGAGGTGCCAGGTGAAATTGGTGTCACCAAGCAAACCAGTTGGCATCACTGAGGACAACAGAGGTGACTGGGACATCACGAGGCTCGATATAAGTCTGTCAATTAACCTATATATATACAATTCAACAACAACAACAAAATAGCGAAGCGAACCGAACGTCACAATGATATAAATGCTTGGACGAAATTATTCATAGAGAAAGCATCAATCGTAAGTTCTCTGCATTCAAACATGTCTACATGTTTATTCGTATTTTTTTCCCGTCGGATCCTTCACCGTGAACCATTCAGTTAAACTGAAATCCAGACAGGAAGTAGGCCTATACCAACTCGGTCATTGAAGTTCTAACTTCCTTGAGGAGACTTTGATGAGATGGGATGATACTTGACACATAGGCCATTCCAGATGTTAAACCTTTTCGGAAATAGAGTGTACAGAAAAGGATTGAAACAGCTGTTAAGGTACGACAGAACGAGTGTCAAAAGTCCCATGATATTTCTTGGATCGAAATTAGCTTCGACGTGGAGGGACATCATCTGATAAGTCCAAAATGGCAGATAACAAATCCAATAGATGATGACGATCAGGAAGATAATTTTCGCGACCCTCTTTTTCGATCTCTTCACTTCTTGACTAGACTTCCTAATCGGGCTGACTGTCCGTAGGAAATGATTCAGCAATAAGCTATACACGATTAACATAACGCATGACGGAATTAAGAATGACGTAAAACACATGGCTGTCATGTACATATGCATGACGCGAGGTTCGCCGAGAGTCCAACTGCATGTTTGAAATGGCTCACCGTTAGGTTGGACACCTGTTATCTGGCGCATTCCAAAGATACAGGGTGAAACAAGTAACAGGGATAGTACCCAGACGGCGACGTTGAGCCGTCTAGCGCAGACGGGGCTCCTGTAGCGGAGAGACCGCATCGGGTGCACGACGGCAACGTAACGTTCCACACTCATGACGCTGAGTATGTAAACGCTGACATGCATCGTCATTAAATCGAACGTGAGGATTAATCGACAACCTATGTCACCGAAAATCCAACCTTTACGTCCATAGTTAGTGATAGTGAAAAACATGGATTCCGCTATGTAGATGAGATCCGATACACTTAGGCTGAGAATGTACTTGTTAAGGGTGTTAACGGTACAACTGTTACTTGGACGAAGAGCTAACAGGATCACCGCGAAATTAGAACAAGTTCCGATGATGAAAATTAAAAGAAATCCGCTTATCAAAAGTGCGCGAAAAAATATTTGCCATTCGTCAGCTGGGGCATTTTCACAAGCGGCTAGTGTCGTCGAGTTAATCATAAAAATATTCTTCTGCGATGATAGAGTCGAAATGTCGTAGGAAGTATTCATGTTGAAAATGATTTTACTTTTCCTCTTTGCCTTCCTTTTATACCTCTTTCTTCTTTCTTTCTTTATTATTCTGTCTTCCTTATTCCTTCTTCTTCAACGATGTGAATGACTCCAAAGCAATGTCGGTCTGGAGTAATTAAATGAAAATCGCTGTGCACACAGCGGCGAACTCAGCTAACCCCGGTATAGAGGGCAACATGCCAAAATTGAAACAAGTCCGAATATGTCCATATACGGTTACACATATTGAAAGGCACACATGATAAATCAAACAACCTGTTTGTGTTTCCCCCTGGTATATATATATATATATATATATATATATATATATATATATATAGCGTCCATAGCCTAGTGGTTAGGGTGTCCGCGTACAGAGCGGGAGGCCCGTGGTTCGAATCCCGGTGGAGGCTGAAAGTTTTTTCACTGTTCTTGATTTTCCAACTCATTACGATTTTCATATATATATATATATATATAGTTATATATATAGTTATATATAGTTATATATATAGTTATATATATATATATATAGTTATATATATATAGTTATATATATAAAGTTATATATATAAAGTTATATATATAGTTATATATATAGTGATATATATATGTTGTTATACATATAGTTATAGTTTTATATATAGTTATAGTTATATATATAGTTATATATAAAATGTGTACACTGGAGTGTCTGAGCAAGAAAGAAAACACAGATTGATAGTTTTCGTTCCCTGCCGAGGGGACCCTTGATACTTAGCTTCACGTGACACTGCTAAGATCACGTGGGTTACAATGTCGATATATGGGATTGAGAGTGGATCAAAAGAGTTTGGTTTTTGAGGGCAATATCAATCTTGGTGACTTTCTTTTACAATTACGGGTATATGAGAGAATCCTGTGGTTACGGTACTTTCAGTTCTTTACCTAATTATGGAAAGATGCCTGTCAACTGTAAAGCTTTGGTAGATAGCTTTACGTTACATATCTGATGTGGCTATCTGTGTAATCATTTTGAAGGAACTATTGCTAAATTAATTTAAGCTTTCCTGTTAGTTTTGTGTCTATTACTTTTGTGCAACATTTTAGTTTTAATTATTCAACAAGATAGTTATATCTCTTTCTCTTCTCGGAATCTAGAATTCTTCACAGATTTCTACATTTAAAAATACGTCATTATCATTTGACGCTCAAAAGCAAACGTTTGAAATATCTAATCCACATCTTTCTGATTTTCTCGGTTAAGATTAATTTGGGTGACGCTCTTCTTAATAATTTTATTACTCTATTCTTTGTTAGAATGTTCTTTTTCCTTCTTCTCAGTATACTGGTGATTCGGAGAATTTTGTTTTTATCGTTCCCCCTTGTTGACATCTTTAGACAGAAACTTCGTGTCTAATTGATGAAATTACCAGGTACGCAAATGTCAAAGAGCGTGCACAAGTTTGAAGAACGTGAATCAAAGTGGTGGGCTGTGGGTTTCATTTTCTTCGTTTTTGATGAGAATGAAACTTCATTCTAATTCATTGAATTTTAAAGCTTATTGTGTTTTGTAATCGATGACCAAAAAGGCAATTGTTTGCTGGATTCATTAAACGTATACGTAAACGCATAGCGTGACGCATAAAATGCTAAATTAAATTTGCATAATCATTCAGCGATATCATTTCGTAACAATATATTCGTTCGCCCCGATTGTGATATACAAAACTATGCTTGGTTCTGATACATCTGAAATAAAGAGTTATAATTGAAAGTGTAGAATTTCACTAAAGGATGGTATAAAGTTGCGGTCAACCCTCTGATGTGAGCAATCTCTCTCCACTCTCTTTCTCCCCCCCCGCCCCCCCCCCCCGCCCCCCTCTCTCTCTTTCTCTATTCTTAGTGTCATACAGACGTCTGGTCCATTGACATGTCGGCCTATGAATATTTACTGCAATTTACGCTATATCATTGGGAGACATCAATTCAGAAACAGAGGAAACGAATACTCTCTTTGGGTTTCACTAATTCCCCCAATGATGCGATTCGGTTACCGAAGGTTAATGAAGGAAAACTTGATATGCTTAGTTGAAATATTTCAAACATTGCTGTACAGAGCGTATAGACGCGGATAGTCCAGGGAATAATGTCTTTGTGTATGTCATTGACATCATCTTGGGTACAATTCTTGTCTGACTCGCCGATATGATTCTGATGTTACAGGCATCTAGGCCAGGTATATATACAAACAATTTTAAATGTACGGAACAAAGCAAAACATTAGATACAAATTTCACAGCTATGCATACATGCATGCATGGATGGCAACGAAGAATAATGTGAAGTCACTGAGTGTAACACATTTAATTTGTTTCTTTTATAAAACCTTATAATGTAGCGAAGTTAATGACAAAGAGGAGTTTTCCCGTAACTATTTGTAGAGGAAGCCTTTTAATCTATTCTCGGAATTGATTGTCGGTCGAGTCTGTTTTTACAAGGCTTACATCACTTACGAGCTTGTTATCCACAAGTTGAGAATTTGACGCTTAAACAACTTTAACAGATCTTACTGTTCTTTATACAATTCGCTTCCACATTTCTCCTCCTGTTGTCTCTATCCCTCTCGCAGAATTTACAACATGTGGTAGCTATCTATATGTCCAGAATGAGCACAATATATATATATATATATATATATATATATATATATATATATATATATATATATATATATATGTATGTATATCAACCGTCGCTTGTTATTTTTCCGTCTGTGACGTCGATTTTAGTATTGCAGCTGTACAAATCGTACATATGTAACAGTTGTAAAATGTGTTATCAATGGTCGTCCCACATCTCATCAATAACTGTAGAGTATTGGTTTCAGAGTTTTACCAGTTCCTATATGAACGAAATTGAATGATGACAGAATGATGGTGACTGTTGTCATGGTTTGAGACAGCTCAGTGATTGAAGTTTATGTAAATTATAATTTCTCTAAATGTCATGACACTTATTTCAAAGGTGAAATATTATGAAAATCTAAAGACATGATATTGTTGTAACAAAAATAAAACCCCCGTTTCAACATCTACATAAGTGGCGTGCGCCAAGGAGGGGGGGGAGTCATGTACCTCTACTGTCAGCTGTGCGGTAAACGTTTCATTCTGTGCATATTTTAGTCGGAAAAGATTAGACCACTCCTTCAATAACGGATTTCCTTCAAAAAGGTGCATGCCTTTACCTCAATCAGTCAGGCGAGTTTAAAGTTTGCATGTCCCCACCCCACCTGTCCCCCATCTAGATATCTCTCCCACCTTTGAAATCCAGTACACGTCATTGATCCACATAATCAACATGAAGTTATAGTTTGAAAATATAGTAACACACTATAGAAACTCGCATAATAATCGGACGGAGGTTATGATTGTCCTTTCCTGTGGAGGCTATAGTCTCCGGGCTGTTGAGAATTAAGAATATGCAAGTAATGAAAGTCAATCAGTCAACTTAAAACTTATACTACTAATGCTATCAGCGAGAAAGTTACAATATGTCGACATCTTTTTTAAGAAGTCATCAATTCTCTCAAAACGACGCAAATCTTGACATCGCGTTAAATTTCTTCAGGAGAAACAAAAATCTATATTGATCAGTAAACACAAACTTTAAACATACATGGAGAGAAGACGAGGTCTTTTTTATGTTTAACGTTGTCCATAGATAACAAGGAACTATATAGATACACCAATGACATCAGTAAAGGAGTCCTCGTGTGGGCTCCTATAGGGTCGACTATCTGGTATCTTAGATGGTATTATCTTGAGTCATTTTTGTAATATTTTTATAGCCATTTCATTTGTCAATTAATCAATATTTTGCAATATATTGCAAGTCTTTTCAAGGTAGCAATAAGATAAGTCATATATTGTACAGCTGTCGCTTATCAAGGTTTCAGTGTTATGCGCAATGAGTGGAAATATCATGAAAAAAAGGTTCCCCTTCAATCCCTCCCCCCCCCCGCCCACCCTACCCCACCCCCACTCGACCCGATTTTTCTGGGTAAAGAATGCTGAATTTCAGCTCAAAGAATCAATAAAGTCCGATCAGTTCATGGATTAAGATTTTCATAAAAAAATTATATGAAAGATATAGCTACTATCCGTGTGACATCAAAATTCTGCCAAGCGAGTAATTATCAGTAAATTGACTATCATCTTCAAATTTTGTCTATCCGGAGGAAAATAATAACTATTAATTCTTTTGGCAGTAGAAGGTCAAGTTTATTCGATGAAAAAAAAGGTTATAGTCTAAAAGTTTTAAAGGGCAATAGCGTTGTATGGAGTAAGATAAACACGTTTATTAGATTACACTGCAATCATTGTTAAGGGCGCTTCGAAACGAACAGACCGTCGTGTAACTTGATATTCTAGCAATTCGATAAAAGCGCCTGTTTTCTTCAAATTTGCATAAAAATCGCATTCTACAACTCTAATGCTACGCTCGTGTAAGTAGATTAAGTGGCAATTACCTTATTCAGATATGTATATTTGAAGACTGACTTGTCTTTAGTTTAACAAGATGATGGTGTTTACAAAAAAAAAAATGTCACCATGTCAAACTACACATACGTCAGTGATAACACGATTCATCTGTTTTACAAGATGTCCGCTCTGTGAGCAAAAATTAGTAAAGAACGATGACAAAATTGCGCATGTCATCGTCTGTAGCTATGGTAACGGATGAGGATGCAAAATCCTCAATTGATAACAACAAGTCACAAATGTCCAGGAATTGATCATTGATTTTGCAGGTTGATCGTTACTATATGTGGAATACCAAATAGCCTATAAAATTGTTTTGGTTGTACTGTGAGATATGGATGTTACTGCATCAACTGCTGATCTTCCAGCAAGCGACACCCTCCCCCCCCCCCACTCTCTCCCCATGCAGCCTCTGATATACCTCTCCAACCTACACTTTCTCCTATTGTGAGGACACCGTTGTAGGAACTGTTACGTTACAGGGAGTCATTTCATATTGAAATGATCAATCTCTTCTCTCTCCTTTCAGCCTAGCCGATATCTACGTTATTAACTGCAATGCGTGTACACATGCAGTGTGTTTGTGCGTGTGTGTGGGTCGGGGGGGGGGGCTCCATTAACACTCATTCTTATCTCTGTGAGGTGGGGCTGGGAGGGATTGGTTCAATCCGTTTGTCTCCGTTGTAATGTCTCCACCGGGTTATTGCAGTAGCCCATGTGTTAAGCCCGCATCCGGATAGACACTCCTGTTCGGGTCACGTGACAATCTTGTACTCCAAGGGAAGAGCCTTATAGGATGTAAACCAATAACGTCAGTGGAATGGTTTCATGAAACAACTAATTGTGTTCCTACACTTATGAAATGACCTAATCTTCATGTGTTAGGCCAGTGGAGCAGATAGTAAACAGCTGGTAAAAGTCAAGAACGACCGAACATCGAAACATAGCAAATGTTTGCACCATGTATATGGATACTCTGGTTATTTTACGACAGAATTACTTCAGGCCATTGAAGAAGAAAAAGACACGTCTTCACTGCAATCGATCTGTAATATGTCAAGTTCAAAGAGCATTTTAAGCTCAATCTTTAATCAAAATTATAGACTTTTGAAGAAAAAAAGGCCAGCAGGTCAAATTATGCTCATTTCAGTGGAGCTAATTGTTCGTATACAGATTTCTCAGTCTTTTAATCAACGATTTTGTTTTTCGTGTTGTTTTCCTTTCTTTCTTTCTCTCGTCTGCGAATCCCAACACTTGTTAAATGCCTCTTATGATCGCTAAGATCCAACGGGGGTGAGGGGCGGGGGGGGGGTGCGGAGAAGAGTATGCTGTGCGGATACATAATAGATTGTTCTTGTAAGACATCGAATCAATATCAGACTTGTACTGCATTCCGTTTCGATGATGCTAAATCGCTTTTGGAAAAGCCATTCAACAAGTTTCCCAGAAAACCACAAAGGACTGACCAACTTGAAGAGGACAAAATTAAGCATATGAAAAGGGATCCACGAGCGTCAAAATGGGCTTTTGACCGAAATATTTACAAAGCAACACTCGTTCAATATATATGATGCATGAGTTCAACTTACGTATATCACACGCCTATAGTTAAACAGCGTCTGCTGTATCCGAATCTGCTTGTATTGATTATTTTATCATGTCCCGTTTGAAATGTTCTACAATTTCAAATTCTGATGACCCTCCAACCGGCCCGAAAATTCGCATTAATCGTTCAATCGTTATTAATCTATTTTTAATATACCAGCTAAAATAAACCCAGCGTTGAAGTACTACGAGGCAAATTGTATAATTGTATGTATATATATATATATATATATATATATATGTATATATATATATGTATATATATATATATATATATAAACTCAAATATATTTATAGACAATCAAACAATTGTCTGGTGAGTGGCTATGTTTGAATGGCCGAAGGCAATGGACTCAAGATTATGTGGAAAAGCAAAGTATTCTTAATCTTATAGAGCCTTCAGACTTTAGCAAGTTCTAATTCCCAATAGGTTACATAACTGATATTCTCTAGACTTTACATCAGCGATCATCCTCACAGATAATGAACAGGCTTCCGTCCAAACGAGGCGCGTTATAGAAGATACTTGCAATTTCATACAACCGTGACTTATTTTAGAGAGGCCACCTTGATCAATATTTTGGATTGGAAAATAGTCTGACTAAAAAGTTAGACTCTCTTCTTTTGAGGACTGGTCTCGAGGGGGGGGGGGGGGGGGGGTGTTACAGGTATATCATAGCAATTTGGGGTACTATTTATTAACTGTAAATATGTGTTTTACTTTGTATTGCCACTGACGATGACGTGCATGCACATGCAGAGCGTACCACTGCTCACCGAGTTGCTTTAAAATGGAAATATGCAATTACCAACATTCATTCTCAGGTTAGTTTGACGTTTTCTTTGGCATTTGACAAGTACCTATATGCTCAATGTATGCAGGCCGCGTCTTACTGAAGAGAAAGACTAAAAGTTGTTATCGTATATGCGCAAAATTATTCCCTTTTCTCATTCCAAACGCAAATTCGACCCGCATACGTTGTAGTGAAACGTTGCTTAAGATCTAACTCATTCACTAACGCATGGATTTATGTTACAGTACTTCAAATAACGGCCACTATATAGGATTCAAATCGATCCAACAGTCATTTTATCCAATTTATATGCTTGGATAATCGATTGGTGAAGAGAGTATTCATGTGCGGGGGGGGGGGGTGCGATGTATTTCGAAGGGTATATATATATATATATGTCTTTAAAAACATTCGATGATGACTACATCAAATCAAATCAAGGAAGGCGAAAAAAACGCACAAAGGGGAAAAGAAAAAAGAAGAGGAGACTTTTAAAAGTAAAACAATAGTTATCAGCAATAAATAAGTAATGATAATGTCACGTTTAGCCAGTCTTCTTAGAACGTGAAAGTTTATATTTTTATATATGTGGTTGCTATATGATATAGTTCCAGAGTTTCACAGCTAGGGGTTTACTGAAGATCTACTTGAAGCTAAGAGCTAAGATCTCTTCTTGTGTTTAATATATTGCACTGGAATATTTAATTCGAGTCTACCGAATTAGAAACCAAGAGAAGAGATTTATAGTTGTATACTTGAACATAAACTTAGCAGCGTGGTATATATTTGATACGTAATGGAAATAGTTTAAAGTCTTTTATTAGACTTATAAATAATAAAATAAATAGACATATCATTTGCCCTTGGATAACTCCATAGAATGAATAATTGATGTTCAGTAAAACATTTTTTTTTGTGCCAAAAATAACTAAATAAAACAGATATAATGAAATAGTAAAATACATATACAAGTTGCGTGACAACTGCTGAGGGTCACGAATCTGAATGACTGGAATTTTTCCTGGATTTCTGAAGGAAATTAATCATGTTTAATTATTGATAGGTACCCAACCAAAGGCTTACGCAGGAATTCAAAGGTTGACCAAATTCAACCCCCACCCCCTCCGCCGGTGGGGGAGGGGAGGGGGAATTGAACCTGCTCTCACGCAGTTTTCACAAATTTTGTTCTAAAATCAAGATATTTAACGTGACAATGTTTGTTTTTTGTAGTTTGATGCATTATATGACCAAAAATGCTGCCCGGTATATAAGAATAGGCTTTGTCATGCATAATGTAATACATTTTGAACAGTTCTAACAAAAAGGAATTCCCTTGAAATTTGTTACCACCTTTAGTACAATTCCAGTCATTTCAAACACTTTTAAACAAAACGCTGAAGGCCAAAATTGAGGCGTTTGGCAATTTCTCTCCATTGGAATTTCAATAACTCACGCTTTCTCTTTTAATTCTCTTGCAACAATTTCCTATTCTTTCTGCTTTATAAAACATTTTCAGTTTCGAGGCAAGCAGATGCTCTGAATTCAGCTTTAATTTATCACGAATTCATTACTATTAAGCCGAGTAATTCAGATGGAACGCTTAAACTGTTTAGGCCATAGCCTAGATACAGTAATTCATTTAATGTTGACAGCTCTGCGCGTTAGAAAACAGCTTGACCCCTCCTGCCCCTCTGTACATGTTATAATAGTTAATAGCATAGCCTATCGGTCTACTTTTGTTGTTGACTGCGTTTAATTTGTCGGTTAATGGGTCAGTATGAATAGCCCCTAATCACTTCACTACGCCGCATGTACACGATGATATCCCACAGCGTTAAAATTAAAAGGGTTGCATACAACAAACAACCCCCCCCCCCCCTTACCGTTGCATCTATCCTATGCAGTCAAGTATCTGGGTTGTTTGGACAACCTGAATAGGAAAATATAGGTCACATTTTATAACTAGGTTAGTTGAATTTATCTGACAAAATAAATAAAAGGAATACCGTTAACACTGACCGCATATATTTAAAGAATATAAAGGCAAATATAGTCTACAAATTAAGTATGTCTTTGACTGGGTTTATGGAAGATATGATTAATTTTATGATTATGTGGGTTTTATATTAACGCATTTATATACGGACGCAGGTGAATAGGTTGTGGGATGGGAGCTGTGGAGGGGGTGGGGGGCTGGGAGCTGCGGAGCTGCGGAGTGGAGAGGGTACGAGTTTAGAAAACTTGTAAATATCGAGTATATGAACAAGGCGAATAATGTACTTAGACGTTTTGTTCTTACGTGTAGTACTTGACTCAATGAAGTATATTGTGTCTATTGTGGTACATGCATTTGTGGTTTGAATGGATGGCTAAACAAGCAGTGGTGTGCACATGGATTTCAAAGGTAAGGGGGTGAAGTTAGGACAAACTTTAAATTTCCACCGCCTTATTTACGGTAGGAGCAGGATGCTTTGTTGAAGGGCCAGACGAGATTGAAGTATTTTAGGAGGTTTCTGGTGGTCTTCTCCCAGAACAAAAATTAGACGTTGAGACGTCCAGTAGTGTTTTCTGAGGCATCAAAAGTAGGAATTAGGTCTTTAATTAAAGCTCTAAAACGGAAGGTTGTGCAAACAACTACTCATGAAGTTTTGTGTAAGGAGGAGAATGCCCCCTACCCCCTTCGCCTCCCCATGGTCGGTCGGAGGATTCTGTTCTTTCGTTCAGTCGGGAAAGATTTTCCCTTTCTCCGGGAAAAATCGCAACTCATTAACTATCAACCAAAATTTATTTCAATAAATATTAACTCATATTTAGAGTGATTGCATATCTTAATGGATGTGGGTGTGACTTAAGTTAAAGACGGGAATGGTTCAAAACAAACAACTCGATCATTTGTAGTGTAGTTTAGTTTAGAGACCCAAGGATCAAGAAGCCTTACAGTAGCTTATTGGAGATCCTATCCGTGTTAGATCGTGGATGAACACCGGCTTATTTCAAAGCCTTCTCTTTTCGATAAGATTTCAGAGAATAACGAGGCAGGGGTGTGAATTTGCTCCCATTCCTGCTCCCGCAACCGCCATTTAACGTCCCCATCCGACGGACGAGAGTGTATGCCCCAGCATCTGACCACTTTCTCAAATACTGAGGTAGGCAAAGGCACCCCCCCCCCCCCACCATTCGACATCACTGCAGTGCAGCCATGATGAACACAGTTGTTTCGAAACCAAGTGAAGAACAGAAACAAACCCCTCTTTCTAAGTTCCCAAACCAGAAATACCAAATCCACGGAAGACTCCGCACATCACCACTGCACTGCAACGATTTTGGAATAGGTCAAAGGGAATCTGTCAGAATTTTCTGATTCCTGAAACCTAAGGATTGTGAGGCGGACACTCTAACCGCTGAACCAAACCTTTGCCTTATATAGCTGAAAGGTTATATGGATCGATTTTATCTCCTTTAAAACAAGCTTAAAGTATATTGTATTCCATTTATCCCAATTTTCGGAGGTCGATTCTTTCAAAGAGACAAAACAAAACTGAAATTGAATAATGGAAAAAGCCCAGTTGATAAACTTACAAATGACTTGTCAGTGCTAAGATGAAAATAACATTTCAACAACCTTGAGTGTATAGAATATTGACAGCTTCGTGAACGTATGGCAAATTTGTCAAAATATCGATTACGGTTATACTAAAGAACAAATTTCAAGCAATATCCCGGTAACCCAAGTTCGTTATAAGTAAACATCATTAAGGGAGTTTTCTGCATATCCAGGTCGAAAGCAAACCATAATAGCATTTTTGCAATTTTTTAATTATTAATTTCATGAATATATTTGATTTAACAGTCAAGTTCAATAGTAATGTCGTCGTGGGAATTGATATAAAAATTGATTTTTAGTTTTTTCTTATATTTCATGTACAAAACATTTACCCATGCACTGAGGAAATAATATGCTTACAAGTCTCATATTTGAATAATACTATGATTATGATAAATATTATAAAAAAAAAGAAAGTCAAGCTATTGAAATTCAACTGCCGTGCTAATATCCCCGTATACGGCCTACTATGTTCTACTCTCATGGAGTATAGGGAAAGGGCAAACATTTTCTGAAAATAGTGGACTTATGTATTTTCAAAAAACCATTATCTATAGAAGGTATAGGACAAGAGTTTTGAGATGAGGTTCAAACTAACAATCTATAATATATTTCTGTTGCGTGTTAAAGTGCCAGATTGTCTATATCATCGGAGATATTTATTTATTATATTAAATTTATTATATTAGCAGGAATCTTCTCTGAAGTGCTTTCCAGCATTTGTTTTTCAACCAGGCCTATTTCTATATATTAACATATTTATCTCAAAGTGTCTAGAGTGCCTAAGGTCTTATCTGATAAAACAGATAAACTATGTTCCCATTGGGCAAGGGAACATCTTGATCTAGAGTAAAGCTCCTGAGATGAGGAGGGCACGTACATTCATGGGCAACATCTCAATATCTAAATTTTCTTTGTACTTTGTACAGAAATTGTTGTCGTGTAATCGCCCACCTGAAGGTTACTTACCGGGCAATTGACGTCACGGGAACAAATCGAACGAGAGAAATTTATATATATATATACAATATATATATATATGCATATATATATATATATATATATATATACATATATATATATATATATATATATACATATATATATATATATATATATAAAGAACTGAAACGAATTAAGCATCGATAATTTTACTGAACAGATAGGTGCGAGTTATCACTTCAAGGTAACATTCGTTCGCTGATTATACGGGAAACACTTTACGCCTGTACTGTATTACTTAACTTATTACATGTTGATATTTAAACGACACTTATATGTACGGTAATTAATATATCTGATTATTCTTCCATTATCTGAAGTGGAATGTCTCAACTTTTATTGTAAGGCCTATATTTCTAAATGGGAAGAAATATCGCAGTCAAGATTTTCTTATCAATTAATGAAGCTCATGTACTACATGATAGGCTATTAGTGGTGTGTTCTGTTTTCTATATTCTTATAAATGTAGTTGTATATTGTCCTGCTTTTTCTGTCCAGCCTGCTGCTTTCTCGTGTTTTCTTTCTTTTTAGTTTCACTTCTTATACTCTGTTATTTTTTTTTTATTGCCTTGCGAGGAAGGTTTTAGTTCCACCTTATAAGGATCAATAAAGTCATCCTTACTCTTACTTACTCTTACATATCAACTGAGAATTAACTCGTCAAAATAAGGCTACATCTGACGACATTTATGTGTCATACGCCCTTTTACCATTCAAATCAGTTATTTCTTTTTTTTTAATGTTCCACTTCCACTAAAATATATATATATATGAACTAACCTGCTTACATGCAGATACACAACGAAATGCTTAGATGGACAGTGAGCAAAGAAGAGACAGTCATACATGATATATTAAAGCAGTGTCATATATATAGTTACATTCAATGCTATATAGTAAGTGATAAATATGCTGTTTTCTATACTTCCCAACAGGCTCAATCAATTCACAAGGCGATGTTTCCGAATGTACATATTCAAAAACACGTCTGATATTCTTTGACAAAAGGCTAGCATGGGGGTGGGGAGCGGGGGGATGGGTAACTTAAACGATTCTCCTAGAAACTTATGAGCTCCATCAAACAGGATTTTGCTTTATTCAAAGACGATCAGTCTGTAGGAGAAACGTTTAAGGTAACCTCATGCTAGCTATTCGTCAACCCCTAAGCTTAGATTTCTACTCACTCCCTCCAAACTTCCTTACCCAGTTTCCACCTCCGCAGGTAATTTCAGTTGTGAAAAAATTGGTGCCAAATATGCCCCCATGTTAAATCGGTCACTGTGGTTAAAATTCCCAAATGTTGGCTATGCAGTGGCCTACGAACCCCTTCCTTTTTTTGTGATTCTAGCAATGCCATTGACATATTCTACTATGTTATTTGTAAAGAGGGTAATTATGTAGGTGAAAAAGGCTCTCGGTTCCGCTTACGATTTAATATCCACACACACAAAAAAATCATTTCGTGATAATTTTGCAGGATTCTTCGTTTCCGATCATTTCAATCTTCATAGACATTCCTTCAAAAACCTGAATACATATATATTATATATCAGTTTTATATTTGAAAGAGGACAGTCGCGTCAAAACTAGAAATTAAACGAAAACCCAAAATAATCTGCAGGTTTTAATACCAATATATGAACAGTTCGAGTTTTAGTCTTTTCCCAATTTTATTTAGCGTTATTAAAAATGTCCATAGGGAATTAAAAAAATTACATTTAACCAAGCTTGGCAACTGCATTTAAATATATCTTGGCTGATATTATGAAATCATACATCGACTCCTTTAAGTGAAATTTGAGTGATACGAATGAAAGTCAATTATGGGAATTGAATCGGTTGATTAAGACAGCGATCTAGTCTCTCGACACGTCTAATGTTATTTAAGATTTTCGGATAGCAAGTTAGTAGTATTGCAAATGTTTTGAAACAAAATCTTCTTTACAACTTCATTAACGCATGCCAGTTATATTTACTGCAAATTATAACAAATTAATAAAGAATCGCCAAAAGGCATAAAGATTTGAAAGTGACGTAGGTTGGGATCCCCTGTCGGAGACGGAGTCCAAAAAAGCACCAAACTAGTTCAAATAGCTGACCCGCCAGGAGATGCATGTGCGTCATTGGCCGAGTCGTATTTGAGACGGTTGCCATGGAAATGGCAATAAGGATAGAAATTTTGTTAGGTACACAACTGCACGGTTTGTTTAAATATTCCCAAGTTCGTTAAAGGAATAGTTCAGGTGTCACAAATGTTTATCTTATATGAAAGAGGACAATAAAAAACCCAATAGTGAAGAAATTATTCAAATATTTTTTTCCGTTTAGGAGATATTCAAGTTTAAAGTTCTGTCTGATTGTGTAGAAACTGCTGAAATCAGACTAGCTGTGACGTCATATCCTCGCATTCCTGAAAAGTCTTTGCTATTTTATTAAAATATTTTGTAAGATTTTATGACTTACTACCAAAATATACGTCAGGAGATTTCTTATGTGTCAAGGGAAGTATTTGAGATTTAACATCTGAAGAATGTTTGATTATATTCTTTTAGATTTGTGAAAAAAAAGTGTAATTATTTTTTAATGAAATATATTGACCCCATGTTAAGGAAGTGAGGATGTGACATCACACCCTCACAGTTAGTCTTTCTACACCAGTCATTTGCAAAGAAATTTGAAATCTTCAAAATGTGATATCTCCTTAACGGAGAATGATATATCTTGGTAGTTTCTTCACTATTCTGTTTGTCTTTTTAAGCTCTTTCATACAAAGATAGACATGTCAGACACCTGAACCAATCCTTTAACTTTTTTTGATATCCATATCTGGATTTAGAAACCGAAAACATGTAACAGACTACACATTTTTTTTTCTTGACTTCACCCGTGCAGTTTTTATCTAATATGTTTTGTTATTTTCTCTGTGATTTTTTGCAGGATTCACTAATAATCATTTATTCATATTTTTTCGAGCAGCTGCAGGGATCACTACAACTTTACCTAATGTAAGATGAATTAAAGATGACGGATTAACACAAGAAGCACGTTTGTAGCATTATGATATGTGTATCGTTTGACTTTGGTGGCGGGAGGGAGTTGGTGGGGGGTCAAGGTGACTTTCAATATATCGCAGAATTGATGTCACTTAAAATGGTAGATGGTATCTGTAGTAAGATTGTTGGAATGAGACGATTAAGTCAAGCTGTTGCCTGCATTGTCGTACATGTGGCCCGTTAAGGACACACCGGTGTTGAGCATAATGATTTACTTGGTAAATGTCTAAAGGTTAAAATCTAAGAAACCTAACGTCAGTCGCCTGAACTTTCTCTACTGTTTTTTGGGAGATGTAGGTTTACCAAACAATGGCGTGTATTGAAAATGAGTATTAGAGGCTATGGTTACTCGTCTATACTAACAACTATTGCTTGAAGCAGACGTAGTACTCATATAGTGAATCTGTACTCAGACTCAGTATTCTAAAATGTCGCCCTCACTATTTTGGTACTCGTATACGCCGACTCGGGTTCATTTTTGTAATCTAATAAGGAGTACTCATACTCGCGCTTATCAGTGGCGTTCTAAGCTTCCAAGTGGAAGCGGGGGTCCGCCCAGGGTATCATTCAGGGGGCGGCATGTCACAGCCCTCCCCCCGCCCGCCCCCCCCCCCAATGTTTCCCTTTTCTTGTAAATCATTGTGTTATCATTTCAAAGCTTTGCCAAAGATGGCACCATTTTTGCATCTAAGCCACCTTACGTAAACAACCCCCTCCCCCTCCCAATTTGATCCTTTCCCCAGGACGGCAACAAAGGAAAGTCAGCCCCGAGTGCCAACTATTCTAGGTACTCCATTTGGGTGTTTAGAGCCTCCTACTGGTACCGGTACTCATACCATTTGGAATTCTTTTTGTACTCGTAATCATGCTGTGGTACTCGCACTGCAATGTCTGTTTACGATGACTTTCACTTGAAATAAATCTTTACGTAAAAAAGCTGTATTTTTATGATGCAGTAAACTTGTAATCACTTCAGCGAACCATGTGATGTTTCTTATATCTAAATGATCTGAGAGATGTACTTGATTTGACATGTTCTTATCAAAGAATCAACTGTACCTCCTATAGTAGGGATAGCCGAGTTATCAATCGTTTCCGTGTAATATGTAAATGCTGAATTCAATCATGGTGATGTCTTCTTGATGCAACTCTGTATTATTTCATTTTGTAACCTATTGTCTTGCCTGATGTCATTATTTCGCTGCAAATTTCTACGTCCGAACTATGAAGAAGCAACTTGTGTTTTGCATGAACCTTTTATTTCCGACACCGGAGGGAGGGAGAGGGGGAGTGGGAGGGGGAGGGGGAGGGGGAGCTCAGGAATGGTTTCAAGCTGGCGTGGTGTCGCGACAGTCGTAAATTTATACACCGCTGAACAGTGCTGTCTCTAGGACCATTCAACGTCACACTTAATCTATCAAATATATACAGTGACAATCCAATATATATATATATATATATATATATATATATATATATATATATATATAAATATATATATATATATATATATATATAAATATATATATATATATATATATATATAAAGAGAGAGAGAGACAGAGAGATAGAGGGAGAGAGACAGCAACTTTTTTGGACGTTCATTACCTATACCAATCAATTTGACATTAAAAACCAATATATATGATATTCAAAAGAACCGTAGTGTATTAATGTGGTCGAAAATCGTGGGAAATGTGTCACGTGGCCTCTCATAAAAACACCATTTCTAGTCTCTAGATTATTTAGGTTGAAGTTGCTTTACAACTTTCTCAAAGGACAACACCAATAATTTCATCTCCTTAAAGTCACTTTGTCACGTTCACACCCCTTCTAATTTATTATCACTTTTTTCTTTTACTCTTTTTGTAAAAGCATCTGGAATTTGGGTTCTATTTGCAATAATCTCGCGATATCATCCTTGATCGAAAATCAAACTATAATGTATTTCAACATAATATTTGTGTCATTAATTCATCAAAATCGCCAAAAAAAAAAAAACAATGAAATAAGACGCTTGCAATGAACCAATCAAGCACAACAATATATTATTTTATACACCATACCAAATATTCCCATGTCAGATGTATAAAGGTTGTATCGATACTCACCCGCCTTTGTTCAGAAACATTAGTGTGTATAGGAACAGTCTAGTACCATCCCAGATGCACGGATATACTATAATACCCCCCAGATATAAAGTTTTCCAAAGTCTTCGAGTTCTTTGGCAAAATTTGTAGACATGATAATCTGCAGCATTCTACGGTCCCTTCTTCAAAACTGCTTCTTCTGTAGGGAAGAAAGCAATTCCTACCTCCTGAGGTTCTCCGCCTCCGGGTGTTTCCAAATTCTTAATTGAGTTATCGTTTTCTTTCTTCTCTTTCTCCAGGGTTTTCTGAAACAAACGAATTTCCTATTATACTTATACTGAGGGTTGCGTGTTATTTTCGAGGTCTTAAATATAAAAACCCCTTCACAGAATGAGGTAAAATGTATAGTAGTCCAATTAGACGCACTGCAGTATGTGTCACGTTGACTAATTTAGAAACATTCTAAAGAGATTGATAGTTGATATTTTTTTTTCAACTAAGAATTTATTCACCAATTTTTCCCCCCTACTCCGCTTTCAAAGTCATCCGTTAGCTTGGCTCGAATGAGGTATTTTGTAACATCTGAGCAAAATACTGATCCCCTTTCCAACGTTTTGATAGAAAAAAAAGAGGTATATAAAGTTAAATGATCAATTGGTTAATATCAGTAAACAAAGAGGTACAGTTGATTTATTATGTCTTGGTTTATAGATCATCCACTATGGATGAATTATTACTTCCAACAATTGAAAAAATGTCTATACGTTGATTTCGTTCGAATTATTTCTTTGTGTGGGTTGCTGTTGTATATTGTTGTGTTTTGCAAATCGTGTTAAAGCGAGAGACCATGGTTATGTTAATGTGTTGCATTACATTCAGTATAGATATTCAGTGTCTACGGTAACAGCATCTGCTTGTTCGCATAAATGGAATTCCCATTATCTGCATTTAAAGGCGTATATATAATAAACTTGAAATGTAATACTTTTAAATTATAAGGATGTCTCCCTGGCTTATAAGGTACTCCTAAACAAAATGAAATAAAAAACGAATTGCAGATTTTGCAAGATTCTGAAGCCAATTATCAATATTTTATTCTGTCTCCAAATGATACAGTTACAGGTCTGTGGTGAATTGAACGTTGTTTAAACACCATTAAATTTACCTTATAAGGCTTTTTAATGCAAATGAGAGCACAATCGTTTTGTATTTATTTAATATAGCAGCAATCATACAAGTCCAACTATAAGCTTACAAATAAGTAAACAGTTAATGTCACTGCTTTTATTTTTTGGACAACGTGATTTGATTGGCTTAAAAAAGAAACACCTTAATTTGTAGGAATTGGCCGAAAGCACAAAATTTGAAACTATAATTTGGTGAAAATGGGGGGGGGGTTAGAAATTTCCCAATTAAAACTATATATATATGTATATATATATATATATATATATATATAAATATTTATATATATATATATAGGCCTATATTATATATATATATATTTATATATATATATATATATATATATATATATTTATACAAAGAGAGAGGTGGAGAGAAAGAGAGAGGATAAATAGGAATATTCGTTCAACCTGTTAACTGATCCTCAAATACAGATGTGGTTTGTTGTTTCTCTCTTTCTTTCTTTGCATTACTGCGATTTTCTCTGCTTTGCCTGGACTCAGTCTGCGGACATAATGTTGCCCAGAGGCTATACGAATAAAGCTGGTTGGATGAATTGCTCCATTTGATGTATTTTTAATCCAGCTACAAGTATACTACGAAGTGATTTAATAACCAAAATGAAATTGATCCAAAGTAGAATTCACAACCGTGAATTTGATATAGACTCGAAGAGTAACCACAATTTGTCACGAATATTAAGTATTTGTAAGAATTCGAAGTGAATATACCTGGAAATAATTATTTGAATGATTGGTGGGCCATACAAACATATGTAAGGGAGAATTTAACCTCAATTCTTAGCATGTGTTATGCCAGTATTCCACATAATTTCAAAATAAAGAATTTACAATGAGAAGAAAAAAGAGCTTTGCAGAAGAAGAAAAAGGAGAGGAAGAATAAGGACTCCTCTTTGAGTTGACTCCCAACGGGTAGTGTATAATAAGAGAACAATAAACAGTTCGACGGAAGCACAAATAAGATTCCAACTTGCATGGTTGTACAGGAAACACTATAGAAAGTTATTCCCAAAATGACTATACGGAACATTCTGTGGAACTCATGGCCAGAGGTGATGGTATAGCTACACCATGGGGTTCAGGCTTGACTCTGTATACCTGGAATGTCATATAGGAATACCTGCAACATAAATACATTCACATATATGTATTACAAGTATACACGAATACACGCTCACACACATACGAATACATATATATATGAATACATACATACACACGCATACACCCTGCATACGAATACATACATATGAATCCACACATACGAATCCATATGGGGAAGTTAGGTTTAAATTGTTAGGTTTGTTTTGTATGTTTTTGTATGTATTGCATTTTAGATCCTCCTGCAAGCAGGAACTCGAGAAGAAGCCACCATTGGCTTATCAAAGCCGCAAGCTGACCGAAGTCAGTCTCTTAGATTCATATTTTAACGTCCATGATTATGAATTGTCAATTGTCAACAACTCTGTAACTGGACGACATACATTAATCTTGGAGTGACTCGAACTCGGGACCTTATGATTGAAAGGCACCGGCGTTAACCACTGAGCTAACACTCCCTTTTTTATCATTACATTTTTTATCATTATTTGTTTTATTTATTATGTTTTATTATTATAGTATATAAATATTTATCAGTATTTTTCAGTATTTGTTTTACATGCCATAAAGGGACCTACCGGGGGCCAAATGAGCTGAGTGGGTGGGCCGTGTAGGCGACTGGGGACTCTGATATAGGGACTAATAGTGAAACTGTTAGGCATGCATGAAACACATAGAAGTAATACATTTATATGTGAACCGTAGTTTCGAATTAGAATGCTACACTTTTCACGCAGGTTGAATCTTAGGAGCCCTCGACGTTTATTGCTATTCTGACAAAACTAGTGAAAACCAAAACAAACTCACTGTCATCTCATCTGCGATCGTGCATATGTGATGAGTGGTTAAAATAATCCTTATGTTCTTTTTGAACGTCATTCTAACAAAACGTGCCTAGAATCTTGAGGTTACACACTACTGACTAATGAAATCAGAAGAAATGATATGAACATTTTGCTTTGACTAACTGAAATAGCTCATACTCTCCAGACGTTCACATTATCGTAGGTCTACTTTATTTAAAGAAGTGGAAATATTATGGGGTAGCATCCACCTCCTGTCCCCACCCCACCACCCCTCCCCCCGGGGCATCCTACAGCCCGATATGAGAGAGGGCTAACAAAATGAAAATTGTTGTTACTTTATTTGTGCTTTCCATGGTAAGTTGAAATAAAGATAATTCTCAGAAAAAAAAGCAAGATTTCTTTGGCTATCCTTCAGAGAGAAGAAGTGGAGGGAGGAAGGAAGGTTGGGGCGAGGGGAGGGAGGGGTGGGGGTGGCATACCTCAGAATTTCCGTCGGGCCAGAGAGCGAAGGTTGTAGGATATAAATCTTTCGGTTTGTTAGCAAAACCCTCTTGATATATATCGGAGATAGGCAATGATGCAGCCAATTGTGAATCATAAACGATTTTCGAGTTTGTTAGCATGATTGATCTCTTGTCGGTTTCGAATCTCTGGACATACAATAGCCTAGAAATTTTATGACAGTAACATACTTTGGTCAACATACCGAAAATAAAGGGCCTAGGTAGAATTCGTTATCACGAAAGCTGCATTCAAGTTCTTACGTTAAAAATGATTACCTTTCCATCTTCATATCTAAATGGAGAAAGTAGAAGATGATGCTACAGTAAGCGATCAGTTCGAAGAAGTGATAAATAAGGTGGCTTGAAGCAATTATTTATTGCCATCACTATACTCTTGGCAATTCTAACTTCCCTGTTACTATATGCGGTGTATCTGTGTGACCATCAGCCATGAAGACAAGGATATTACCATTACACCCTTGGGATAACCAAAGTGACCTTTATTGAACGCTAGTGTGTCAGTATGGTGAATATAGGAATAGGTTTTTCTTTTTTCCTTAGCTGACGAAGGTAGGAATAAATAATAATAATAATAATAATGAGCTTTTCAAAATGGGTTCTCCTTATAAATTTGAGTTTTTAGTTGATTTTAACTTTCCTTCTTAATCATATGCATTTGCGGAAAGTGTATAGGCTTTCACTTCAAAGTAAATGTCAGAAGGTTACCAATTTTCTTCAACCTTTTTTTCAACCGTTTCCAGTGTCCGGTCTGAAAAATGGATCGCAGCTCTAAGAGTGACTGGAAGATCGTCTGATAGAACTCGCAATTTGTATAACACTCTGATATAAATATATATACATAAATATAAATATAAATATGTATATATATATATATATATATATATATATATATATATATATAAATTAATATATATATATATACCGACTTACAAATATAATTCTATCAAATGAAGTAATTAAAGCTTAGCTTCGAGTAGAAGATGAAAGCGTAAAGCTTTCGTACGCAACTGAGGAACGAGCAATTATATATATTATCTAATTTAATTCTCAGTTATTGTAACAAATACTATGTACAATGCATTATAATACATAATGTATAGTAATACGAGACAATCATACAACTTTGGTTCGCATTAAGATAAACATCAAACTAACAACAACCAAGATACATTACGACATGAAAAAAGGCAGTTTACAGACTTAAACCGCTCAGTGAATGTTATAAACACATTTATCTCAATAATAATAATAATATTAAACTGGGCACAAAAAAAAACAACATATATATGATATGTAAGTCAACTTGTTATGGTGCCTTGCCATATTTCTGTCATACCAAACAGCTATCTGATTAAAACTGTCCAATAGAATATATTTTGGTAAGGAATGAAATAGAAGCTCAGACGTAAACGCGTGTAAGCATAATGTATAGGCACAACATGTTAAAGGAGTTAATAGAAAGAAATGTACGAGACCAAAAGGCAACTATGTAGTAGCAGCGATTTCACTGTAAAGATTCCCTGCACTGTAGAGTGACTATATATATATATATATATATATATATATATATATATATATATATATATATATATATATATATATATATATATATATATATATAAATATATGTATAAATATATATATATATAAATATATATATATATATATATACTTATACATATATTTATACATACATAGAAAGAATCACACCTATTTACGATACTATTACATTAACGTGAGAGGCCTTGAACAAGACTGCAAACCTTCAACATTTTGTTAGACTCCTTCAATAAAAAAGGAAAATAAATTCTACATTCAATGATCACACGTGCTCGAAAAATTAATAGTGCTTCATTCTCTTCCTACTTTGTTATTTTTTTATAACTTCAACGCAATTAATACCATTCTCGGATCTAGTTTCCTTTCGCGCCATATACTCTTTGTTGCTGCGGGCTCGCTTAATCAAAATGGCGTAGTCGTATCGATGCGGTGTCATGACGACGCCGATCTCGTCTCGATTTTCGCCAGACATTATACTTTCTAGGTAACAATGTGTAAAGGAATGGATTAATACAACTGTTCAGATACGAAAGGATAAGCGTGATTAATCCCATGACGTTGTTTTGATCAAACGTACTACAATGATCATAAAGTAACATCATCTGATAGATCCAAAATGGCGTAAAGCACAGCCAATAAACGCCAACGATCAATATCACTATGGAAACAACGCCTCGTTTAGATCTCGATGCCACTGCACTGCTGTTGTGCTTCGGTCCCACTTTCACGAAATGAATACAGATCAGGAAATACGTTAAGATCATCCCGAACGATGGTATCGCAAACACGACCCAGAAGACGCCGGTGATGTAATGCCGGTGAGACTCGAAGCCTCGTGACCACATGCAAGACTCGCCGCCGTCGGTGCCAGCGACGTCGCGCAGTTCCATCATCACCGTAAATGGTGAGGCTAAGAAGAGTCCCGAAAACCAGATGACCACACACACCACTCGAGCGTAACACCAGCTCCTGTATCGATTAATAACCATCGGATTCACAAGAGCGAGATACCTTTCTAAACTGAGAACTCCTAACACGTAGACACTGACGTGCATGGTCACGATATCAATCGCTGGAATCAGTTTACAACCGAAATGACCAAATATCCATCCTTTTCTGTTAAAATTAGTCACCGTGAAGAACAGGCTCGTGAAGACGTATAAGGCATCTGCAAGAGCCAGATGAAAGATGTACGTATTCATAGTAAAGACTGCTTTAGATAAAGTCGGATTAAACGATAAATAAATGACAACTGTATTGCCGCACATCCCAACGATGAAGACGCACAAGAAACCAGTTACGAGGCCGATGTTAAAATAGGTATGATTTGGATCCGATTGGTAACTATTGACATCCTGGTTTGTATGAATATTTCCGCAAGGGTCGGTTTCATTGAAAGCCAACATCTTGCCTCCTTCGAAGACTATAGGATAATATTTCGAGTAGTTCAAGTGTTGCTATGTACGTACTCGTAATATAAGTCACGAACCAAACAATTTAGTCCCAATCAAATTGTCATTTTCCTCTCTCCGTCTTTTCCGTTGGCGCTGTTAGAGAACAGAGTAGGAATCTTGTTTTTTATGTGATGTTGACGCAAAGTTTATGAAGGAGAAGAGCTGAGACAATCTATAACTCCAAAAGAGCGTCTCCACGTTTTGTTTTTCATTTTCGCCAGAATCATGAAGATCCCTCAATTATTGAACAGTACTGTTTTCCTTGACCATGTAAAATATTCACGGGAGCTTGTCAATGCGGTTATCTGATGTAAACTACTTCATCACTAGCAAGAAACAACAGGAAAAAATTAAGTTACTAATGGCCATAATACTCTATGGATCAGTCGAAAGTGCTCTCCTGTTGTTCCGTGTGTCTATATAGTTTGAAATGCATACGCACGCACGAGAACCGCCTCGTCAGGGCGTCAATATTAATCATAATTTAATTTCTGTCGGTGGAGCTATGCGAGTAGGTTAACATGTCATGTTTACAATTATGGAAAGGATAGTTTACGAGGGTTGAAATTGTAACGTTTACGCAACAAGAGACTGTCGAAGTTTTGGTAAACTTGTAATAGGTCACGAACAAAATAAAAATGTAAAAAATAAAAAGTAAAAATCTTCTTAATTTAGGCCATATTTTCATTATTCAACGTTTGTCGTAAAGTATACAAAAAAGGGGTCATTTTTTTGAGTGTAAGCAATTATATATATATATATAGGTCTATATATATATAGGTCTATATATATATATAGGTCTATATATAGGTATATATATATATATATACAGGTGACAAACGCCTACAGTGGAATTACGGAAATCCTTACCGGTTTCGAACCTCTGGACATACAATCAGCGTCCATAGCCTAGTGGTTAGGTGTCCGCGTACAGAGCGGAAAGTCCGTGGTTCGAATCCCGGTGGAGCTGAAAGTTTTTTCACTGTTCTTGATTTTCCAACTCATTACGATTTTCATTTATATATATATATATATATATATATATATATATATATATTTCGGTTTCAGTTTTAAAACTTTGTTATATATTTGTTTAAGGTTTCTCCAAGTCACACGTGATGTAATGACGTCATGTCCTCAATTCGGGCCTTAATGCTAATAAATTGTTTCTTTAAATTCAATAACTCATCCAAAACATATTGTTTTAATGAGATTTTTATATTTATCTTTAAACAACAGTACATCTTTGTATGACAATGAAGAGCATTTCACCATATCAAATTTGTCATATGTGACTCTAGATATGTATTGTTTTATTTTTTATTATTATTATTATCCTAAAGAGTTTTACTGATTACTGCTCTGTGTATTAGACTTAATAATTCAGTCACTTTAATCGACGAGTTGAAAGAGTCATTTCCACACAAAAAAAACTACACTGGCTATATAGAGGCGGCGGAAGAGGTTTCGATCTGGATGGCCAACATATTGAACGCCAGTGCTACATATTATCTTGCTTTGAGGTGAAAAACCAAAAAGTTATCTCAAAACATTTCGACAGAATTGATTCTGGCATTACCCTCTTGTTTTGTAATACAAAAGGCCACCTCTTTCTTAAGAAATCATAAAAGGGTACGTTATCTTACGAAAGAAACAGGGAATCGTTATTTTAAATTATTTGAAAATGGGCACTTAATTTTAGTTTTTTTTCTTCATAAACCAAGGTAGGCACGTGCCCCTGGGCAACTGCCTCCATTACCCCTGCCACAATGTAACGGTTAATCTCCATACAATGCAGTGAACTGAAATAATGAAAGAAAAATAACCATATTAGATAATTAGATAAAATAACTATTTAGATCAAAATAACCCCTATTAGATATCTGAGTAAATAGTATAGGTTTATCAAGTCGGCAGGTTTATTTAATAACTGAATTTTCAGTAATACAACGAAACAGATTAAAATTAAGTCACATGACAGGAAGAAGAAGAACAAATACAACATTTCCATTAAACAATATTTTCAACGAATACTAAGCATGAAAGTAACATTGTGTTATGTCAAAATAACATGTCATAAATATATAGCGTTTTTTGTCCCATTAGGCGTCCCTTGTGTCCGCAGTCGAGCATATGAAGATACGCAAGTAATCAACATTAATATTATCTACAACAACCAAAAAACGGGGGAGAAATGATACTAGTTTTAATGACAGGAAGAGAGTTGAAAGCTTTCGGCCGCCACTTGGGGATCGAATAATGATAAACATACATAGCCTACAGCATGATTAATGTGCGACAGACAATGAACACCACCCGAGTGCATTATCATCTATCGCATTAATATCATTCCTGTCGCAAATGGCGATAAATGTTTAGTAATTAACGTTATATACGGTGCCAACGGCTAGCAGAGGCAAAATTAATTCTCTGGTTTATGCATCTATCGTAGTACATTAATATTAATTCAAAATGAATGTTTTACCTTCTCTGCAGTTCCCTTTTTTCTTTCCATTCGAAAGATGGAGAGGAGATTTGAGAAGGTATAATTTAAAATAAAATAAAAAGAAAATTGCTAATTCTTTCTAACGTTTCATTAAACTTTTTTTTTAGAGGGGGTGGGTGGGGGGGGGTAATTTTATGAATGTCTAGGAGGTAATATCATTAAGGCAGACATGATGAAGACATTTCTGACAGTCATTGATTAACATTTTCTGCATTTTGATCAAAAATAATAATAGTTACAGATATTTCTTTCTCCAAAAATTGTTGCTGGTGGTCTTTTCTTGACAACCTATGGTATATTATTCATATGAATTACCACAAGTTTAGTATTCAAATCCAGATTGTTGTCAACTATTCTTATAATAGAGGCTTTTACCCGGCGTTTGGAGATAGCATCATAATTTGGTAACGGTTATAACAACAAGCTACATTGATTATGCAATTTGCGTTGGGTTGCAAGTCTATAGGCAGTGTTACCAAGCCTACGGTAGCTCTGGTATATCAAATTCAGCCCGACTATATATAATACAGCCGTGAAAGTTGAAACATATTCCGTCATTTTTCTATGTATCATGCTCTTGAGAGATTGAAATCTATTTAAAATTTCCTCCTCGGGTATATCTACATGTATTTTCTCACTTGCAAATATGTTATTGTTTCCATATTGCTATGCACAAGGGCTTTGAATTAAATGTTTTCAAATTCCCATTGGAAAGTTTGCTAAAGGTAACGCTCAGAGAAGAATTTGAAATTAATTTGGTTTGGTATTCCATCAACCTCAATTTACCTTACCATAATTTGAAAGGTTTGTGAAAATCATCCTCACGGAGACAAATATATTTTGATATAAATACAAAAATGTGCTTTATTTCAGTATATATATTTTGTGTGCATGCGTCTTGTACATTATGTGGCTGTTTTTTTATTATTATAGTAATTGTCTTCACGCTACTGTGTAGGTTGACTAAAAGACGTAGTTACAGCAGTAAAAACTATTGTTAATGAGGAAGAAATGAAGTTAACTTGAGACAGAATTATTTTAGTTTTGATATGTTATCGTCCAAAGGAACAACGGTAATAGTTTCTACAGGGTATCTTGGTTTTCAAAGGGATGCACACCTTTAAAATAATTATGATAAAAGTTTGGAGTGCTCCTTTAAGGCTACACTTGTGATGACGTCAGCTCTTTGGTGCAGTTCTAAATGTTAATCCATGATATTTACAAAATTCTAAACATTGTCAACCAATGTATGTCCTTTTAGTTTGTATGTATATGTGATCTTCCCGCAAGCAGGAACTCGCGAAAGAAGCCATGGAGGCTTATAGACTCGCAAGCTGACCGAAGCCAATATCTCGGCTTCATTTCAAAGTTTCATATCAAGAAAAATACAGCAACTTTCTGGTGATATTAAAAACCATTTGCCGGTGAGAAATTTGAACTACATTTTCAAACATGCTATGGAAGGCCATGGAAGTCTTATTGTCTCATTGAAAGTGTGCGTCGCATCCGAACTGACCAAATACACCCTATAGTCAAAGTCACTTAAATAGAATAAGCTTACCAGTCAGTGTAAATAACCAATTCTCAAAAATAAAAAAGCGTTATGGAAATACTATACTAGAATAGACAGCAGGGGTTTCTAACGGTCGGTCTAAGCAAAATTAATTTTGTGTCTAAAATCAACCTCCTTTAATTGAAGACAATTAAAGATAGGTTTGAGACAAGTGGATAGGTAATTAAGGGCTTTATCATTGGCTCAGATGACATTTGTTATTGAGGGTGGATTTGCTATATAGCCTCTAGAATCACGGCACAGGGAGTAGAGGGGGGGGGGGTGGCGGCATCTTGATAATTATGAAACAGGGTATATTGCTGTAGATCAAAATAAGTGTAGAAGTGTATCCTGCGAGTTGTTCATATATAAAAGTTTCTTTGGATTGCAAGCAAGTTCATACGCTCTTCGCGAGAATACAAATGACGTACTATAGAGGTATACTGTAGAGTCGGAGTCAACATAGCTATACAGGGATCAATGATATACAAGCCCTATTTAACGCGGAGAACAGATTGTTATATTATTGCCGTTCAGATGTGTGGAGTGTTAGCTCAGAAGTGGTTAACGCCGGTGCCTTCCAATCATAAGATCCCCGGTTCGAGTCACTCCAAGATTAATGTATGTCGTCCAGTTACAGAGTTGTTGACAATTGACAATGCATAATCATGGACGTTAAATATGAATCTAAGAGACTGACTTCGGTAAGCTTTCAGCTTTGATAAGCCAGTGAGGCTTCTTCACGAGTTCCTGCTTGCAGGAGGATCTAAAATACATACATGCTGACCAGGGTCACTCATGCATACGAATAAACGCCTCTTAAAGATTTTGCCACAATTTTTATCAATTTTCCATTCCTTCCAATGGATGGCCGATTCAACTAAAAGCCCCTCCGACCCCCCTCCCCATCCCCTCCCTCCCGCATGCACTATAGCACCATGGCTGCTGGTTTTGTCATTTTTAAAAACAACAGTTATGACAATCATTAATGAAAATGCTTTAGATATATGCCATAGGTAATCGTAGGTGATTCTTAGTAAATCCAAGATTTTTACTTTATTGGTCGATTCTAAGAAAAAAAGGGGGGTGTAACAAAAAGGAAGAAAAGTGAAGTATACCATTTTATGTAAATAAATAGGCTAGTCATGAGAAGGTCTTGCAATTAGAAGATCAAATCGGGATAAATCGGGATTCCAAAGTAGGGATTATAAAGCTCTACCTGTCGTGTACATTACACATGCCAAACATGCTTGCACTAGCAAGATATATCATATCTCTCCATTTTGTCTTCCTCTCCTTAACCCTCTAAACCTCTCCCTTTCCCCCTCCCTCTCCCTTTATTCTCAGTCTCCCCCCCCCCCCCGCTACCCTTTCCCCTCACCACTACAATATGCTAAAAATGTCGAATAGTGATCAGCGACAAGATTAAACTTAAACAAACATCTTACTGCAACTCTCAAAGCATGTTTCCTTTCTGAGCCTTCACCTCTCAAAGCATGTTTCCTTTCTAAGCCTTCATGACATTTAGATGTAAAAATTCAACGCTCCTCGATCGCTGCCTGGAAAAAGGTTGGAAGTTGGAGGTGCTTTAGAGAGATGTTAGCAATATTTGACTAAGAACTTAAAGTCGTGACCGATACCAATAAACTTTATGTATATCTCAGTACACCGACCGACACAGTGACGTGCGCAAAAGGGGGAGGAGGAGGAGGAGGAGGAGGAGGAGGAGGAGGAGGAGGAGGAGGAAGAGGAGGGGGAGGGGTCCATGCCATAAAACCATAGATAATCTACCATCTCCATACCATTGCCCCTATCCACCCCCTAAATACCCTCTCCACCAACCTCTCCAACACCTCGCCTACGTTTTCTTCTCCTTCTTGCCATGTAAAAGTAGCAGAAGTCATAACATGTATATTGAGAATATTATAGAAATAATGAAAAACTGCACGTAATAATATCCATTTGGAGATTTGGAGATTTGTAAAAATAACACACAATGTATATAACATCCCAGCTTGATAATAGCTCCAAAAAGAAGAATTAATGTAAGCCTCGTTATATATTATGTTACATTTGCCATGAAACTGTCAAACCTTCTGCAGGTAAAATTATTCCGTTTTGTCTTTTTAGCTTCTCGGCTGTTCAAATTAGTAAGATATTCATTGCTTTGTCAGTAGATGACTGATGACAACTTGACATCTCAGTTTTAGTTATCGGCATTTATGACACATTTGGCCCTCCTTATATAAAGGATCATATCACTATACGAGGTCAACGGCCGCACAATTATACTAAATAACATATTATTAGTCGCACGATCTGCCTTCCTTTCGCCTCAAATCGTGAACAGTCCCATTTCGCCAAAGACATTTAGACAGTCTTTGAAACATATATACACATATACATATACATATATATAAATATATATATATATATATATATGTGTATATATATATATATATAATATATATATATATATATACATATATATATATATATATATATATATATATATATATATATATATATGCGTGTGTGTGTGCCTGCAGTAGTCATATACAACCAGCTCACAGCAACTTTGAATAACATTTAAATTAATCAATAAGAATGTATTAAAATCAATGAAATGATGTTCTTTTATTTTCCTTTCTTATTATTATAGTTTGTTGTTGTTGTTGCTGTTGCATGTTTGTATTGGGCGATCGTTATCCATTTTTTAATGCTTTATTTTTTGATAATTTGCGTCTGTTCAGTTTTTATCGCAATAAATTGACAGACACTTGGTATCATTTTTTCACAAAGGAGATGCTGAAAAAATAGAGAGAACAAAAACGTGAATTAATGCACATATTTAGTCGAATTAGAAGTGATAAGTAGTCCGTTCCTCGGGGTATGAATTAACAACTATCTCTGACAAGTCACAGTATCATGATGGCTTAATTTATTTATTTTTTCACTTCTTCCTTTATTCTTCTTTCTACAGCAGATCTAAAGAAGGAACCAAGGAGTCTTTTTTTGCTTATTAATTCGTCTTCTTGTTTTTTGAAAACAAAACAAAAAGAAACACATCAAAGACGCAATTTTTGGTTTTACGTATTTGTTTGTGTATCTATTCTGTTAACAAAAGGCATATTCTTGATGTATACTTCGTTAGGCCACCTAGTGAATATAGTTTATATTTACAAATAGTTTTTACACCTATTTTTGTTTTAAATATATCTTTTTAGTTTTTTTAAAAAAGTTTTATATAATTTTTACACCTAGTTTATGGTTTACAAAGGTTCCTATCTCGTACACATTTCTATGTAATCATTAAATGAGACACTAACCCAGCCATCATTATTGGTCTATGTGATACAGAGACAACTGTTATCAACAACCACACCCAAACAGATAAGAAAAATCTCACTCCGGATAGAAGGTATGCCGCAGATTAAAGGGTGTAAGACTCTCGCAAAAAGAAACGTCTCATGCCGGTAATCTGACCTAGTTTCGAATGAGGTGTAACAGAAGTGTTAGACACCACCATCGATCCCAGAAAATACAAACACAGCTTGCTATACCGTCGGTAATTAGACACTAGTGTACAGTCAATACATACAGCTACGGTCAATACCCACAACACAGTGTACATAGCAGCGATGGACATCTCAGGTCTAGATAAAAGATAACAAGGTATCACGTTTCATTACTGTCTGCAATTTGTAGCGACAAGAAAACGTCATTTGCAAGCAACGAAAAGTTAACTTTTGCAGAGCGCGGCACGTGGTTTGCGGCGACTCTTCAATGCCTTTAAATCTGTTTTTTTTCCCCACACAATGTAGGTTGACGAATTGATCCATCCAGTCTCAATATGACATCAAGAAGCCATGCAACTGTGCCCCGATATATATATTGTTTTCCAGCGTTGGATTTGTTGCAAATATATATGCATCTAAAATATTGGAGCTCTTAACATGACTTAATAATGTATAATAACATCCATATGGCAGCCAATTTGAATATTTGTTGTCATGATGGCAGCAATACTATACGGTAATGTTTGACCTGGGAAATATGAACAGAAAAACCATACGGAAAAGTAGTAAGCTATTTCAGATCCAAGTGGCACTATGACGTCACAAATTTACAAACTGACCGCTCCCAGACGCGACTCTTAAAGTAGGATGTATTCCAAACGAAGCAAGTTTTTTTTTCTAAGCTTTTTGTGGAATTGTTATATCTCTCATATTAACAGCTGAATATGATGGGTTGTGTATGTGTCTTTTACTTTAAGTTAAGTGTTAAATTACACGACGGAAGCTATCTGCGCGCGTGATTTAGTGAAATTCGCATTGGGAGTCAGCTTATTTTTTCTTCTCTTTTTAAGTTGTAAAACATTTTCTTCTAATTGACAACGAAACAAATTTGGAGTAATTGTTTCCCCAACATATAATGTCACGTGACCCTACATTTCCAAATTTGCTTCCAAATATTCATTAGAATAACCATTCTTGGTGTGCTAACTTACCTCATTGATATCTATGTTCGTCGATTCCCATCTCAAAATGAAAAGGGTGAGGCGGAGGGGGGGGGGGGGCAATGTAACCAGTGGTATTAGAAGCTATCGAAAAAATGGGGATGAAAATTCGCGGGATTTGGGGAGCTTCCCAAAGAGGTGAATTTGTATTTTTTATAGATACAAAGGTGGCCCATTGTTTCAATTGTAAATTTTACTTTTTTATCTCGAAATTTCGACTGTTTTATGGAAATAGACATTTAGCGCTGAAATTTCAGCTATGTCAACATTGTATTTGTTACTTTTATATTTTAAACTTTAGATTTACTTGATCATATCCTCTTAACTGATTGACTTTATAAATAAAACATCCCGGCGTGCGGTACGGTAGCTTATAATATCTTTGTTGAAACTAATTTACCTGCAAGAATTAGGAAGCGGAGTGGGGCGGGGGGGGGGGGGTGAGGGGAGATTGTATGCAGAGTTTAAGTTCCAAGCTCGACTAAGTTGACTAAAACACACAGCGCTTCACAAAAATCAAATACAGATTCTTGTCGCTATCGTTAACGTTTTTGTATTAATATTATATTTTAAACTTCCCATCGCGTCAAAAATACCTTCAAGCAACAGAAATGCGAAGAAAAACTATCATGTTCTCTAACTGTGAATTCAAACACCATATATCGTAAAAATAAAATCTACGCTCTTTGGTTTTAGTATAAAGGGGGTTATCATTCACTTTTTTTTTAATGAAAATCAGAGAAAGGTCGCCAGTGTTGTTAGAACCACCTCCATCCATAAATAACTCGTCCTTGTCCCTGCATAAATGGTCAACAGTGCTAAACAATACCAATCTTATACTAATCTTATACCACTTCCAGAATTGTTCTCTTTAACGCGCACTAAAATATTCTCCTCCCGGCGTAATTTTGGAGTTATATATGATACCATTGATTTATAGCGACCTCGTACTAGATAAACTTCATATATGACCATGGGGGATACATGACGTTTTCCGTGATATCGGGTTACATTATAGTAATCCATTCTATAATTTCTACTTATACGGCACAAGAGTCATAATAACAGTATTTTGTAATATGTTCTATATGAATAGCAAAAAGACGATACATCGCTCAAGTAAAAGAGATGTACAACATGCATGACTGTGAAAGTGTTTTTGAAGAAAGTTTATAGACCTTCTTTTATCGATAACCGAGATATGAAAGTATCGATATATGACCTTGTTTTCCGTGCGACGACACGGCCAGACGGCACAATCTCCTTTCCCTCCTCCCAAGCCCCCCGATCCTCTCTCTCTCGCTCATTTAACTTATTTTACTTGTGCTTACAGAAAATGTATATATATATATATTTATATATATATATATATATATATATATATATATATATATCCAGTATAACATATAGCTCTCTCAGCGAGCCTATGTAATATATTGGTTGCAAGTGAGATAAATATATAATCCATAAGCAATATTCCGATAATATAATATATATATATATAATTTATAGTTAAAATTCATGTTTGTATTTTCAAGCTATACGTTGCAATTTTTTTGCTGGTATTCCTAAACGTTTTTTTATTTTTTGCTATGGGAGCCTACATTTTCGTCACTTGTTAAACAAACCTTTTTACTCAGTAGTTAACAATTTTCGTACACTGCTTCTATAAAAACCCTTAGGTGGTCTAATAGTGACTCAATTGACATAACTTTATTGCACTTTATAAACATTCACTTCCAGTTTAGTATACTCTGGTCATCAAAGCCACACCACCAAACCAGATTTTGTTTGATAATATACAACAACAAAAAAGTTAGCCGTTTGCGGTCTGAGGAGTGATATTCATCATAGGCCTATATATAGAAATGCTTTGACGAGAATTTAGGAAGCTTCCTTATAGGCCAGGGGTAGGCAACATACGTCCCGCGGGCCACATGCGGCCCGCCAGTGATTTTTTTGCGGCCCGTGAGATGTCTCAAGAAAAAGAATAAAAATTAAACTATTTTACACATCACAAAAACGAGCTTAGTTGCTTAGAATTTATCGTCACTAATGATGCTGTCAGGTAGGCCTATTATCCCCATTAATTATCAACTGCACTGTATGGAATTTATGTTTTTGTGAATACAGATTTAGTACACACACCTATTGCTTGAAAGTCCTCGGAATCAAATATTTGAAATCAACAGCAGGTCGTTGGTTATAGGTGCAGCCCAGTCAATGTTTCACCGCCTTTATCTGGCCCATTTATTCAAAATGGTTGCCCACACCTGTTATAGGCAAATCGTTAACTCAGTTCAGAAAGTTCAAACAACAGCAACAGCAAAATAATACCCAAACGCATCTATAAAGTGGTATGTATTGTGTGGTTTACTATATATAATCCGTTTATCTCTTCCTGTTTTTTTTTTTTTTTTTTTTTTTTTGTGCTATGAGCTAGAATCGTTGGTCTTTGCTTCTGGAACCCTATCTTGTCTTCTAAAATGTTTATAGATAATAATCTACAGTTGACTTCCGTGGTTCAGTCTCTTTCTTCTCAACCAAAAATATTCATAATTAACTGAAGTGGTTTTGTCATTAATTTTGACAATTGATCCCATGGGGTCATTTATCTCAATCATCAGTCTACTTGAATTCACTTTAACAAAAAACGTAATTATTCGTGGAAGTGGTATCATTGAATTAATCGAACGGCTTAGACTCTAAGTGAATTTAAGTCAAGCCAAGCTAAGAGAATGTCTTGGTTATTATATCCCCATAAATTGGATACCCCACATGGCAGCCTCTAAGGGAATAGTCAAAGTGGTTTCTCTTAATTACTTGTAAGAAAATAAAAATAAATTAAAAACATTTTGTGTAGGTTGAGAGATATCTTGATTTAAGATAAATCATCTTAAACTCTCATTATGCATTTAATGCAGATGGTTTAAATTGTTTTTTGTTTTTTATTCTATTTTTGGAGTAAAACTAGAACGTCAACTAACGATGTTGATGTTTGCTGCTTTGCACAATAATACACTTCTCATCCCAGTAATGGAAACTTGAAAGTAACTTCTATAATAACTGAATACGCCCTTTTGGAGGAGTCAAAACTTATCAAATACTAGTTAACTTTGTTTTAGCTTCGCTTTGAAATCAAATGACCTTGGCTTCATTTTCCCAATTTCAAAAACTCCAGATATGTGCGGATATGACGACACGTGTCTCATGTCCCGCAAGGAAAAAAAAAATCAATAAATTGTTGTGATTGAAAGAATCCATCCATTGTATTCCCATAAAACTTCCAATGTCTATCAATTGAATAACTGCAGAGCCACCAAATATTGCCTTAAATTTACACTTGGTCAAGTTAATGCAGGCCATCCGCTGGCTCAAGCTCATGCTGCAGTGAACAACAACTTTTGCGCAGTTTGATCGTGACTGGGTTTAACTTGTTAATGCATGGGTGACCCTGGTTGACATCAACCAAACAAGCAATGAGTATGTTAAAGTTGCTGCGTAGAGAATGCTGAAACAAATTAACTATATGTGCTGCGACTAACTTCGTGATTTCCCTCGAAACATACCGAGGGTCCTCAATATTGAACTGTTGAAAGCAAATTTGCTGAAAATCTGACTACAAGCCAATTTAATGAAGCTATGACATGGGCAACAACTTGTACGATTGTCGTCCCGACACACAGACCGACAGAATACCGACAGGTCGAATGACCGACAAATCGAAAGCCCAACAAACAAATCGACAGACCTACAGACAAATCGGCGTGCCGATATATATAGATAGATAGATATTTATTCAGCCACTGATCATAAAAATACAATGGAAGTTGGGTAAAAACAAGAGCTCAAAGGTCAAAACGAGTACAAAACTAAAAACAGATTCAAAATATATGTCGGCAAGTCGACAGACTGACTGGCGATAGGCCGATATACCGACAGATTGAATGGCCGACACATGGATAGACCGATAGCTTGACACGCGACATCCCGACAGATAGATGGACTTACTTTTAGCCAGAAATTCGGCCCATTCGCAGAAGTCGAAAAAATGAATTAAAACTTTCAGACGATAACATCTCCTTTATTTATCCCAATCATTAAATCTAAAGCATGCTCGATGATGTGTCTTGACCTATCCCTTCATAGCTGTAAATATGATGTATGCTGGAACCACATGTTTCATGTAATCACTATACTGTATGCCAAGCACCATTAGCGAAAATACCGAATGTTGTCAAAAGTCTGGTAAATACTTGATAATTTTGAGATTATTTAGTACATATTGGTATATAAAGAATTATTAAGCCCGTCGAGATTGAATGCATAAAGAAGCTGGTTCTTCATCTAGCTATGTTAATGCGAACTTTCGAAGATTGGCTGTTCAAGTTAGACGGCTGTGGAGTTAATAACTTCCCCTGATTTGAGACCGACTTTTGATTTGCACTTTCGGGGGAAGGGTGTTACACCTCACATCCCTCCCTACCCGTATGTAAGCCCCTGCCAAGACAACATGAATATAACAATCTCACCGTACAACTAATTAAATCAGAATTACGGAGCAAACATATATACGTTCGTAAAATATGTAATTTCAGTTCACCAATGTTGAAATTCAGTCTTAAGCTGAACGTTTCTAAATATTGTTTTTTTTATTATTATTATTATTATTGCCTTTTAACGAGTGTTATTGACAGTCCATTTGGAAGTATCAGTAATACATCTGTATACCATTAAAATATCGTAAAGGTCTTCATCGCGATCGAATATAATAGAGGGCGATATTGAAGTTTTGATTGAGTACAAAACAACGTTTGTAGAGTAGTATTTAGCGTAGTATTTCAAATCGTCACCACTTTGGACATGCTTCTTATTCGTTCTTTGTTTTCTTTCACAAAAGATGTATTTCAGTTCCGTTCTTTTTAGTTTATTTCAACAGAACAAAATTACATAATATGCAAGAGATGACGTAATTAATAATTAGTGAAGGAGCAAGGTGGTAATTTGACATCATTTACATATTCTTTATTAACAAATTACACCAATTACACAAAACGGAGCTGCAAGACACGCCAAAAAAGAAGACACATTTTTTCTTAAAAGTTTCATTTAATGTAACGCTTTGCACCAACTTTGATCTTGAATGGAAGTTTTAGCTCCATAAAAACATTAGTTGTTATCAAACCATGCAATTATTTCACAAATATCGGAAATTTGATTATTAAAACAAACTAAGCGTTTGCTTCTTTTGTAGGTAAATTGGTAATAAACGTTTATTAGGTCTACTAATTAGACTTAGAATTCTGTTAAGTGCGAAAATTTAGTTGCTTGCCAAAGAAGTCAAAGTATGTAATATATATATATATATATATATATATATATATATATATATATATATATATATATTATATATATATATATATATATATATATATATATGTATATATATATATATGTATATATCTATATATATCTATATTAATATATATGTATATATATATGTATATATATATACATATATTTATATCTATATATATCTATATTTATATATATATATATATATATATGTATATATATATATATATATATATATACATATAGTATACTGAATATTTTGAAAGTTCATCCAAATTGTTTGTGAAGCTCCTCCAATCCATATGATATGTTGTTCGTTTTTTTTTTTGTACCCTTTTTTTTTAATTTGCATGATGAATATTGGAGAGTACATAAGGTACTTTTATTACACCTGATATGCTGATAAGGTCACGTGTTACTCTCTTTGCCTTGATCCCGTGGCCTATAGCCTACAGCCACATTTAGTTCTGCACGCAATCGTATAAGGAAGGACCTCATTGCTCGTATGAGTCTTTGCCAAACAACATGTTCAGATTACCTGATTTTATGTCACAAAATTCCATTAGATTAGTAAATAAAAAAAGTAGTAGCCCTTCTGGCCTTTTTGTCCTGACATTGTGGTTACCCTAAAACATTTACCCTAAAACATATCATCTCTTCGTCACAACTTAGATCACGAAACATTAATGATAGTTCATGTGATGATTGGGGATAGAAGCCAGTGTTATATTTCTTCAGAAGCATTTTCATAATTTGTTTGCTAAATGAATGATCAAATTCCCTACCAAATTGATATGCATGAAAATGTGTGTCAGCAATTTATTTTGAAAAGCACCAGCATGTTCTTCCCGAAACTTATGTTGTATGATTGGTTACTCTGACCAACTACGTTGAACACTTATAGGCTGTAAGTCTTATCAAAAATGTTTTCGAAATGACGGTCACGAACTTGTTTGCAGAAATGTTAAAAGATGACATCGTGTGGTGATTAAAACTGGTTTTATGTAGAAAAGTCATTAACGTATCCTAACTAAGAACATTAAAAAAACCTTGTGTTTATCGGAACCAAACCGAAATCATTTTCTTCAAGTTTCTCAGTTGCGTAAAAATCTGTCCTACCGTTAGCTGGCTGTACTGACAACTAAGCCTAGCCAAAATAGCAAGTGCTTCGTGATTGAAATTTTATTTGAAAACAATACGCAAACTTTAGTACAATATTTTGTATCTTTCATGGAGGTTTTTAATGCATCAAAAATGAACTCATAATATTTATTGCAGCTTCTTAAAAGATACGCACATTTTTTTGAGCTATTTAGCACATAGGCCTACGGACATTCTATGCCCATGCAAATCAAACGTCGGTCTCAAATCGTTGTTTTTTGTGCTTTCAAGTCGCTACGAGAGAGCAAACCATCATAAATACTAAGGCCCTACGAGGGCTTCGCCCCCTGAAAGCCCCCCCAACCCCTTCCCCCACTAGAGCTTTGGAATACATTCCGAAAAAATAAATTCCTCTCATTCATATATTTGCTTGTGCCTTCACCTCGCTACTACTAGTACAGGTACATTTGAATCAGCCCCCGGACCGCTAGGGATCAGTGAAATATTGCCATGGAATTCTACAGTAGGGTAATGTTGTATTATCCATGGAACTGCCTCCAGCTGCCTTATCGACGTAATTATCCTAATTTAATTCGGTATTATTTCATTTCAATGACAAAAATAGGAATCGATAGATGCTCCAAATCTTCATTAGAGATTAATAACCCATGATACATGCTTCTCGAAAAAACTGGCAACAAAATGAAGCTAATATACATTGATAAATCATGGTAACTACTCAGTACACGCCATCCATCGCTAGAACACCCACAGAGTTTTCTTTTCATTGAAACAACTAAATAATTAGAGCCTTTGAAAGACGTACGCTCATAGCATGGAGCTATCTGTTTATAGCTCCATGCTCATAGCAAGTCGTTAGACCATTTTACTTGAGAGAAGGTTAAGATCAAGAGGATTTGCTCTACAGATTATCAGCATTCCACAAGCAACTTGGCTTCCACTCTCGCAAACGTATAAACTGAGAGTCCTCAACGTCAATGTGAAGTGTCTATGTCCTCCGAGAATGTATACTTTCTAATACTTTTTCGCAGGTCACAATTTGAGGCCATTGATTTTGACCTTACACTAAATTGACAAATCAAACCAAAGCGATAAAGTTGTGTACTTCGTTATAGAATGTGATCTGCCTGATCAGATGACTTCGTTGACGACAATCGTTAGTTTATCAAAGAATTATAGAGACATATCGAGGATCTCCTAGTAGGTATGTAGTGCTAATTTACTATACAGTGGATGAAGCACCGCAGCTTTAAGATATGGAACGCCAAAAGGGCAATGTATTTTGTTGTCTCCTTTGATGTTGTCTCCTTTGATGTTGTCTCCTTCGATGCTGTTGTCTAATTTAATGTTGTTGTTTACTTTTATGTTGTCTCATTTGATGTTGTTGTCTCCTTTAATGTTGTTGTCTCCTTTGATGTTGTTGCCTCATTTAATGCCGTTGCGTCCTTTAATGCCATTGTCTACTTCAATGTTGTTGTCTCCCTTAATGACGTTGTCTCCTTTAATGTTTTTGTCTCCCTTGATGCCGTTGTCTACTTTAATGTTGTTGTCTCCTTTAATGTTGTTGTCTCCTTTGATGTTGTTGCCTCATTTAATGCCGTTGCGTCCTTTAATGCCATTGTCTACTTCAATGTTGTTGTCTCCCTTAATGACGTTGTCTCCTTTAATGTTTTTGTCTCCCTTGATGCCGTTGTCTACTTTAATGTTGTTGTCTACTTTAATGTTGTTGTCTCCTTTAATGTTGTTGTCTCCTTTGATGTTGTTGCCTCATTTAATGCCGTTGCGTCCTTTAATGCCATTGTCTACTTTAATGTTGTTGTCTCCCTTAATGACGTTGTCTCCTTTAATGTTTTTGTCTCCCTTGATGCCGTTGTCTACTTTAATGTTGTTGTCTCCTTTAATGTTGTTGTCTCCTTTAATGTTGTTGTCTCCTTTGATGTTGTTGCCTCCTTTAATGCCGTTGCGTCCTTTAATGCCATTGTCTACTTTAATGTTGTTGTCTCCCTTAATGACGTTGTCTCCTTTAATGTTTTTGTCTCCCTTGATGCCGTTGTCTACTTTAATGTTGTTGTCTCCTTTAATGTTGTTGTCTCCTTTGATGTTGTTGCCTCCTTTGATGCCGTTGCGTCCTTTAATGCCATTGTCTACTTTAATGTTGTTGTCTCCCTTAATGACGTTGTCTCCTTTAATGTTTTTGTCTCCCTTGATGCCGTTGTCTACTTTAATGTTGTTGTCTCCTTTAATGTTGTTGTCTCCTTTGATGTTGTTGCCTCCTTTAATGCCGTTGCGTCCTTTAATGCCATTGTCTACTTCAATGTTGTTGTCTCCTTTAATGACGTTGTCTCCTTTAATGTTTTTGTCTCCCTTGATGCCGTTGTCTACTTTAATGTTGTTGTCTCCTTTAATGTTGTTGTCTCCTTTGATGTTGTTGCCTCCTTTAATGCCGTTGCCTCATTTAATGCCATTGTCTACTTCAATGTTGTTGTCTCCCTTAATGACGTTGTCTCCTTTAATGTTTTTGTCTCCCTTGATGCCGTTGTCTACTTTAATGTTGTTGTCTCCTTTAATGTTGTTGTCTCCTTTGATGTTGTTGCCTCCTTTAATGCCGTTGCGTCCTTTAATGCCATTGTCTACTTCAATGTTGTTGTCTCCTTTAATGACGTTGTCTCCTTTAATGTTTTTATCTCCCTTGATGCCGTTGTCTACTTTAATGTTGTTGTCTCCTTTGATGTTGTTGTCTCCTTTGATGCCGTTGCCTCCTTTAATGCCGTTGCGTCCTTTAATGCCGTTGTCTCCTTTAATGTTGTTGTCTCCCTTGATGCCGCTGTCTCCCTTGATGCCGTTGCCTCATTTAATGCTGTTGTTGTCTACTTCAATGTTGTTTTCTCTCTGATGCCGTTGCCTCCTTTAACGTTGTTGTCTACTTTGATGCCGTTGTCTCATTTGATGCCGTTGTCTACTTTGATGCTGACGGCGCTGTTCACCAAAAGCAGTATGGTATGACGTCAAAGTACGTAATATAGCGCGCATATATGGATTGATCAGTATGTACGTGCACATAAATGTGACGGCACAATCAAGTTCTAGCTAGATAGGCCCGAGCCAATAGGTTTCCGTACGTATAGGTTATAAGGCTATATACAACTAGTTAACAAGTCAAAAGACACAGACATATCGTCAAATGCCCTGTTTTGTGTACACTCACTGGCTGGCACACACTCGCTCGCCGTCTTCATGGCTACTGCATATTCGATTAGCCCTATCATGATTCATTGACTGAATACATTTTGAATTTATGATTATAAAACTAAAAGTATTAAAACTCCGAATGTACACAAACACCTTGTACATATGTACATCGGCTACACGTATACAATTACAAATGCACTGTTTTATTGTGTTGTATACTATACACAGTACAGTAGGCTACATTACATGTGTTGTGTGTAGAGCGGAGTCAAGCGAGTATACAAACGGTCGAGGACTACCTATAATGGGCGCAGTAGTTGGGAACAGTTGCTTCATTGTGTTGAGAACACTTTATACTTTCGTTCATATATACCTACCAAAAGTTTTGGAAAGTTGCTAATGTGAATATCTTGAATTTGTTCGTGTTGATCATACTGGTATCGACTGAGTATTGAGGGATCCATGTTGAATAGTTAAGTATATCACGTGCTCGCTGAGAGCCAATCAGAATCGAGGAAATAATTTCAGTGTCAGTTCAGTTTGGGAAAAAAATATTCGCGGCCCGGGCTATGCTGACTTTATTACCCCCTCTCTTCTAAAGTTGTCGATCACCAGTTGATTATACTCCAGTCTGGATAGAATTCCTTCCATACTTCTGAGCTGTTGTGAGAACCTAAATAACGGCAGTACAGGTGAAGCACGACAATAAGAAAACGCAGTAGGCCTAGGCCCTACACTGTTAAAACACTGGGTAAAAAAAATGTTGGGCAAGTACCCTTTCAACTATGTTGGTCAAATAGTGCCCAATTTATATATAAAAATGATCGAATCGCAGATTAGTTTGTTTACCCATCGAGTTGGTAAACTCCGTGCTCATATTTGTCCACATGTTGGTCTTTTCTGTCATCGTAATCGTATGTTGGGCGAAATTTCGGTTCTTTATACCATACGCTGGGCAAGCATTCGGCTTTACCTTGGCGACGTTTACCAACGTTGGGCAACTTTGCATGCAAAGTTTGCTTGAGCGCGCGTGCACGACGAAGGGTTACATACATATTCCGTCGAGTTGACAGCCTCAAAAGTCGAAATGGAAGATCTACTCAAGAGCTGGGGGTTGTTTGTTCCCGACATAATTCAGTCTATGAAAGGTAATCATTTCAGTAAAGGGATTGAAGTAATCGGAATAAACTGGGACGATTCTTTCACACAATTTTCATCAACATTTTGTACTCCTATGCGAGGCCTAGTAGTAATACTAACGTTAGCGTATATAGCCTATACAGTAGTGTAGCCTATCACAGTGACAAAAGGATACCTGTATACCGACGTACGTATTATAGGCCTACTCGAGTCCTAGGCTAGTTAAGGTTAAGTGTGGAGTTCGAACTTCCAATAACCTTTTCTATCCTTAAAATAAGCCTATGGTGATCCGTGGTTGAAATATTGGGCTTATGTTTACAATGTGTATCGTTTTTATTACAAAGTGGCTATTCTTACGACTGTTCGTAAGAATAATTTCCGATTACGAATGCGCAGTTGCTATTTTTATGACAGGAGTACTATTTTTTACGACCAGGAGTAACAATAATTTCCGGTTAGGGTTAGTGTTAGGGTTAGGATTGGGGTTTAGGGTTAAAGTTAGGGTTAGGGTTACCCCTACTACATGCGCAGTTGCTTTATTTACTTTATTGTGCTTGAATTCGCCTTTGTTGTAAGAATAGTTTATAAATAATTGTTATGACTAGTCGTAAGAATAGCCACGGCCTTTTTATGATGCTACAGTGGCAAGCTACAGTAGCTTCAGCATATTACGGTAATTTCTTAGTGTTTATTGTAGATAATATAGAAACTGTAGATCAAAGGACAATAAATTAAGTCAGCAGAGGTCAAACAATGACCTTTAACCATATAACCTCAGGAACAACCAGGTTGATGATGTTAAGTATGTTCTGTATATTTCCCATATTGAATACAGGATCACTATCTTTCTTTGAATGGGGGGGGGGGCAGGGGGATCTCCCAGCTACTTACCTACCCTATTGTTTCTAACCTGATGACTATTGAATTTGGTATTTACTTCCTGATAGACTATTATATTACAACAACCATTGATTTTGAGGTTTTTATGCTTTGCTAAATTTGGCATTTTGGTTTTCACTTGCAGAGGAGAAGGACAACCTGTCATTGCTCATGTTACCACTTATTTTTGGGACCAGAAGCAAGGCCAAAACTGGAGGACGATCAGCGGCAACAGATCATGCTTCATCATTTATTGAATTAAAAAGGGTATGTCTAAATGCATTATTCATATCAGCTGCTGACTTTGCTTGTAATCAGCTAGGGTTTGAATCTCGTAATCCAAGAATCAGTGGTTCAAATCCCGGCTACATTGTGTCCTTAGGCAAAGCACTCTTATCTTGATGGCCTCACTCCACTCAGGTGAAAATGTGAACTTGTGAGGAACCTGAGCAAAACCCTGTGTGGATTACAAAGACTGCAGCAACTTACTCTCCATGATTGTTGGAGAATTGTGACTGGCTCCACTGATCTGTAAAACCCTTTAATCTGTATTTTCATCATTATTGTTATTGTTGTTGTTGTTCTTTTTTTTTTGTTCTTCTTGTCGTCGTTGTTGGTGGTAGTAGTAGTAGTATTAGTACTTAGCAGTAGTATCAGTAGTATGAGTGTAGTATTGCTATTGTTGGGCATTGGATTGTGCAAAATCCCTGAGTTCAAAACTAGCATGTACCCATTGTGATCTACATTTATATTTCGAATGGGAAGGAGGTGCCAACTAATGCCCTACGACGATCTCCTTGTTCACTTGGATGATCTTAAGTCAGTCAAGTCTCTCCAAACTAATTCTACATATGAATCAGTGGTGTGCTGGTATCATCCTACTGGTTAGACATATCAAAAGGGAGCGTTTCCAGTTTTAATTTATACTACAAGTTCAATAACATATTTGTGATATGCATAAAGTAAATGGTTTTGGCTGTAATATAGAACACAACAAAAATAAATAAATTTGAACATGGAATACTAAAAGCTACTTTTCATTGCTTCTATTGGTTTCACAGGAGCACACCCGTTTGCCTTCATACTTACAGGGAATAAGCAGTGAATGAAGATCTCAGCCTTTCATCCTTGGGATTTACTCAGACTTCAAGCTGACACCATCACAAGTGTTTATTATCTTGGAGAGGCACGCAGTGAGCGTGCAGACACTCTCTCAAGGAGTCGACATCTGCTATAAAGCACATTACATATTCAACTTGCAGTACCAGCACCACTGCCGAAATGTCTGGGATTTCATTGAAAGTTGCATATATAAGCAATCAGGAATGAAGAATCTTTCCTCCTCCATCCGGTCTTTCAGAGCTTTCATGAAGAATGCTGCCAGTCCTTAAACAGTTTATCACCTGGCTCGGAGCCTTTTTTCCTCGAGGTATCATAATGGGATACATAACCAAAGCCCTAATACAGCTGTTTCAAACTTCGACACAAATTACAAGGTGTCTAGAAATTCATTTTTGAAGCATGCATTTATCATGGAATTTGGTAAAAAAAGTGGATGATACAAGTATATGTAGGTTACATTTGTGTAATGAACGTGCTGAAATGGGCAGTAATGCAGTGATTTTACGGCTAATTAAGGAACTATTTAGCTACTGTAGCACTTAAGTTAAGATATTTCACAGAACAATGTACAACTGAACATCTAGATTTGAACTTACTCTGTTATTGTATTCAAAATGACAACATTATTAAGGGCACCCATGAAAGGCAGAGCTTCATGCACAATGTGACTGCAAATATTTTTTGGAAATTACTCTTGATTTGAACCACCAATTAAAATTCTTCCAGCAACTACTGTGTGATGAGCTAGTGTACAATGAACTGACATACTTGTGCTCTTTCTATCCACTATTTTTACATTTTTACATATGTAGAATAGACCCTTCCCCCTCCCCCATCTCAATGTTATGAACTTGCAAACATTTCCTTAGCCTGTGTTACCTTGTATATTTGGAAACTGAAAGGAAACTGAACAGTGTGCCTTACGTGACTAATTTGCATTAGAATATCAGTATAAAATGCATATCAATTAAATTTTACCTTGAAGTTATTCCTCAATGTGTCCTTTTCAGATATAGTAGGCACCTTAGCAGATTTCTCTCAATGCTTCACAGGATTTATTGATTTCCTCCAAAAAGTTTAAAATTCTTCATTTCTCTGCATGACTTACGTGACAAATGTTGAGGGCGAAATAATTTGCAATGGGAAAGCATTAATGTTTCGCAGTGGTGACAGAATTTATTTTGGGTTTTCAAAGTTCAGTAACTGTAGGCTTCTAGCTTAACTACAGACTTGTACTGAACATGGTATTGAAAACAAGTGTAAAATTTCGCTCTGATTTGTGACTTACGTCACGTGGAATGGCCCTAAAGAATGTTATCAGTTTTTAAATCATATGAACATTGTATAGCTTGCTTCACAGCACAGAAACACAGAAATTAGCATAGCAATATATCAAAATTTGTGGATCTTTGTTTTAATTATCATGAAGAACATTTTCAAAGACATTTTTTTGCCAGCCCTCATATCTCCTGTAATACCATTATTCATTAGAACAAAAGTTTAAAAGTGTTCCATTCATGTTCATCTAAAAAAGAGACCTTTTCCTATTCAACAGTTTAAAGATGGCTAGTTATGTAGTAATCATTTTGTGGAAAATGTTTTGCCAATATCATTAGATTGTGGAAGACAATTGTTCAAGTGCAAAAGAAATTGCTCTAAATTTTGTAAATTCAACTTTGTACATGGTTCCACATAATTATTAATTAATTAATGATGAGTTTAAAAGACTCCAAAGGTAATAAGTGATTAGCTATGGTCAGAAAACATAGGTCCTAACATAGATCTAGAGAGGGAGTGAGTCTGACCACAGCAAATTTCCATTTCCTAAACAAGAAAAGACAGCAAGGGCAGTACTGGGCTGAAGGCAGTTAGCATTTAGGTACAAGAACATTGCTAACAACCTGTTTTGCTTCCTGTTTAACTATAGTATGGAGCTTTACACCCCCTGATTGCAGCCCATTTTGATCCACCCTTGCATTGGTTAAATATTTATTTTAACCAGTACACTTTCATACATGGGTACTCCAGAAATGGAGGGTGTATATGTGCTTTTGATCCACATTACTGAAACTTTTGGGGTTAAACTTAAGGTAAAAGGTTAAAATATTAATGCAAAGTTGGTGTATGATGTACAAGGGGGATTTTAGTTCTCATGGCAAGGAATCACAAAGCCATTGGCATTTTTTTCCATAAAATTTATCCTGTGGGATTCTTAAGAAAATTGAGGCCACAAATGTTAATGTCACTTTAGGGAAGGTTGTTTTCAGATCAAAATGAGTTTCCAAGTAATTTGCGTGAACCCTACATAAATGAAGCATATGGCTTCATTAATTAATTTATTTCAGTTCATACCCTTGTTTCAAGAATACCTGAATTTAAGACTTCTTATATCAAATTATACTGTTCAGTCAACAATAAGTTTCTTCAACCATTATAGTTATATGTCTTGTTCAAGTTCAGTTCATTCAACAATAAGTTTATTCACCCATGATAGTTATACATGTCTTCTTCAAGGTCAGTGAATAAAGGTGTTCCAAGTATTACAAAATACAGTATCTTTCTTTATTTCAAAGGATGTGATGTCTTAGATTTTTTAGAATTCCAACAGTTCTTTTCCATTATTGCCCAACACGATCTAAGAAACCCCCAACAGGTGGAAGTGGTTCAGGATTAACCCAACATTTGGTTGTTGCAAATGCCCAACAAAATCCATGAATTGTCCAACAATTGGGACAAATTTAGTATACACCCAACAGGTGGCTAAATGAACTGCCCAACAGATGGATCCATTACTGGTGCCTTAACCCATACGTTGGTTAAATGATTTGCCCAACAAAATGAATGACCCACCCAACAGTTGGGGAAATGGCTAACCTGAACAGTTGGGTAATTCCCCTCCCAACTGTTGAGAATTTATTATACCTATTTGGGTTGGTCAATTTTTGCCCAACTTTTGAGGTTGCTGAATACATGCCCAACGTTGGTTAAAAAGTTGGGTAAATTTTGCCCATTATTTTTAACAGTGTACATGTATTCTCGGAATATGCGAATAGCGTGACTTTACTACGTACATTTACATCACTCACATCAGTCTATTACAGTCTAGTAACCGGTCGTGCAGCGCACCACTGCACCGTACGCATTACGTACACGTTGTATCCAGGGACCAGCTAGACCTCAACGAACATTTAGATTCCCGCCATTTTACAATAGCGCTAAATTATATACTAAAAGTAAACAACATATTAGAGAACGGCATCAAATGAGACAACAACATCAAAGTAGACAACGGCATCGAAGGAGACAACAATATCAAAGTAGACAACGGCATTAAAGGAGACAACAACATTAAAGTAGACCATGGCATTAAAGGAGGCAACGGCATCAGAGGAGACAACACCATTGAAGTAGACAACAACATTAAAGTAGGCAACAACATTAAACGAGACAACAACATTGAAGTAGACAATGGCATTAAAGGAGACAACAACATTAAAGTAGACAACAACATTAAAGTAGACAACGGCATGAAAGGAGGCAACTGCATCAGAGCAGACAACAACATTAAAGTAGACAACGGCATTAAATGAGACAACGGCATCAAATGAAACAACGGAATAAAAGTAGACAACAACATCAAAGGAGACAACAACATCAAATGAGACAACATTAAATAAACAACAACATTAAATTAGACAACAGCATCGAAGGACACAACATCAAAGGAGACAACAAAATACATTGCCCTTTTGGCGTTCCATATTAAGAAACATTGAGACGATTGAAGACGATGGCACTTGTACAAAGTACACACAGATAAATGTGTTCGTAGGAAATAGGTAAGACACTAAAACAATAAAATAGCTATCCACTGCCAAGTATTGAGGCGAAGGTCCCAGGGGACGTAAAACTCCAATAGGAAATACTATATTCTGTAACTGTGTCGTGAGGCCAAACGATGTATATATATATATATATATATATATATATATATATATATATATATATATATATATATATATATATCTATATATATATATATATATATATATATCTATATATATATATATATATATATATATATATATATATATGTATATATATATCTATATATATATATATATATATATATATACAGGAGCGTATCCAGGATTTTCTAACCCGGGGGGCGCGAATTACTATCTAAGCGGAGCGCCACCATCGGTTGGCAAGCAGCGTACAAGAAAATTTCTGGTTTTGATACCACCCAGATCACCGGAAATGGTACTTCTCGGCCTTGAAAATGACCAACCAGATGTACACTTTTTGCCTGAGAACCAAGTATTTCCCAATAGTTTTTTTTTCATCCATAACCTTTTTGCAGATTGTCACCAGTCACAAATCATGTTCGACCTCATCGCATGACCTGTGGATCATTGCTTTTGTAGGTGATTCTACGTCGCAGCTCACAATATCCGTCTGCCTCCCCACTTTTCAAGGTTTTAAGCCCAGTATTTGTTCAGAATTTGAAAATTCACATTCTCGTGAATAAACTCACTTCAAAACATACCCGTAATGGCGCACAAAATTTCATCTATGGACAACCAATATAGAAAAACCTCCATCAACCCCTCACAGACCGGTCAAAATTGCACAACTTCCAACTATTGAGAAGGCAAATGCTGGTCCATGCCACGAATCGCCGTCCTGGGGGAGGTGAGAATTATGCATATTTTTGTGTGTAACATCAATAAATTGAATTGTAGGTGATAATTCATTCTTTCCCGTGACATGAAAATGTTCGCTGCTCGCAATTTTTTCTATGTATACTTGACAATTACAATGTGGGTTTTTCGGAAGCTTACGCGGATCAGCGGGTTTGGGTGTTAGAATGCGGGTCCAACCCGCGAATTGCAGGCCAGTTTGGAGCTCTGAAATTGCATGAGTAGAGGGAAGTGTGATGAAGAATGATGGTCGGAAATTTTCGAAAATTCAGACACAGTTAATTTATTGGTGTACAAATATTAAACCTTCTTATAACGGCTATTATAAAACTTGGTTGAAGGAAATGAAAAAATAGCAGATAGTTCCGAAACCGAACACACACACATAGGCGTAGGAGACGGGGGGTGCAGTCCCTAATTCGCCATGACTAATGTAAAAGATAGTTTTGACATATTTGGACCTCCATGCTTTTTCTCTATCTACGTAAGACATTTGGTTGTTTACATTCGCATCCCGCGGTATACTGCGCAACTTTGACGGACCGTACGGTGTACGATGTCATGCGATGTAGGCCTAATAACCGATGCTTGCTTATATGATGTTGATATTAACATGTTGAACGCGCGCGGAGCGCGCGAAAAATTTGGGTTTTTTTCGGGCAAGTCGGACAGTTTTGAGGCTGTTCATCCTGGAACGCCATTTTCATGCTCACTGATATGATGTGATATCTGCTGTTTGCTTTACAAATTCGAACAGGCGCGTAGCTAGGAATTTGCCAAGGAAGAGGTGATGCCTGTAGGCAAAGTATCTACGCGTTGCGCCACCATAAGTTGGCGCGAAGCGTACAAGAACAGTTTGGCCGAAAATCCCTACCAGAACGCTGGAAATGGCACTACCCAGGACCATTTTTTGGCGCGAAGCGTCCAAGCAAATTTTGGCCGAAAATGCCTCCCAGATCGCTGGAAATGACACTTCCCAGGCCTTGTAAGTTGCATCTGAGCACTTTCAATTTTGAAATTACTAGCAATATCATTAAAAAATATATGCTGAAGGGGGGGGCGGTCGCCCCCTTCCCGAAATGCGTCATGTTCCCCGACGACACGGTCGAGTTCGAGACCAGCCACAGTTGGTTTCATAGCACAATTCTACAATTGTTTATGGCGTATATACACACACACGCGTTATGGTAGACCATATATAATATATATATATAGATCATGAGTGAGAGAGGAAAAATGGAAACGTCAAAAATGGAGTTGCCGGTGTAAGGAGTAGGGTGAGGCATACGCCCCTTCCGAAATCCTTGATCAGTCACTAGCTACCCTGTGTATATAATAGGGATCAGCGCTGTAATGATGTCACTGTTCCTCTTTCTCTTCCCGGTGTCTAGGCGTTTTCCTTTTCTCACTCTTTTTTCCTTTTTCTCTCCTTCTTCTTTTTCTTTTCCCTTCCTTCCTCTCCTTCTCCTCTTTTTTCCCCTCTTTTTTTCTTTTTTCTTCTCTTTTTTTCTCTCTTTTTTTTCTTACCCAGGGGGCGCGCGCCCCCAACGCCCCCCTGGATACGCACCTGATATATATATGCTATACTAAACTCATTCTAGTGAGCCAATCCCATTCCTCAAAATCAGCGGTAAAAAAGTCATTAACTTTTTATATAGTGAATTTCACTCTTAACTCAAGGGTGGTTCTCACTCTTTCTAGAGTGACAAAGCCCACTCTTTTAGAGTGAAAAGATCACTCTATAAAGCAGTGAACATTCTCACTCTTTTAAAAGGGTGAATTTCACTCGTCATGGAGTAATCACTCACTACACTCTCAGAAAGAGTAAAAATTCACTCCATAAGAGTGAAAATTCACTCAGTTTGTTTTTAGAGTGCATACAACTGCCACATCCTTGACGTATGATTAAAACTTATAAGAAATGCAGATCGTGATAACGTGTAAGTATATAAGTGAAGTCTAATATATAGGATTCCATCATTCCAGGGATTTGGTCTTATTCAAGTTTAGCTTAAATTTTCGGCTTCCGCGCAATTATACTCACGAAAACTTGACGTTTCTGGAAAAAAACACAGTCAATATTGTTGGACACAAAATGTTCTGAAATTGATTTAAATTGTTACGAACTCATATATTACAGAAAACCATTAAGCTGTTGTAACCACATAGACATTTCGTCCCCGTTTTCGCGTAGTGGCGAACGTTCACTTTTGGCGAAATTGAGTTAAATATTGTTCTTACCTATTTCGAGGGTGAAGAATCGGTTGAACCGGGTTAGAAGTTTAAAACCAAGGGCGGCGGAACCGGGGGGGGGCACAGGGGGCACGTGCCCCCCACTTTTCCTCAGGATAAAAATGTGCCCCTTTTCTACATAAAAAATTGTACTCCTGATCACCTTATTAGGTCAGCGATATTTCAGTAAGAGATCTAATCCTAATTTAGAAGTATTAATGAATTTCTGTGGGTCAAACTCAAATGTTTACTACCACAAGGCTTCTAACATTCTGGTGAGTGCCATTAGGCATATTCTATGTGTCAAAAAAATCCTAATACATTCCAAAAATACATTGCTATATTACATTGTGACTTTGTAATAAGCAGAAGCCATTTATAGCCTACTATGAATAATGAGTTTAGTTTTAATATCCCATAACCTACCCTATCCTTTCGTATTTTGACATGTTTCATTTGCTTTCATGCATGTATCGATCGCGTGTGTATGGACTTGGACTTTATAACGATTTCACCTCATTTTGTCTCGAAAGAAAACTTGTTCCTTGTTTCCAATGTGCACATTGGATATTGCAGTGCTATAGTATGCATTTTTTCCTTGAGGGGGGGGGGGCAGTGGCGGAGCGTCCATACAGTCAGAGGGCGGATGCCCACCTGACGGACTCAAAATGACTGCTGGCGCCCTTTTCAGCTTTTTACCACTTTTTACTTATTCGCGATTATTTACTATTTTATTGCGCTCTCAAATACCTATTGACATTTGTCACATTTTGTTGGTGTAATTTTCTGACAAAATGGCGATGACACCTATTTATTCTTCGTTTATCTGCAAATTAGCAAGGCCTGGAAAGGGTCATTTCCGGCAATCTAGGGAGTATCTTTACTCAAAAAATTTTCTGTACGCTCCGCGCCAACCTGTGGTGGCGCTCCGCTTAGATAGTGTCGAAAGCGCCCCCTGCCTACAGACCATTCTCGCCCCCTGACCATTACCCCAAGCTCCGCCACTGAGGGGGGGGGGGACGTTGTTGGAGTGATGTGTATACGCAAATAAGATAATACAATAAGAGTTATAAAGGGTACTAAATATCAGGCTGCATCAGTCCAATCGAATTTCTGCAAAGTGCCCTTCGACGTCGGTGCCCCCAGATTAAAAGTGCTTCCGCCGCCCTTGTTTAAAACTGTCTATTTTTTCGTTTTTTCTGACTCATTTTTGACGAATGTCCACCTAAGACCCACTCTCGTTTTTACATACTGACGAATACTTTAGTCATCATTACAACCACTCAGTAACACTATTTGTCTAAGGTCCATGCATTTTTGCATATCGACGAATATTACCCTTTGGAACAAGCCGAACAAAACACAACCATGTCATACTGACTTGAGAACCAACTAACTGCCATTGGAAAACACCCAAGATTATGGGAAGGTAATATCTTTATTAGTTCACCTCGTCATTTAATTGATTAATAATGTATTCATACACGAAATGAAAACAGAATGAGGTGTGGGTCAACAATAGCCTAGTGTCAGGATTGCAGTACATTCTATGCTTGTATCTGTTGCGCGAGTAGCTATAGACAGTAGACTGGAGTAACGCTATTTATCTCTACTGAATCGGTGTAACAGTGTGACTGTCGGTACATTTAATTAGAGCTGTGTACGTGTAAATGAGGAAACAGGTGGTGTAAGTCACTGACGGACATTGATGACAATGGGTGTAACTCGTATAAAAATGATGAATAAATCACCATTCTTAGAGCCATTCTTAGAGTTAGCCTAACCATACCTTAGGATTAAACGGAAGGAATCCCAAACCATCATAATGAACTTATATCACCAAGATCCTTGTGATGAACTTATCCCTAAAATATCTAAGTCCACTTATTGCACGGTACGGGAGTAAATTGGTTTTTTAAAAGTCGTGGCATGGAGCTATTTTTTGCCAATGTGTAATGTCACAGTGCCACTTTGGATGGTGGGGGTGGGGGGGGGGCGATATAATGTAATCTTTTGGTGTCCTGTCTCCTTTTCAATGTGAATGTAAACAGTTCAATAAACAAATACCAGTTTTATGACAAATTAAAACATGCAAACGCCAGCTCATTTCCACTTAAGACTTCCTCCAGTCTTCAATTTCATGTATAAATAAACGTTGAAAATGTAACATCTCCCTAAAGAAGTACGGTTTCTCTTAGCTGTTGGCGGCTTTGCTCATCACGAGCATTACTCTAGCCTAACTTAAAACTACCCTTTTCTAGCTAAGTAATACCTAGTTACATAATTGAAGGTCACATACTTTTACATGAAACTTTGGAAGGTACTAGCATAGTTTATACTTAAGTATAGTTACTTTGCTACAAAGGACGAGGAGGGGGGGGGGGCGTTTAGACCGAATTACTAGAAAATCTGTATAGCAACCTTTAATACTGTCTTGCCAAATCAATTAATGAAGGATCTTTTACGATTTATCAAAGAAACATGGCTTATTCATTGGCTGACACAATTTCTACAAGGATGGCCCAGACAAGTAAGGTTGGATAAAGGGTTATAACCCTTTGTATACTGTACGGTACTAAAAAGTCTCTTGCACAAATCGAGCAGAAATCTAAGAAATCCACACAAAATACCGAACGTAAGTTTACAGCAACTCATTTATTTACCGTGCTGCTTTAAACATTCCATTCGAGCATTTAGAATGTTTGTTTTAGTCTGTTTGTTATATCGTTTTATGTAATAACTTTTGTATTAAGAGATGTATTTTATATGATATCCTATCATCTTGACATTTTCTCCCGTTTTATATTAGTTACTCTTGGACTGTTTTGTTTGGTATCCTATCATCTTAAAAAAAAAAACTTTTATATGAGTTATTCTTCTTGTTGAGGTATTATATGACTCCTCTCTATAAATTTTATATGTATACTGGAAGGAAATAAAAAGAAGGAACAGCATACTATAGTACAACTTGGAAACACTTGAACAATGGCACAGTTATTTCCTTCTTTAAATCTGAGGATTCACACGAGGTTGGGTTGGATATTATGAATGTGCCTGTGAGCGTAAGAATTTTTTTATATGTATACTGGAAGGAAATATAAAGAAGGAACAACATACTATAGTACAACTTGGAAACACTTGAACAATGGCACAGTCGTTGGGTTGGATATTATGAGTGTGCATGTGAGCGTAATAAAATTTCACATTCCGTTTAAGGGGATAGTATAGTGGAATAGCTTCCCAAAGCGTTTGAAGGATATTATATATATATATATATATATATATATATATATATATATATATATATATATATATATATATATATATATATATGGAATAGCTTCCATATATATATATATATATATATATGGAATAGCTTCCGATACTTAGAAACTATCGTCAGAGACATTTCACGTAATACACTAACTTGAAAATGAATTGCACACAATTTTCCGTAGTCTGTGTGCTTTATAAGAGTTCCAACTTAACAGATTACGCCACTGGAACTATTATTTTTGCAACTGCATGTGTTCACATTTCATCATATACCTTGTCTATTTTATACATTATAGAAAATGGTGGGGGTTCTTTAAAATAAATAGGACCAATATATCACACTTTCAGCAGCCGGCTCTCCTTGCCCTCCCTACCTCAACATCTCTCTCTATCCGCCCTATATAGATATATATATATACATATATATATATATATATATATATGTATATATATATATATATATATATATATATATATATATATATATATATATATATATATATATATATATATATATATATATATATATATATATATATATATTCAGTTTGTACAAGTGAAGAGAAAATACAAACATTAAACTTGTAACGATCGTGTAGCACATTTTTAGCTCATACCAGCATGCTGGTGTGAGCTATTGTTACAGTGCAGCGTCTATCACTCTATCACTCTATCCGTCAACAATTGGTAAAATCGCTCCCACTCGCACAATGCTTGATGGAATTTCATGAAACTTGGACACAAGTACCATTGGGTAAAGGGCCATCAGATATGGCCCGAAATTTGGGATGAATTTGAGATCAAAGATCAACTAGGGGTCTTTTGTGGCCCGGGCCGCGGCCCTATATTTTCAAATTGCTCCTGTTCGTACAGTGTATGGCCAGTTATAATGAAACTTGGTCACAACGTTCCTCGGGATGAGAGTTACGAGGGGTGTTCGGAAAATTGAGGTCAAATGTCATTTAAGGGGTCATCGGGGGTCATTCTTTGTAATATTTTCAAATATCTCAATCTCCTCAAGATTTTGATGGATCATATTCAAAGTTGAACTGATGATTGTTGGATTGTGTATGAATAAGGTGATGCCTAATAATTTTTGGTCAAAAGTTAATTAATTACAATTAATCCCCATTGTTTAAAAAAATCTGAGCCTTCACCTTTTTGCCAAAGCTCCTTTAATTTGTCTCCCAGTCTCTGCAGTGTTTGTTTACATTTGTGGTTAAGCTCTGCAGAGGCTGTTAGTGGAATTAAAGCAGGACTGGGAGTTGTTATTAACTGTTGAACTGTAAGCGTGAGAGCCCTACAGCCAATCAGCACTTGCCGATTCTTAGAAGTCTTTGAGCCTAAGGTATGTAGGGAGCCAGCCAAAATTTTGGCAAGGAGTGCTTCAGGTCTGCTCAGGTAGAGGGGAGAAAGTTTAATAGGGTAGGTCAGTGGTATTGTTTGAGGGAGTGGGTAAAATAGGATTTAAAGGGGGAAAATAGGAATTATAGCCAGTGGTGTGGCCAGGATTTTGCTAACGGAGGGGGGGGGGGGTTATCCCTCATGGGCCCAAAATTCGAGGAATCTGAAAAATGGCCTGAAATTTGGTGGGCCATAAAGTTTTGTGGGCCCTACATTTTTAAGCTCGAAAAGGTATGAGCTTCTGCACCATTGGTGCTCTAGTTCTTAATGTTTCGCTCTCCTTGCTTCTTTTCAGCATACTGGGAGTAAGGTTACATAAACCTATTTGATCTTTGGTGGAGGCGCCTGTGGTGTCAATCTTTTTCATCTTCGGTGGAGGTAGATAGAGTATGTCACTATGGCTATCAGAGCAGAAAAGATCCTCTTTAATATTTTAGTTATGGTGGTGATGGTCTTTATAATGACAGTAATACTAAACTGGAGTTTTCATATCCATATATTTCAACTATATCGGGAGAGAAAACGACTCGTTGGAAGCGACTTTGAGTTTAGGCATTGGAATGCATTTAGCAAGCTCACTCATATCAATATCACTACACTAGAAGAAGAGCAAACTTTTTGGAATCGTTCGTCTTTTCAAAATAAAGTAGACCCCCCAAGTGTATTCAAGGATACTATAACTGCCGCCATATTTTCTTGTAATCCCTATTGGGTAACTGGCAGAGGACATGTGTTTCCGCAAAGTTTCGAATGTCCGCATACAGATAAAAGAATTACTTTTACTGCATCAATAGTAGACGAAAGCGCTATCAAAGATGTCGATGTGGTCATATTTGCTGCTGGTGTAAACAACACTGTCTGGGAGAAAGCTATGGCTGTCCGCACACCTCATCAAGTGTGGGTTTATAGCACTGAGGAGAGCGCTATACATTCTCCACACGTGAGAGAAATATGGAAGGAAGGGAGGAGCATGGGGCGCTTGTTGGGATTCAATGGATACAAATTCAACATGTCCTTCAGTTACCATTCTAAATCTGAAGTCGTAGCTCCGTTTGGGGAGTACATTCCATTCAAAGAGAAACCAACCACGAATATGGCAAATAGAACTGCGAAACGGCGAGCGGAGAAGATGGTCGCTTGGGTTAGCAGTCACTGTTATCCAGCTTGGAACAGAACAACTTTCGTTCATGATCTTGCCAAACTTATTCCTGTAGATACCTATGGAGCTTGTGGCACAAATGAACATTTACCTCGTAATAAGAATACCGCATTATTTCTTCGAAATTACAAATTTTACATTGCTTTTGAAAACAGCTGTTGCTCGGATTACATTACTGAGAAGTTTTGGCAGGCTTTGGCGGAGTTTGAGCTGGTACCAATTGTGGTTGGAGCTTCGAAGGAGGACTATCAGCGAGTCGCTCCACCAAATTCCTTTATTTACGCTGACGACTTCGACTCTGTTAGAGAGTTGGCAAGATATATTCGTAAAGTCGCTACCAATACAACTCTCTACAACCAATATCATCATTGGAGGCAGATGGGTAAAGCAGTGCTTTATACGAATTCTCGAGTTTATCCATTTTCGTCGACCGAAGGAGCATGCGCACTTCTAAATTTCTTAGAAGAGAATGCTTGGAAGGGGAATCAGCCATTAAGAATGCGCATTGATCCCTTTGGACCAGATTGGTTAGGCAGTTGTGGTTTGTGTGGTAAACATGAATGGATGACTACATATGAACGTAATACAGTCAACCAACGTAATACAGTAAACCTTTCAACCAAAGTAACTAAACGTACATTCTAAGGAAAGCGATCTCCTCAAAACCAGAGATTTGGTGGTTGATAACAGACAATTAAGTATCTTTTTTAGAGGGAGGATTGTCTCTGGCAATGTTCGGGGGTTTACTTGGGATGGGGGTGTACTTAACATACTCAATTAAAGCACAGAGAGGAGGGGGTAGGGGGCTACGTTATCGCCTGAAAGTTCAGCTTTAGGGCTACTAGTTTTTGTTATATAATATTAATATTAATGACACCAATGATTACATCATTCGATTCGATTATACATTTCTATGTTTATAGGTTTCTTCTATAAAGATAACGGATTTGTAGACCAGTGCAATGACTGCATACCTCTGTATCTGTATCCGTTATCATTGCACTATCTTAATCTATGTGTTGCCAAATTACAAATGAGGTTAATTAATCTTCCTGGACTGGTTCGTATCTATAAATGTAGGTAGCTTACAGTAGATATCTACTGATTGCTAGAGAGCTGGCACCATTAGAGCCAGTCTGTCCAATATGAAAATCGCAAGCGTTGTTTGCTTTAGATCGCAGAGGATTAAAACGATTGGTTGGAGTCCACTTCTGTCATTAATTTTACCACAACACATTTCTACATTGTCACATTCTGCTAATAAGAACAAAGGAAATGAATTTTAACAACAATAATAAAAATAGGGCAGTAAACGATTGACCAATCTTAGCTTAAATTCTAACAAATTTAAGTCAAAGCCACTTACCCAAAAATGTGTGTGTGTGTGGGGGGGGGGGCATTATCCAATAATTATTTTTGAAAATTTTAGAAATAATGAGCGAATGAATAATACGTACCCATCTAGACTTTACAATTCTCACCCTTTTCTTAATGAACAAACATATATAGTTAATATAGTAGCTGGAATTCTGATCAGATCAGTTTGGGCTTTGACTTGTATTCCGATTGCGTAGAGTTTATCTTTCTGTTGTTTGTTAATTAGTTCTTCTTAATTTATTTATGATTTTGCTCCTTTGGTATTAATGATGTGTTTAGTAATCTTGTTTGATTTTGCTGCTATAAGATCACATTGGAAATAAAATGTGGGTAATATATGTACACATTTCTTTGTGTAAACAAAGTATTCATGTCCTTTTGTTTCCTTTGTGTGGAAGCAAGTAATTTTAAGTGAATTTTTCTGTGGAAAAAGTACAACCGCTGGAAATATGTTTTTAGGGAGACGGTTCAATCAGATCTTACCTGTAGCTAATTATACTCTACGTTGATTTTACTACGACGTTTGACATTGAACATAAGTAATTAGCAGTTGACTTAAACCAAGTTTCAGAATTTTCTCATTTTTACAACTCTATACATATTATTCTCCATTTATCCATGTGTACCGTCGATCGTGTTTTATGTTCTAGAGTTCAAATTCGCATCTTTTATTGTTGTTTTTCTTATTTCAGAGTGTCACCTGCTGTGCATATTTCTTCAAGTTGTTTATCCATATTACCATAATGTAATATAAACAAATGTAACGCAAAATTGGTGTAATAATTATGCAGGTCTCATATTAAAGCCTGCTTAGAAATAATAAACATTCAGGTTATGATTTTATCACTTGGCTTAAAGTTTGCAGCCATTTTGTTTTCAAAATATTATACATTCTGTTCATTGTTTAAAACTAAAATTTGATATGCTCACATAATACATTGCTGTTAACTAACACAAATCCAAATATAATCAATACTACAAAGATGCTTTCAAATTCACTGATTGTTGCACTGATCGTTCACAATGAAGAAATCAAAAGAACCATAAAAAAAGAAAACCTTTCTCTGCAAGAAATGTGCCTTATAATGACATGATCCATTACAAAGACGGAAATATACCAGTATCAATTCTTTGAACATTTTAAAACAATTTTCAATCTTCCAGAGTTTGATAGTTTGAAGAGGACTTGGTAACACGGTAAAATTGGACGTTCACTAAAACTATATCATTTATGTAAACGTGTTATATCCAAGGACATGTTATCGAGCCATCCCGCCCGCTTTGCATAGTGCATTATATGTCAAATGTATGTATTCTGTATACAACTGTATATATCACTCAATAGGCTACAGTTGAATCTGTGAGGGTTATCAATCGAAGCATGGAGGTCTGTTTTTACCTCCATGAATGATCGAAGTCGACTGAAGTTACTGTCATTAACACTGCGTTGTCGCTCGTTTGAATTGACTGGTAAAGGGGAGGACAGGAGAAGGAAGGACAAGGAAGGGGAATGAGGAGAGGACATAACGAGGATATCTAAAGTGATCAGGGAGTGGGGGCAAGAATTGAGATGGCTTTAATCAATATAAAGATTTCAGTAACAACAGAAGTGAAGTTTTGGCAACGAGATGTATTTTTCTGTGTAGGAATCGAGATTGGGGACTGGGGTACACCAGTCCAAAAAGTTCTTAAGCCAGTACTGAGCGTGAGTAGAGGTGGCCAGTTTATCAATCCACGGGTAGTGAGGACGTTATCTCACCATATAAATCATCTCAAGGAAGAAAAGAATCTGAAGCAAACGTTATGGGACTCCCATTCACCATTGGTGTCATTGTCTGGTGCATGGAATTGTATTCCAGCCTACGGGATTTCAAACATTTATTAAGGTGAGGCAGATGGTTTTATGTATTTAGACAGAGAGATGTACTATAAGGACTATCATATCACCCATACATTGGAATCAATGCTTTCATGTCTTTCTTTGCCAGAACTGTGTACATATACATTGATGTATGTATTTACATATAATACTGTATGCCAATCATCAGTAACCAGAGCATGCCCATAGTCACTGGGCAAGTTCCGGTTCTGCGAATTAACGTTCTCGAGCATGTGCAGTTTAAAACATTCAATATTCATAAGGTATATCGTGCAATATATATGAATAATTGATATGCTTCACTCTCTGTGCACCTAGTGATTGTCTATGAAACGCCATGCAGGGAGTAATCAACTCTATTTTGTTGCTTTTTTGTGTTTGTTTTTCTCACTTGTACCGGCATGGAGCTATAGCTCCATGCTTGTAATAACCTGCAGGAGCCGTGCTTTTACAGGACTTTATAAAGGGTGTGTAGACTCGGCGCGCAAAAGAAACGTCTAATAATGGTCATTTGACCATGGAGCTATAATAGCTCTATGATTTGACCTAGTTTCAAATGAGTGTTAAACACCACCATCGACTCCAGAAAATACACACACAGCTTGCTACCGTCGGTAATTAGACACTAGTGTATACAGTCATTACATACAGCTGCGGTCAATACCCACAGCACAGCTACGAAACGATGCATCGAATGCGATGGATATCTCAGGTCCAGCTAAAGATAACAAGGTATCACGTTTCATAACTGTCTGCATTTTGTAGCGACACGAACACAACGTCACTTGCAAGCAGCAGAAAGTTAACTTTTTCAGATGGCCGCGTGCGGTTTGGGTGAGTCCTCAATGCCTATAAGGCTATAGTGCCTAGGCTGGCGGGCCATCTGTCTCAAATCGTAGGGAATCGACTTATACCGATTTAAATAGACATATACCAATTTCCTTCAACTTAGACCAGATTCCAGCAGCTTAAATTGACTTCTACCGATTTAAATCGAGATATTCCAGTTTAATTCTACATATCATCGATTTAAATCGACATAGGCCTATACAAATTTAAATCGATGATAAGTAAAAAAAATCGGTATATGTCAATTTAAATCGACATATACCAGTTTAAATCGATGATTTATGTCGAATTAATTCGGTATATGTCAATTTTAATCGACATATACCAATTTAATTCGACTGATACCAGTTTGAATCGACATATACCGATTTAAATCGACATATACCAATTTAAATTGATGATATGTCAAATTAAATAGGATGTCAAGTTTTAATCGACATATACCAATGGTATTCGACTTATACCAGTGTAAATCGACATATACCGATTTAAATCGACATATACCAATTTAAATCGATGATATGTCAAATATATCGGTATATGTCAATTTAAATCGACATCTACCAGTTTAAATCGATGATATGTCGAATTAAATCGGTAGAAGTCAATTTCCTTGGACCAGTTTCTAGCAACTCAAATTGACATAAACCTATTTAAATCGACATATCATCGATTGAGCTCATTAACATATTCCAAATCCCGATTTCGGTGATGATTGACATGTGGAGATACATCACGTGTAGTCACCTGACTATAAAACGCCATGCCGGGAGGCAAGTTTTTTTTTTTTTAGGTTCGTACCATTGTGTATATTGAATAGCCAATCACAGCCAAGTTCATTTTGACGTCATCAAATATGCACGTGTCACTCGCTCTAAAGCAGTAAGATTTGTAAACAATGTCAATCTGATGCTGTATGAGCATTGTGACTTCGAATCTCACATCTGCCGAAAATTTTTGTTGTTGTCATTAGCTCGTTTTTATCTTTTATTTTCTCCCAAACCAAGCATTTTTTTGTTCAGAAATCTTTTTCATTTCTTCGCATTTTTATAACTTCCCAAGTGCAACCTTTACTGTGAACTCAATCAATCGGTGAACAGTATCAGCAGAGCCAATGAGTGCACACTGATGCATGAAATGTTTTTCTCAAGGTTGTCGGTGTGCAGTGTTTGAAGGTGTGAATATGCAATGCTTTTTTTTTTGTTTTTTTTGGCAAGCACGAGACTGGTGTCGGCGAGGTGTATTTACTTTCAATTGTGCTGTACCCACTTCTGCAATACAACTCTACTACCAGTGAAAATTACTTTTTTGGCTTTCAGCACACTGTGTGTGTTGTGTATGTTTATTGCGACTGCATATATGCATTGCGATTGTGTTTGTTCATCGTTGCTGCATATGTAGGTCTCGCACCACATTGTTCCATTGACTTACACACTAAACTCGTCACTTTCAAGACATGCCAAGCAAAGATAGAAGTTTTCAACTGGTATATCCTACCCACCACATGATAGCTGAGATCTTGGCCTATCATGGCACTTGCAAACCGTTTATACTTTGAGCTAGAAGAGGAGAAAGTTTAGCATACTGAATCCCCACCCTTCCATCTGCCCGCTCGGAGTAATATCAACATTTGACCAATGCTTTTCTAAAGTGGTTGTTATCACCTTCGATACTCCCTATTCTCACACCATCTGTACTTTAATCTATGCTCTTTCACATAAAGGCAGAACAAACAATGATGGTTACTAATAATATGCTTAAACAAGCATTACGATAAGTAATTTAACCTCTTTTTCCGGAAGCAGGTCACTTCGCCCAACAACCATGTCGCCCAACTGCCATGTCGCCCAACCTTAGCATTTCGCCCAACCAGCCTGGTCATTTCGCCCAACCAGCCTGGTCATTTCGCCCAACCAGCCTGGTCATTTCGCCCAACCTTGATTAAATATGATACTTTAGTAAGGAAACGTTCGGGAGTTGTTAACGTTACGGGATACGAACCGAATATTAAGGAAACTTGAAGTCGTGGTTAAATTGATTACATATGTGATTAAATATGTAGTTACATAGATACAGTGGTTACATTGATTAAATATAGTACTTCAATATTACGGACGGGTTTTATATTTTATTTTATTTTTCAATTTAATAAGGAAACGTTCGGGAATTGTTAGTCGATAGGATTGATCAGTGTTTTAGGGGTTAGGTTTGATAGGTTTTTTTATGGAGACCGATTCCCCTTTGTTTGTATAAAATTAAATTAACACTATGTACAACTAGATAAACACCTAACTGCTGTGAACAATACCCTTGATTAATGCCTGGCGGACTTGATAAACGCTTGACCGAAGTCATCAAGCAGAACAATAGCGGTGGATTAATAAACCAAATTGAACTAGTGAAATAATAATAATAATAATTTATTCTTATATAGCGCTTTACATCAAAAGAATGATCTAAAAGCAGCTTCACAGAAACGCATAAAATAATACAACTTAAAAAAATATTACAGCTTTAAAATATTACAGTCTAAAAATATTGCATCCTAAGAATTACAGAAATAAATAACTTAACAATAATAGAATAGGTGATATTATTCCACACCGATTCCCCTTTGTTTGTGTAATAAAATAACTTCCATTGTATGCGTAACCGCCTAAAGTAGTGTAATCCTCCCATTATACCCGAAATAACTGCTCAGACTCCAATCGATATCGAGCGGACCTCACTTTATTTACTTACCACGAAGTAACATAACCTAAAATCAATCAAATTGAACTAGTGAAATAGAAAAAGTAATATTATTCTGACTGAATATTAGTAAAAAAAAAGGTTGGGCGAAATGACCATGCAGGTTGGGCGAAATGACAAGGCTGGTTGGGCGAAATGACAAGGCTGGTTGGTCGAAATGACCAGGCTGGTTGGGCGAAATGACCAGGCTGGTTGGGCGAAATGGCAGTTGGGCGAAGTGACCAGAAAGATTTTCTCCGAAAGTTAACCTTTCGAGCGGATTAACCTTTCGAGCGGATGAACACTACTCTAATTGTGGTGGGGTACCTGTAAAGCGATTTATTGATTTATGTATAAGTCCGACAGAGTCATCCTAAGTCAACAGGATAAAACAATGGCAACTTTGCACCTACCTTATACTCAAGAATTTAATCATGTTGGTAACCCATTCTGAGTTGGACAAACCCCTTGATACTAGTTAAGGCCAAAGTCATTTGACGTCATATGGCTCCAACGTAATGTGAAAACGCTGTGGCCACCATACTTAAGGAAATTTTACATTTGACAAGTCTCCTATGCTTCCATGAGAAGGTGTCATTTTGAGTAAAATGTATTAACTGTTGTGAAAGGTCAAAATTCATCAAGGTTCAACAAAGAAATCATAAACAAAACTTTTTCATGAGATCGTACTATAGGATAAAATTAGTTTATAACCTGATTAAAATTTACAGTTGTTACTGTAATCTCTGCATGTGTAAATCGGTTGACATAGTGTATCTTCGTTTGGCCTCACGACAGTTACAGAATTGCTCGATGTATTCTAATTGGCAGATCCGTGTTTGACACGGATCCCACCGTACCCCTTATATATCAATGTTAGAAATAATAATTATATTGGATCTGTTTCATTAAAGAAATATAAATAATTTGACAGCGTCAAGTCAAATCTCTAATAGCACTGTATTTAACTCCACCTGAACTTTGAACATGAACTTTGAACAAGTTGTAGCGAAGCTGTTTTTCTCCTCAGCGACAGCTAATATATACATATTACGTGACACATAATAGTATAAAGTAAAGCACATTTCATGTTTCTCATTACCGTACATACTTCAGGAGGGAAAAATGTCATGATACGTCGATAGAATTTCATGTCAGAGCTTATAATCGGTTGTATATTTGTATATGAGACGTACGGCAGGCTGCTAAGATAAACGATGCGATGCTTGCGACTATAATCTCTTTTTCCAAGACCAATTTCAAAACGTCAGGCCTAAAATTTTGTTCTTTACTTCCATAGTAATACGACTATATTGCAGGAGAAATATCACGTTTTAGACAAAACGGCCATATCATTGACGAATGTCACGATATGTGTGACTCACCGCGGACAATATCAGTTGTTATCAAAATTTGGATACTTCGCAAACCTGATACAGGTATTAACGATTATCTATGATAATCTTCATCACACAATAACCATTTGATAATGTAATAGAAAAGGGCTGTAATTAAAGGGAGAAACGCATCTAGAGAAGAACAATTAAGTTAAAGGAAAACTTCCCTCCAATTATTACATCTCCGCTTCTAGTCAGACGGGGATTTTTAATTTTATATTCGTTACCGTTACCGTTTCTCTTGCAGCTGATTCGGAAACACTTCAACTTATTTGAAACAAACAGCTCGAAGCGCTTCCTTAATACCGTTATCAGTTAGAAGATGTAAGCATAATATACTGCTGCATGAGAGTACAATTATTATCCCGATCACTTCTACTAGGAGTGTGACGTTCATTGGACCAGGGAGTTGTTATGGAAATTAACGAAGACCTTTCTAGGTCAAGTGTTATTCAAACTGTGTCATTTGACAAGACGGCCACAGTATTGCCGATTATTCTTTTATTCGTAATGAGTTGGAAATCCAGAACAGTGAAAAAACTTCCAGCCTCCACCGGGATTCGAACTCGGGCCTCCCGCTTTATTTGCGGACACCCTAACCACTAGGCTATGGACGCTGATTGTATGTCCAGTGGTTCGAAACCGGTAAGGAAGATCGTAATTTCACTGTCGGCGTGTGTCACCTGTATCGAAAAATCCTAGTACTGTTTTGGTGAAATATTTGTTACAACAGCTAAATGGTTTTCTGCAGTATGTGAGTTATTAACAGTTTACATTTTGTGAAATTAAAAATAAACTTAATTGAATAAACCCAAATCACTTTAACTTACACGTCATCGCGATCTGCTTTTTCATAAAAGTTTTAAAGTTTTTGTTGACAAGCAATTAATTAAATCCATTTTAGTGTGTATCGCAATAACATTTTCATATGCGACATAAGTCAAATATCCACTTCCTAACCATCCACATCCTCTTCCTATAACCAAAGTCTGCTTTCGTAGCAGGTTCATTAAAAGTTCCAAAAAAGGTCCAAGAAAGGTCCGTTTGACCTACGACTTATCAATTCGTGTATGAATATTCTGTTGTAATTATGAGCAGGAAATAGAGGCTTTTCTTTCGCAACTTGACGATGCTATACAGCATGATTACGTTCCCATATATTAATCAGTCACATTTATTTTATTCCCTTTGTATGTCTTTGATATCTTGTTAACTCAATTTATTCATAAAGGCCTTTTAATTACCCGAAGGAAATTTCACGGTTGCCTATTTCCGGCAATTTGAAACAAGTAGATTTTGTATGCATTCATCGAAAACAAGTGTGAATTATTTTCCTTAGTTCTTGATGTTATTGCCAATACGCATAATCACACCGCAATGGGATTTTGGTTTGCTTTGATGGAACGAATCAGGGTATGGAAGGTGAGCTGGTTTCTTATTCTTCTTTTCAGCGGACAAAGTGCTATGCAAGCTGAAAAAGACAAACTTATAATGCCAAATCCATACTCTATAGCATGTAGCGTTTTAACCAAAAGAACAGTAAAGCAGGACAGGACAGAACGGAACGGAACAGGAACAAACATAACACTCACAAACAACAAACCGCATGGAAGTTTCTACTGTATAATGTTTTAATACATATATATATATACTGAAACTTCACAATTCAAGCTATATATATGGAACTGTACGTTGTTATGAAGTTTTGTATCAAATGACTTCACAATATTTACCAAAATCAACACCAAATGTTGTGTTTAAAAGCAGTTCTGGTGTGGAATAACTCCCGGGTGGTCTCTCATTAATTATGTGTTTGTTTGAATATTCTTCAAAATAGCAATTGGAAATTGTTTATGGTTTAAGCTGACAGTGGTATATAGAGAACGATCCAATGGTCAATTCAGAATTAATATAGCATTATGACGTATATAACCAATGACCTTTCAGAGCAACAACGAACATTCTGTACGAACGGAAATATATACACAAGTAAAATTACATATAAATTAAAACGTATGGGATACAATAATTCAATTTACCTCTGCAAACAACATTCCCCAAATCAGAATTGTAGAAATTCGTATTCCTGTTGGAAAATATGACCTACATTTTAATGTTCAACTTTTTTTTCAACCTAGTGTTGAGTATACACGGAACCATGATAACCTGACAAGTATGTACAAAGTCCTATACTAAGAATATAATTCAATTCATTTCAACTTTATTTCAACTATTTCTCACAGTATAAACAAGACCACGTGACCATATATACCGTATAGTTATCATACAAAGAATGACCAATACAATATATAGATATTTACAGAATGGTTGAAGAGATTCTTTGGAAAGCTATTATATGTGATACCATGTGAGGACTTTTCTTGTAAAAAGAAGAAGGCAGGGAGAACCTGGAATTAGTAATTGGATTGTTACAACAATTGACAATTCTGATTCTATCTCCGGAATATTAAAGTTTCTACTCAATCCACAAAGGTTATCAAGAAGATATACGACAATAATTTGCGTTGTATACCACGACCCTGGGAAATAAATGCACCAGGCTTGTGTATTCTTATTTCAAGGGCACATACAATGGTTGCGTTTCAACCTGCAGTAAGATTTCACGTTAAAATATACTTTCCCCACATTGTACTCTCTATATTCAAATATTGTTGTTTTTAATTGTTTCAGCTACTTTTATATATAGACATATTCTTTCTACGGAAAGAGCGCATGTGGTATTAATCTGACAGATTTGAGGACTAATAACCCCACTCCCACCTCCCCCAAATACAAAATTAGTTATTAACGTGTCTGGCATATCGTTTGGACTTTGGAGAGTTCCGTGACCGACGTTATGGGCACATATGAAACTCATAACGATCGTGTATCACGTTATTTTGAATATTTCGCTGTCCGTACTCCTTTAAAGGTATGTTGAAGCTTAATACTCTTTCAGTATATCTTTTATTATATTAAATATTGTATATCATCTATCACATAAGCCAACGGTCCTATCTGAGCTAGACTGTTGTGCTTTATTCCACAATACCCCGCTACTCGTATTCTAATCTCGCTCCGGTATTGACTCCAGGATATAGGCCAAGTCCCACGCAAAGACTTTTCACGTAACGATACTTTCATACGTAATGGATAGCCTACTTTTATAGCACGATAACGGTAATCACCGAGACGTGTGTGAGTATTCTGACAAACGTGTAATAAACGTGTAATAATTAAGCGTGGCATTGATTGTGGTCATATTGGTTTTCTCTAAACCTCTCTAAGGGAAGTTAAGAAATAGCTTAATGGTAGTCTAGTATTGCTGTCCAGTGGATATATATGTAGAGTCTTCAGTGATGCATACCAGTTATTTGAGCGTCTGATGAGTTACAATTAAACGAAATCAGTTCTAATTCAGTCTGTACAAATGATCGAAGGGAAAATACACACATTAAACTCATAACGATCGTGTAGCACATTTCCGTAATGTTCGGCTCTCCTTACTTCTTTTCAGCATACTGAGAGTAAGGTCACATAAACCTATTTGATCTTTGTTGGAGGCGGCTGTGGTGTCAATCTATTTCATCTTTCGGTGGAGGTAGAAAAAGGTATATCAATATGGTTATCAAAGCAGTCAAGATCCTCTTTAATATTTTAGTTATGATGGTGATGGTCTTTATAATGACAGTAATACTAAACTGGAGATTATTTGAACTACATCGCGAGAGAAAACAACCCGTTGAAAGGAATGCATTTAGCAAGCTTACTCACATCAATATTACGACACTAGAAGAAGAACAAACTTTTTGGAATCGTTCGTCTTTTCAAAATAAAGTAGACCCCCAAAGTGTTATCAATGATACTTTATCTGCCGCCATATTTTCTTGTAATTCCTATTGGGTAACTGGCAGAAATCAGTTTCCGAGAACTTTCGAATGTCCGCATACAGATAAAAGAATATCTTTTACTGCATCAATAGAAGATGAAAGCGCTATCAAAGATGTAGATGTGGTCATATTTGCTGCTGATGTAAACAGCACTGTCTGGGAGAAAGCTATGGCTGTCCGCACACCTCATCAAGTGTGGGTTTACAGCACTTCTGAGAGCGCTAAGCACTCTCCATACGTGAGAGAAATATTGAAGGAGGGCAAGGGCGGGATACGCTTCTTGGGATTCAATGGATACAAATTCAACATGTCCTTCAGTTACCATTCTAAATCTGAAGTCGTAGCTCCGTTTGGGGAATACATTCCATCCAAAGAGAAACTAACCACGAATATGGCAAATATAAATGCGAAACGGCGAGCGAAGAAGATGGTCGCTTGGGTTAGCAGTCACTGTTATCCAGCTTGGAATAGAACAACTTTCGTTCATGATCTTGCCAAACTGGTCCCTGTAGATACCTATGGAGCTTGTGGCACAAAGGCACACTTACCTCATGATAAACATACCGTATTATTGCTTCAAAAATACAAATTTTACATTGCTTTTGAAAACAATTGTTGCTCGGATTACATTACTGAGAAGTTTTGGAAGGCTTTGGCGATGTTAAAGCTGGTACCAATTGTGGTTGGAGCTTCGAAGGAGGACTATCAGCGAGTCGCTCCACCACATTCCTTTATTTACGCTGACGACTTCGACTCTGTAAGAGAGTTGGCAAGATATATTCGTAAAGTCGCAACAAATAAAACTTTGTACAACCAATATCATCATTGGAGGCAGATGGGTAAAGCAGTGCTTTATACGAGTTCTCGAGTTAATCCATTTTCGTCGACCGAAGGAGCATGCGCACTTTTAAATTTCTTAGAAGAGAATGCTTGGAAGGGGCATCAGTCGTTAAGAATGCGCATTGATCCCTTTGGACCAGATTGGTTAGGCAGTTGTGGTTTGTGTGGTAAACATGAATGGATGACTACATATGAACGTAATACAGTCACCGAAACCTTTGAACCAATGTAACGAATAGTTTATTCTAAGGAAAGCGATTTCCTCAACACCAGAGACTTGGTGGTTGATAACAGACAATTAAGTATCTTTTTTAGAGTGAGGTTTGTCTCTGGCAATGTTCGGGGGTTTTCTTGAGATGGGGGTGTACTTAACTTACTCAATTAAAGCACATAGAGGAGTGGGAAAGGGGGCTACGTTTTCGCCTGAAAGTTCAGCTTTAGGGCTACTAGTTTTTGTTATATAATATTAATGACACCAACTTATGATTACATCATTCGATTCGATTATACAATTCTATGTTTAAAGGTTTCTTCTGTAAAGATAACGGATTTGTAGAGCAGTACAATGACTGCATACACTCTGTATCTGTATCCTTTTATTACAGCACTATCTTAATCTATGTGTTGCCAAATTACAAATGAGGTTAATTAATCTTCCTGGACTGGTTCGTATCTATAAATGTAGGTAGCTTACAGGAGGTATCAACTTCTTGCTAGAGAGCTGGCACCATTATAGCCAGTCTGTCCAATATGAAAATGCAAGCATTGTTTGCTTTACATCGCAGAGGATTAAAACGATTGGTTGGAGTCCACCTCTGTCATTAATTTTACCACAACACAATTCCACATTGTCACATTCTGCTAAGAAGAACAAAGGAAATGAATTTAACAACAATGATAAAAAAGGGCAGTAAACGATTGACCAATCTTAGCTTAAATTCTAACAAATTTAAGTCAAAGCCACTTACCCCAAAATGTGTGTGGGTGTGTGTGTTGGGGGGGGGGGCATTATCCAATAACTATTTTTGCAAATTTTAGAAAATAATTAGCGAATGAGAGATTGTATACTATCGAAAAATTCTACAAACTTTATACTAAATTTGAAAAGTTACTACAAACCTATACATGTTTCGAAAAATGTTCAGACTGAAATGTGTAGTGATAAGCGTAAATGATACGTACTCATCTAGATTTGAAAATTCTCATCTTTTTTTATGAACAAACATATATATTTAATATCGGAGCTGGAATTCTGATCAGATCAGTTTGGGCTTTGACTTGTATTCCGATTGCGTAGAGTTTATCTTTCTGTTGTTTGTTAATTAGTTCTTCTTAATATATTTATTATTTTGCTCCTTCGTATTTGATGTGTTTAGTAATCTTGTTTGATTTTGCTGCTATAAGATCACATTGGAAATAAAATGTGGGTAATATATGTACACATTTCTTTGTGTAAACAAAGTATTCATGTACAGTCCTTTTGTTTCCTTTGTGTGGAAGCAAGTAATTTTAAGTGAATTTTACTGTGGAAAAAGTACACGCTGGAAATATGTTTTTAGGGAGACGGTTCAATCAGATCCTACTGTAGCAAATTATACTCTACGTTGATTTACTACGACTTTGAATATAAGTAATTTAAATCGACATATACAAATTTAAATCGATGATAAGTAAAATAAATCGGTATATGTCAATTTAAATCGACATTTACCAGTTTAAATCGATGATATGTCGAATTAAATCGGTATATGTCAATTTTAATCGACATATACCAATTTAATTCGACTTATACCAGTTTAAATCGACATATACCGATTTTAAATCGACATATAGCACTTTAGATCGATGATATGTAAAATAATTCAGTATATGTCAATTTAAATCGACATCTACTAGTTTAAATCGATGATATGTCTAATTAAATCGGTAGAAGTCAATTTCCGTGAACTTATACCAGTTTCTAGCAACTCAAATTGACATAAACCTATTTAAATCGACATATCATCGATTTAGCTCATTAACATATTCCAAATCCCGATTTCGCTTATGATTGACATGTGTAGATATACATCACGTGTAGTCAGCTGTCACGGTGAACAGTCTCAGCAGAGTCTATGATTGCAAACTGATGCATGAAATGTTTTTTTCACAAGGTTGTCGGTGTGCAGTGTTTGAAGGTGTGAATATAATATGCAATGTTTGTTTTTTTACAAGCACGAGACAGGTGTCGGCGAGGTGTAGTTAGTTTTAATTGTGCTGTATCCACTTTACAGCACAGTAGTCACTGCAATCGCTCAGTCTCGGCCTTTTGGCTAAGATCATGTGTAGTATCTGTTCTTTTCGAGGGGAATGGTGATGCACACCTGACGATGATCACACAGTCACAGTCCCGATGCAAGGGGACTGGGGTTAGAAGCGGATCAGTCGTTCAGTAGTTTGGTTTTCGTGCCCAGGTTCTTTCCTTGGCGACTTTTTCTTAAAAAGTATCTCTGTATAAATCAGTTGACATAGTGTAAAACGGTCGATTTTGTTGATGGCAATGTAAATGGACTTATTTGAAAATTCATACTCAATTTTGAAGGCGACTTCCCCGCTGTCTACTAGATTGAGTTTGGCCTCATGACACTTTCATAATTGCTCGATGTATTCTAATTGGCAGATCAGTGTTTGACATGGATCCCACTGTACCCCTTACATATCAAAGTTAGAAATAAAAATTATATCATTAAAAGAAATATAAATAATTTGACAGCGTCAAGTCAAATCTCTAATAGCCCTGTATTTAACCGCTCCACCTGAACTGCAATAAGGTGTTGCTGATGTTTGAACAAGTTGTAGCCGGCGAAGCTGTTTTGCTCCTCAGCGACAGCTAATATATACATATTACGTGACACATAATAGTCTAAAATAAAGCACATTTCATGTTTCTCAATACCGTACATACTTCAGGAGGGAAAAATGTCATGATACGTCGATAGAATTTCATGTCAGAGCTTATAATCGGTTGCATATTTGTATATGAGACGTACGGCAGGCTGCTAATGAAACGATGCGATGCTTGCGACTATCAGCTCTTTTTCCAAGACCAATTGCAAATTGAAAACGCCAGGCCTAAAACTATATTCTTTACTTCCATAGTAATACGACTATATTGCAGGAGAAATATCACGTTTTAGACAAAACTGCCATATCATTGACGAATGTCACGATATGTGTGACTCACCGCGGACAATATCAGTTGTTATCAAAATTTGGATACTTCGCAAACCTGATACAGGTATTAACGATTATCTATGATAATCTTCATCACAATAACCATGCATTTGATAATGAAATAGAAAAGGGCTGTTAATATAGGGAGAAACGCATCTAGAGAAGAACAATTAAGTTAAAGGAAAACTTCCCTCCAATTATTACATCTCCGCTTCTAGTCAGACGGGGATTGTTAATTTTATATTCGTTACCGTTACCGTTTCTCTTGCAGCTGATTCGGAAACACTTCAACTTATTTGAAACAAACAGCTCGAAGCGCTTCCTTAATACCGTTATCAGTTAGAAGATGTAAGCATAATATACTGCTGCATGAGAGTACAATTATTATCCCGATCACTTCTACTAGGAGTGTGACGTTGGACAGCTTAAAATTAACGAAGACCTTTCTAGGTCAAGTGTTATTCAAACGGTGTCATTTGACAAGACGGCCACAGTATTGCAGTTTATTCGTTTATTCGTAATGAGTTGGAAATCCGGAACAGTGAATAAACTTCCAGCCTCCACCTAGATTCGAACTCGGGCCTCCCGCTTTATTTGCGGACACCCTAACCACTAGGCTATGGACGCTGATTGTATGTCCAGAGGTTCGAAACCGGTAAGAAAGGTCGTAATTTCACTGTCGGCGTGTGTCACCTGTATCGAAAAATCCTAGTTCTGTTTTGGTGAAATATTTGTTACAACAGCTAAATGGTTTTCTGCAGTATGTGAGTTATTAACAGTTTAAATCAATTACAGAACATTTTGTGAAATTAAAAATAAACTTAATTGAATAAACCCAAATCACTTTAACTTACACGTCATCGCGATCTGCTTTTTCATAAAAGTTTTAAAGTTTTTGTTGACAAGCAATTAATTAAATCCATTTTAGTGTGTATCGCAATAACATTTTCATATGCGACATAAGTCAAATATCCACTTCCTAACCATACACTTACTTCCTCTTCCTAACCAAAGTCTGCTTTCGTAGCAGGTTCATTAAAAGTTCCAAAAAAGGTCCAAAAAAGGTCCATTTTGGCCTACGACTTTTCAATTCGTGTGTGAATATTTAGTTGTAATTATGAGCAGGAAATAGAGGCTTTTCTTTCGCAACTTGACGATGCTGTGCAGCATGATCACGTTCCCATATATTAATCAGTCACATTTATTTTATTCCCTTTGTATGTCTTTGATATCTTGTTAACTCAATTTATTCATAAAGGCCTTTTACTTACCCGAAGGAAATTTCACGGTTGCCTATTTCCGGCAATTTGAAACAAGTAGATTTTGTATGCATTCATCGAAAACAAGTGTGAATTATTTTCCTTAGTTCTTGATGTTATTGCCAATACGCATAATCACACCGCAATGGGATTTTGGTTTGCTTTGATGGAACGAATCAGGGTATGGAAGGTGAGTTGGTTTCTTATTCTTCTTTTCAGCGGACAAAGTGCTATGCAAGCTGAAAAAGACAAACTTATAATGCCAAATCCATACTCGTTTGAACCAAAAGAACAGTAAAGCAGGACAGGACAGAACGGAACGGAACAGGAACAAAACATAACACTCACAAACAGCAAACCGCATGGAAGTTTCTACTGTATAATGTTTTAATATATATATATATATATATATATATATATATATATATATACTGAAACTTCACAATTCAAGCTATATATGGTACTGTACGTTGTTATGAAGTTTTGTATCAAATGACTTCACAATATTTACCAAAATCAACACCAAATGTTGTGTTTAAAAGCAGTTCTGGTGTGGAATAACTCCCGGGTGGTCTCTCATTAATTATGTGTTTGTTTGAATATTCTTCAAAATATCAATTGGAAATTGTTTATGGTTTAAGCTGACAGTGGTATATAGAGAACGATCCAATGGTCAATTCAGAATTAATATAGCATTATGACGTATATAACCAATGACCTTTCAGAGCAACAACGAACATTCTGTACGAACGGAAATATATACACAAGTAAAATTACATATAAATTAAAACGTATGGGATACAATAATTCAATTTACCTCTGCAAACAACATTCCCAAATCAGAATTGTAGAAATTCGTATTCCTGTTGGAAAATATGACCTACATTTTAATGTTCAACTTTTTTTTCAACCTAGTGTTGAGTATATACGGAACCATGATAACCTGACAAGTATGTACAAAGTCCTATACTAATAATTCAATTCATTTCAACTTTATTTCAACTATTTCTCACAGTATAAACAAGACCACGTGACCATATATACCGTATAGTTATCATACAAAGAATGACCAATACAATATATAGATATTTACAGAATGATTGAAGAGATTCTTTGGAAAGCTATTATATGTGATACCATGTGAGGACTTTTCTTGTAAAAAGAAGAAGGCAGGGAGAACCTGGAATTAGTAATTGGATTGTTACAACAATTGACACTTCTGATTCTATCTCCGGAATATTAAAGTTTCTACTCAATCCACAAAGGTTATCAAGAAGATACGACAATAATTTGCGTTGTATACCATGACCCTGGGAAATAAATGCACCAGGCTTGTGTATTCTTATTTCAAGGGCACATACAATGGTTGCGTTTCAACCTGCAGTGAGATTTCACGTTAAATATACTTTCCCCACATTGCACTCTCTATATTCAAATATTGTTGTTTTTAACTGTCTCAGCTATTTTTATATAGACATATTCTCTCTACGGAAAGGGCGCATGTGATGTAAATGTGACGGGTTTGAGGTCTACTAAACCCCACTCCCACCTCCCCCAAATACAAAATTAGTTATTAACGTGTCTGGCATATCGCAGTTTGGAGAGTTTCGTGACCGACGTTATGGGCACATATGAAACTCATAACGATCGTTTATCACGTTATTTTGAATGTTTCGCTGTCCGTACTCCTTTAAAGGTATGTTGAAGCTTAATACTCTTTCAGTATATTTTTTATTATAATAAATATTGTATATGATCTATCACATAAGCCAACGGTCCTATCTGAGCTGGACTGTTGGGCTTTTTAACACAATACCCCGCAACTCGTATTCTAAAATCGCTCCGGTATTGACTCCATGATAGGCCAAGTCCCACACAAAGACTTTTCACGTAACGATACTTTCATATGGATACTTTCATAGCACTACGGTAACTACTGAGACGTGTGTGAGTATTCTAAGTTGAATGAAATATTATATCGTTATGTTATTAAGACGTAATGTGAGTTTATTTTGTGAAGTGTTTCTATATCTAGGGTTCTACTTATTTTTTATTTATAGTATTCAGTCCTAAGATCTTAGAGTGTTTCGTGTACCAACAGTAGGGGTGGTTTGAACAACAGGCTAGTGAAATTAATAACTAGCCTTCCTGTCAGAGACGTACCCGTTTGTAAATAAGGGCGCTATGGAAGAATAGTTGTCGCTACTGGATAATTTGATATTATATTATATGTTTATACCACTCAACTACAGTGATTCAACTGGTGTGTGAATGCGTATAAACTGGCTTAATTAAGAAGGGAAGTTAGAAATAGCCTAATCGTAGTCCAGTATTGCTTTCTAGTGGATATATATGTAGAGTTTTCAATAATGCATATAATGTAGTGTTTCTATATCTGTGGTTCTACTTATTTGTTTATAGTCTTCAGTCCTAAGATCTTAGAGTGTTTCGTGTACCAACAGTAGGGGTGGGTGGTTTGAACAACAGGCTAGTGAAGGTGATTAATAGCCTTGAGTCCTGTCAGGGACGTCCCCGTTTGTAAATAAGGGCGCTATAGAAGAATAGTTCTTGTTACTGGATAACTTATGATATTATATTATATGTAGGCTATATACCACTCGACGACAGTGATTCTATACTGGTGTGTGAATGCGTATAAGCTGGCTTAAGAATAACTGTCGATAAGGACATATTACCCAAGTGTTATGATTGTGCAGATCGAGTGTACTCCTGGTGGTTTGAATCTGACAATTTACACAGAATTACTACTTTTTATAGGCAAGCCAAGCCGTAAATAAGGAATGAATGTGTAGCAAGTGGTATGACAGATATATATTAAATTAATAAAGATTGATATTAACCAAGACAATTCCACTTCACGGCTTATTCCATATTTCAATATCATGTTGAATAGTGGAATGATACTTTATCTGCCGCCATATTTTCTTGTAATTCCTATTGGGTAACTGGCAGAAATCAGTTTCCGAGAACTTTCGAATGTCCGCATACAGATAAAAGAATATCTTTTACTGCATCAATAGAAGTTGAAAGCGCTATCAAAGATGTAGATGTGGTCATATTTGCTGCTGATGTAAACAGCACTGTCTGGGAGAAAGCTATGGCTGTCCGCACACCTCATCAAGTGTGGGTTTACAGCACTTCTGAGAGCGCTAAACACTCTCCACACGTGAGAGAAATATTGAAGGAGGGCAAGGGCGGGACACGCTTCTTGGGATTCAATGGATACAAATTCAACATGTCCTTCAGTTACCATTCTAAATCTGAAGTCGTAGCTCCGTTTGGGGAATACATTCCATTCAAAGAGAAACTAACCACGAATATGGCAAATATAAATGCGAAACGGCGAGCGAAGAAGATGGTCGCTTGGGTTAGCAGTCACTGTTATCCAGCTTGGAATAGAACAACTTTCGTTCATGATCTTGCCAAACTGGTCCCTGTAGATACCTATGGAGCTTGTGGCACAAAGACACACTTACCTCATGATAAACATACCGTATTATTGCTTCAAAAATACAAATTTTACATTGCTTTTGAAAACAATTGTTGCTCGGATTACATTACTGAGAAGTTTTGGAAGGCTTTGGCGAAGTTAAAGCTGGTACCAATTGTGGTTGGAGCTTCGAAGGAGGACTATCAGCGAGTCGCTCCACCACATTCCTTTATTTACGCTGACGACTTCGACTCTGTAAGAGAGTTGGCAAGATATATTCGTAAAGTCGCAACAAATAAAACTTTGTACAACCAATATCATCATTGGAGGCAGATGGGTAAAGCAGTGCTTTATACGAGTTCTCGAGTTAATCCATTTTCGTCGACCGAAGGAGCGTGTGCACTTTTAAATTTCTTAGAAGAGAATGCTTGGAAGGGGCATCAGTCGTTAAGAATGCGCATTGATCCCTTTGGACCAGATTGGTTAGGCAGTTGTGGTTTGTGTGGTAAACATGAATGGATGACTACATATGAACGTAATACAGTCACCGAAACCTTTGAACCAATGTAACGAATAGTTTATTCTAAGGAAAGCGATTTCCTCAACACCAGAGACTTGGTGGTTGATAACAGACAATTAAGTATCTTTTTTAGAGTGAGGTTTGTCTCTGGCAATGTTCGGGGGTTTTCTTGAGATGGGGGTGTACTTAACTTACTCAATTAAAGCACATAGAGGAGTGGGAAAGGGGGCTACGTTTTCGCCTGAAAGTTCAGCTTTAGGGCTACTAGTTTTTGTTATATAATATTAATGACACCAACTTATGATTACATCATTCGATTCGATTATACATTTCTATGTTTAAAGGTTTCTTCTGTAAAGATAACGGATTTGTAGAGCAGTACAATGACTGCATACACTCTGTATCTGTATCCTTTTATTACAGCACTATCTTAATCTATGTGTTGCCAAATTACAAATGAGGTTAATTAATCTTCCTGGACTGGTTCGTATCTATAAATGTAGGTAGCTTACAGGAGGTGTCAACTTCTTGCTAGAGAGCTGGCACCATTATAGCCAGTCTGTCCAGTATGAAAATGCAAGCATTGTTTGCTTTACCTCGCAGAGGATTAAAACGATTGGTTGGAGTCCACCTCTGTCATTAATTTTACCACAACACAATTCCACATTGTCACATTCTGCTAAGAAGAACAAAGGAAATGAATTTAACAACAATGATAAAAAGGGCAGTAAACGATTGACCAATCTTAGCTTAAATTCTAACAAATTTAAGTCAAAGCCACTTACCCCAAAATGTGTGTGGGTGTGTGTGTTGGGGGGGGGGGGGGGCATTATCCAATAACTATTTTTGCAAATTTTAGAAAATAATAAGCGAATGAGAGATTGTATACTATCGAAAAATTCTACAAACTTTATACTAAATTTGAAAAGTTACTACAAACCTATACATGTTTCGAAAAATGTTCAGACTGAAATGTGTAGTGATAAGCGTAAATGATACGTACTCATCTAGATTTGAAAATTCTCATCCTTTTTTTATGAACAAACATATATATTTAATATCGGAGCTGGAATTCTGATCAGATCAGTTTAGGCTTTGACTTGTATTCCGATTGCGTAGAGTTGATCTTTCTGTTGTTTGTTAATTAGTTCTTCTTAATATATTTATTATTTTGCTCCTTTGTATTTGATGTGTTTAGTAATCTTGTTTGATTTTGCTGCTATAAGATCACATTGGAAATAAAATGTGGGTAATATATGTACACATTTCTTTGTGTAAACAAAGTATTCATGTACAGTCCTTTTGTTTCCTTTGTGTGGAAGCAAGTAATTTTAAGTGAATTTTACTGTGGAAAAAGTACAACTGCCGCTGGAAATATGTTTCTAGGGAGACGGTTCAATCAGATCCTACTGTAGCAAATTATACTCTACGTTGATTTTACTACGACTTTGAATATAAGTAATTTAAATCGACATATACAAATTTAAATCGATGATAAGTAAAATAAATCGGTATATGTCAATTTAAATCGACATTTACCAGTTTAAATCGATGATATGTCGAATTAAATCGGTATATGTCAATTTTAAGCGACATATACCAATTTAATTCGACTTATACCAGTTTAAATCGACATATACCGAGTTTAAATCGACATATAGCACTTTAGATCGATGATATGTAAAATAATTCGGTATATGTCAATTTAAATCGACATCTACTAGTTTAAATCGATGATATGTCTAATTAAATCGGTAGATGTCAATTTCCGTGAACTTATACCAGTTTCTAGCAACTCAAATTGACATAAACCTATTTAGATCGACATATCATCGATTGAGCTCATTAACATATTCCAAATCCCGATTTCGGTGATGATTGACATGTGGAGATACATCACGTGTAGTCACCTGTCACGGTGAACAGTCTCAGCAGAGTCTATGATTGCAAACTGATGCATGAAATGTTTTTTTCACAAGGTTGTCGGTGTGCAGTGTTTGAAGGTGTGAATATAATATGCAATGTTTATTTTTTTTTAAAGCACGAGACAGGTGTCGGCGAGGTGTATTTAGTTTTAATTGTGCTGTATCCACTTTACAGCACAGTAGTTACTGCAATCTCTGCAATCGCTCAGTCTCGGCCTTTTGGCTAAGATCATGTGTAGTATCTGTTCTTTTCGAGGGGAATGGTGATGCACACCTGACGATGATCACACAGTCACAGTCCCGATGCAAGGGGACTGGGGTTAGAAGCGGATCAGTCGTTCAGTAGTTTGGTTTTCGTGCCCAGGTTCTTTCCTTGGCGACTTTTTCTTAAAAAGTATCTATGTATAAATCAGTTGACATAGTGTAAAACGGTCGATTTTGTTGATGGCAATGTGAATGGACTTATTTGAAAATTCATACTCAATTTTGAAGGCGATTTCCCCGCTGTCTACGAGATTAAGTTTGGCCTCATGACACTTTCATAATTGCTCGATGTATTCTAATTGGCAGATCAGTGTCTGACATGGATCCCACCGTACCCCTTATATATCAATGTTAGAAATAAAAATGAAATCATTAAACGAAATATAAATAATTTGACAGCGTCAAGTCAAATCTCTAATAGCCCTGGATTTAACTTCACCTGAACTACAATTAGGTATTGCTGATGTTTGAACAAGTTGTAGCGAAGCTGTTTTGCTCCTCAGCGACAGTTAATATATACATATTAGGTGACACATAATAGTCTAAAATAAAGCACATTTCATGTTTCTCATTACCGTACATACTTCAGGAGGGAAAAATGTCATGATACGTCGATAGAATTTCATGTCAGAGCTTATAATCGGTTGCATATTTGTATATGAGAGATACGGCAGGCTGCTAAGATAAACGATGCGATGCTTGCGACTATCAGCTCTTTTTCCAAGACCAATTGCAAATTGAAAACGTCAGGCCTAAAACTATATTCTTTACTTCCATAGTAATACGACTATTGTGAAGGAGAAATATCATGTTTTGGACAAAACTGCCATATCATTGACGTATGTCACGATATGTGTGACTCACCGCGGACAATATCAGTTGTTATCAAAATTTGGATACTTCGCAAACCTGATACAGGTATTAACGATTATCTATGATAATCTTCATCACACAATAACCATTTGATAATGAAATAGAAAAGGGCTGTTAATATAGGGAGAAACGCATCTAGAGAAGAACAATTAAGTTAAAGGAAAACTTCCCTCCAATTATTACATCTCTGTTTCTAGTCAGACGGGGATTGTTAATTTTATATTCGTTACCGTTACCATTTCTCTTGCAGCTGGTTCGGAAACAGTTCAACTTATTTGAAACAAACAGCTCGAACCGTTATCAGTTAGAAGATGTAAGCATAATATACTGCTGCATGAGAGTACAATTATTATCCCGATCACTTCTACTAGGAGTGTGACGTTGGACAGCTTAAAGTTAACGAATACCTTTCTAGGTCAAGTGTTATTCAAACGGTGTCATTTGACAAGACGGCCACAGTATTGCCGATTATTCTTTTATTCGTAATGAGTTGGAAATCCAGAACAGTGAAAAAACTTCCAGCCTCCACCGGGATTCGAACTCGGGCCTCCCGCTTTATTTGCGGACACCCTAACCACTAGGCTATGGACGCTGATTGTATGTCCAGTGGTTCGAAACCGGTAAGGAAGGTCGTAATTTCACTGTCGGCGTGTGTCACCTGTATCGAAAAATCCTAGTTCTGTTTTGGTGAAATATTTGTTGCAGCTAAATGGTTTTCTGCAGTATGTGAGTTATTAACAGTTTAAATCAATTACAGAACATTTTGTGAAATTAAAAATAAACTTAATTGAATAAACCCAAATCACTTTAACTTACACGTCATCGCGATCTGCTTTTTCATAAAAGTTTTAAAGTTTTTGTTGACAAGCAATTAATGAAATCCATTTTAGTGTGTATCACAATAACATTTTCATATGCGACATAAGTCAAATATCCATACCATATATATTCCTAACCATCCACTACCTCTTAATTCCTAACCAAAGTCTGCTTTCGTAGCAGGTTCATTAAAAGTTCCAAAAAAAGGTCCATTTTGGCCTACGACTTTTCAATTCGTGTGTGAATATTTTGTTGTAATTATGAGCAGGAAATAGAGGCTTTTCTTTCGCAACTTGACGATGCTATACAGCATGATTACGTTCCCATACATTAATCAGTCACATTTATTTTATTCCCTTTGTATGTCTTTGATATCTTGTTAACTCAATTTATTCATAAAGGCCTTTTACTTACCCGAAGGAAATTTCACTTTTCAAAATTGCCTATTTGCCTATATAAGGCAGGGAGAACCTGGAATTAGTAATTGGATTGTTACAACAATTGACACTTCTGATTCTATCTCCGGAATATTAAAGTTTCTACTCAATCCACAAAGGTTATCAAGAAGATACGACAATAATTTGCGTTGTATACCACGACCCTGGGAAATAAATGCACCAGGCTTGTGTATTCTTATTTCAAGGGCACATACAATGGTTGCGTTTCAACCTGCAGTGAGATTTCACGTTAAATATACTTTCCCCACATTGCACTCTCTATATTCAAATATTGTTGTTTTCAATTGTCTCAGCTATTTTTATATAGACATATTCTTTCTACGGAAAGGGCGCATGTGATGTAAATGTGACGGGTTTGAGGTCTACTAAACCCCACTCCCACCTCCCCCAAATACAAAATTAGTTATTAACGTGTCTGGCATATCGCAGTTTGGAGAGTTTCGTGACCGACGTTATGGGCACATATGAAACTCATAACGATCGTGCATCACGTTATTTTGAATATTTCGCTGTCCGTACTCCTTTAAAGGTATGTTGAAGCTCAATACTCTTTCAGTATATCTTTTATTATATTAAATATTGTATATCATCTATCACATAAGCCAACGGTCCTATCTGAGCTAGACTGTTGTGCTTTATTCCACAATACCCCGCAACTCGTATTCTAATCTCGCTCCGGTATTGACTCCAGGATATAGGCCAAGTCCCACGCAAAGACTTTTCACGTAACGATACTTTCATACGTAATGGATAGCCTACTTTTATAGCACGATAACGGTAATCACCGAGACGTGTGTGAGTATTCTGACAAACGTGTAATAAACGTGTAATAATTAAGCGTGGCATTGATTGTGGTCATATTGGTTTTCTCTAAACCTCTCTAAGGGAAGTTAAGAAATAGCTTAATGGTAGTCTAGTATTGCTGTCCAGTGGATATATATGTAGAGTCTTCAGTGATGCATACCAGTTATTTGAGCGTCTGATGAGTTACAATTAAACGAAATCAGTTCTAATTCAGTCTGTACAAATGAAGGGAAAATACACACATTAAACTCATAACGATCGTGTAGCACATTTCCGTAATGTTCGGCTCTCCTTACTTCTTTTCAGCATACTGGGAGTAAGGTCACATAAACCTATTTGATCTTTGTTGGAGGCGGCTGTGGTGTCAATCTATTTCATCTTTCGGTGGAGGTAGAAAAAAGGTATATCAATATGGTTATCAAAGCAGTCAAGATCCTCTTTAATATTTTAGTTATGGTGGTGATGGTCTTTATAATGACAGTAATACTAAACTGGAGATTTCGTAGACAGATATTTGAACTACATCGCGAGAGAAAACAACCCGTTGAAAGGAATGCATTTAGCAAGCTTACTCACATCAATATTACGACACTAGAAGAAGAACAAACTTTTTGGAATCGTTCGTCTTTTCAAAATAAAGTAGACCCCCCAAGGGTATTCAAGGATACTATAACTGCCGCCATATTTTCTTGTAAGTCCTATTGGGTAACTGGCAGAAATCAGTTTCCGAGAACTTTCGAATGTCCGCATACAGATAAAAGAATATCTTTTACTGCATCAATAGAAGATGAAAGCGCTATCAAAGATGTAGATGTGGTCATATTTGCTGCTGATGTAAACAGCACTGTCTGGGAGAAAGCTATGGCTGTCCGCACACCTCATCAAGTGTGGGTTTACAGCACTTCTGAGAGCGCTAAACACTCTCCACACGTGAGAGAAATATTGAAGGAGGGCAAGGGCGGGACACGCTTTTTGGGATTCAATGGATACAAATTCAACATGTCCTTCAGTTACCATTCTAAATCTGAAGTCGTAGCTCCGTTTGGGGAATACATTCCATCCACACACAAAAAACTAACCACGAATATGGCAAATATAAATGCGAAACGGCGAGCGAAGAAGATGGTCGCTTGGGTTAGCAGTCACTGTTATCCAGCTTGGAATAGAACAACTTTCGTTCATGATCTTGCCAAACTGGTCCCTGTAGATACCTATGGAGCTTGTGGCACAAAGACACACTTACCTCATGATAAACATACCGTATTATTGCTTCAAAAATACAAATTTTACATTGCTTTTGAAAACAATTGTTGCTCGGATTACATTACTGAGAAGTTTTGGAAGGCTTTGGCGATGTTAAAGCTGGTACCAATTGTGGTTGGAGCTTCGAAGGAGGACTATCAGCGAGTCGCTCCACCACATTCCTTTATTTACGCTGACGACTTCGACTCTGTAAGAGAGTTGGCAAGATATATTCGTAAAGTCGCAACAAATAAAACTTTGTACAACCAATATCATCATTGGAGGCAGATGGGTAAAGCAGTGCTTTATACGAGTTCTCGAGTTAATCCATTTTCGTCGACCGAAGGAGCGTGCGCACTTTTAAATTTCTTAGAAGAGAATGCTTGGAAGGGGCATCAGTCGTTAAGAATGCGCATTGATCCCTTTGGACCAGATTGGTTAGGCAGTTGTGGTTTGTGTGGTAAACATGAATGGATGACTACATATGAACGTAATACAGTCACCGAAACCTTTGAACCAATGTAACGAATAGTTTATTCTAAGGAAAGCGATTTCCTCAACACCAGAGACTTGGTGGTTGATAACAGACAATTAAGTATCTTTTTTAGAGTGAGGTTTGTCTCTGGCAATGTTCGGGGGGTTTCTTGAGATGGGGGTGTACTTAACTTACTCAATTAAAGCACATAGAGGAGTGGGAAAGTGGGCTACGTTTTCGCCTGAAAGTTCAGCTTTAGGGCTACTAGTTTTTGTTATATAATATTAATGACACAAACTTATGATTACATCATTCGATTCGATTATACATTTCTATGTTTAAAGGTTTCTTCTGTAAAGATAACGGATTTGTAGAGCAGTACAATGACTGCATACACTCTGTATCTGTATCCTTTTATTACAGCACTATCTTAATCTATGTGTTGCCAAATTACAAATGAGGTTAATTAATCTTCCTGGACTGGTTCGTATCTATAAATGTAGGTAGCTTACATGAGGTATCAACTTCTTGCTAGAGAGCTGGCACCATTATAGCCAGTCTGTCCAATATGAAAATGCAAGCATTGTTTGCTTTACATCGCAGAGGATTAAAACGATTGGTTGGAGTCCACCTCTGTCATTAATTTTACCACAACACAATTCCACATTGTCACATTCTGCTAAGAAGAACAAAGGAAATGAATTTAACAACAATGATAAAAAGGGCAGTAAACGATTGACCAATCTTAGCTTAAATTCTAACAAATTTAAGTCAAAGCCACTTACCCCAAAATGTGTGTGGGTGTGTGTGTTGGGGAGGGGGGGGGGGGGCATTATCCAATAACTATTTTTGCAAATTTTAGAAAATAATTAGCGAATGAGAGATTGTATACTATCGAAAAATTCTACAAACTTTATACTAAATTTGAAAAGTTACTACAAACCTATACATGTTTCGAAAAATGTTCAGACTGAAATGTGTAGTGATAAGCGTAAATGATACGTACTCATCTAGATTTGAAAATTCTCATCCTTCTTTTATGAACAAACATATATATTTAATATCGGAGCTGGAATTCTGATCAGATCAGTTTGGGCTTTGACTTGTATTCCGATTGCGTAGAGTTTATCTTTCTGTTGTTTGTTAATTAGTTCTTCTTAACATATTTATTATTTTGCTCCTTTGTATTTGATGTGTTTAGTAATCTTGTTTGATTTTGCTGCTATAAGATCACATTGGAAATAAAATGTGGGTAACATATGTACACATTTCTTTGTGTAAACAAAGTATTCATGTACAGTCCTTTTGTTTCCTTTGTGTGGAAGCAAGTAATTTTAAGTGAAAAGTGGAAAAAGTACAACTGCCGCTGGAAATATGTTTCTAGGGAGATGGTTCAATCAGATCCTACTGTAGCAAATTATACTCTACGTTGATTTACTACGACTTTGAATATAAGTAATTTAAATCGACATATACAAATTTAAATCGATGATAAGTAAAATAAATCGGTATATGTCAATTTAAATCGACATTTACCAGTTTAAATCGATGATATGTCGAATTAAATCGGTATATGTCAATTTTAATCGACATATACCAATTTAATTCGACTTATACCAGTTTAAATCGACATATACCGATTTTAAATCGACATATACCAATTTAGATCGATGATATGTAAAATAATTCAGTATATGTCAATTTAAATCGACATCTACTAGTTTAAATCGATGATATGTCTAATTAAATCGGTAGAAGTCAATTTCCGTGAACTTATACCAGTTTCTATCAAATCAAATTGACATAAACCTATTTAGATCGACATATCATCGATTTAGCTCATTAACATATTCCAAGTCCCGATTTCGCTGATGATTGACATGTGTAGATATACATCACGTGTAGTCACCTGTCACGGTGAACAGTCTCAGCAGAGTCTATGATTGCAAACTGATGCATGAAATGTTTTTTCACAAGGTTGTCGGTGTGCAGTGTTTGAAGGTGTGAATATAATATGCAATGTTTTTTTTTTTTTACAAGCACGAGACAGGTGTCGGCGAGGTGTATTTAGTTTTAATTGGGCTGTACCCACTTTACAGCACAGTAGTTACTGCAATCTCTGCATCGCTCAGTCTCGGCCTTTTGGCTAAGATCATGTGTAGTATCTGTTCCTTTCGAGGGGAATGGTGATGCACACCTGACGATGATCACACAGTCACAGTCCCGATGCAAGGGGACTGGGGTTATAAGCGGATCAGTCGTTCAATAGTTTGGTTTTCGTGCCCAGGTTCTTTCCTTGGCGACTTTTTCTTAAAAAGTATCTCTGTATAAATCAGTTGACATAGTGAAAACGATCGATTTTGTTGATGGCAATGTGAATGGACTTATTTGAAAATTCATACTCAATTTTGAAGGCGACTTCCCCGCTGTCTACGAGATTAAGTTTGGCCTCATGACACTTTCATAATTACTCGATGTATTCTAATTGGCAGATGAGTGTTTGACATGGATCCCACTGTACCCCTTACATATCAAAGTTAGAAATAAAAATTATATCATTAAAAGAAATATAAATAATTTGACAGCGTCAAGTCAAATCTCTAATAGCCCTGTATTTAACTTCACCTGAACTGCAATTAGGTATTGCTGATGTTTGAACAAGTTGTAGCGAAGCTGTTTTGCTCCTCAACGACAGTTAATATATACATATTACGTGACACATAATAGTCTAAAATAAAGCACATTTCATGTTTCTCATTACCGTACATACTTCAGGAGGGAAAAATGTCATGATACGTCGATAGAATTTCATGTCAGAGCTTATAATCGGTTGCATATTCGTATATGAGAGGTACGGCAGGCTGCTAAGATAAACGATGCGATGCTTGCGACTATCAGCTCTTTTTCCAAGACCAATTGCAAATTGAAAACGTCAGGCCTAAAATTATAGTCTTTACTTCCATAGTAATACGACTATTGTGAAGGAGAAATATCATGTTTTGGACAAAACTGCCATATCATTGACGTATGTCACGATATGTGTGACTCACCGCGGACAATATCAGTTGTTATCAAAATTTGGATACATCGCAAACCTGATACAGGTATTAACGATTATCTATGATAATCTTCATCACACAATAACCATTTGATAATGAAATAGAAAAGAAGAACAATTAAGTTAAAGGAAAACTTCCCTCCAGTTATTACATCTCCGCTTCTAGTCAGACGAGGATTGTTAATTTTATATTCGTTACCGTTTCTCTTGCAGCTGATTCGGAAACACTTCAACTTATTTGAAACAAACAGCTCGAAGCGCTTCTTTAATACTGTTATCAGTTAGAAGATGTAAGCATAATATACTGCTGCATGAGAGTACAATTATTATCCCGATCACTTCTACTAGGAGTGTGACGTTGGACAGCTTAAAGTTAACGAATACCTTTCTAGGTCAAGTGTTATTCAAACGGTGTCATTTGACAAGACGGCCACAGTATTGCCGATTATTCTTTTATTCGTAATGAGTTGGAAATCCAGAACAGTGAAAAAACTTCCAGCCTCCACCGGGATTCGAACTCGGGCCTCCCGCTTTATTTGCGGACACCCTAACCACTAGGCTATGGACGCTGATTGTATGTCCAGTGGTTCGAAACCGGTAAGGAAGGTCGTAATTTCACTGTCGGCGTGTGTCACCTGTATCGAAAAATCCTAGTTCTGTTTTGGTGAAATATTTGTTACAACAGTTAAATGGTTTTCTGCAGTATGTGAGTTATTAACAGTTTACATTTTGTGAAATTAAAAATAAACTTAATTGAATAAACCCAAATCACTTTAACTTACACGTCATCGCGATCTGCTTTTTCATAAAAGTTTTAAAGTTTTTGTTGACAAGCAATTAATTAAATCCATTTTAGTGTGTATCACAATAACATTTTCATATGCGACATAAGTCAAATATCCACTTCCTAACCATCCACTTCCTCTTAATTCCTAACCAAAGTCTGCTTTCGTAGCAGGTTCATTAAAAGTTCCAAAAAAGGTCCAAAAAAGGTCCATTTTGGCCTACGACTTATCAATTCGTGTATGAATATTCTGTTGTAATTATGAGCAGGAAATAGAGGCTTTTCTTTTGCAACTTGACGATGCTATACAGCATGATTACGTTCCCATATATTAATCAGTCACATTTATTTCATTTCATTTGTTTGTCTTTGATATTTAGTACAACTCAACTTATTCATAAAGGCCTTTTACTTACCGAAAATAGAAATTTCACAGTTGCCTATTTCCGGCAATTTGAAACAAGTAGATTTTTGTATGCATTCATCGAAAACAAGAGTGAATTATTTTCCTTAGTTCTTGATGTTATTGCCAATACGCATAATCACACCGCAATGGGATTTTGGTTTGCTTTGATGGAACGAATCAGGGTATGGAAGGTGAGCTGGTTTCTTATTCTTCTTTTCAGCGGACAAAGTGCTATGCAAGCTGAAAAAGACAAACTTATAATGCCAAATCCATACTCGTTTGAACCAAAAGAACAGTAAAGCAGGACAGGACAGAACGGAACGGAACAGGAACAAAACATAACACTCACAAACAGCAAACCGCATGGAAGTTTCTACTGTATAATGTTTTAATATATATATATATATATATATATATATACTGAAACTTCACAATTCAAGCTATATATGGTACTGTACGTTGTTATGAAGTTTTGTATCAAATGACTTCACAATATTTACCAAAATCAACACCAAATATTGTGTTTAAAAGCAGTTCTGGTGTGGAATAACTCCCGGGTGATCTCTCATTAATTATGTGTTTGTTTGAATATTCTTCAAAATATCAATTGGAAATTGTTTATGGTTTAAGCTGACAGTGGTATATAGAGAACGATCCAATGGTCAATTCAGAATTAATATAGCATTATGACGTATATAACCAAGACCTTTCAGAGCAACAACGAACATTCTGTAGGAACGGAAATATATACACAAGTCAAATTACATATCAATTAAAACGTATGGGATACAATAATTCAATTTACCTCTGCAAACAACATTCCCCAAACAGAATCGTAGAAATTCGTATTCCTGGTGGAAATATGACCAACATTTTAATGTTCAACTTTTTTTTCAACCTAGTGTTGAGTATATACGGAACCATGATAACCTGACAAGTATGTACAAAGTCCCATACTTAGTATATTATTCAATTCATTCCAACTTTGGTTCAACTATTTCTCACAGTATAAACAAGACCACGTGACCATATATACCGTATAGTTATCATACAAAGAATGACCAATACAATATATAGATATTTACAGAATGATTGAAGAGATTCTTTGGAAAGCTATTATATGTGATACCATGTGAGGACTTTTCTTGTAAAAAGAAGAAGGCAGGGAGAACCTGGAATTAGTAATTGGATTGTTACAACAATTGACACTTCTGATTCTATCTCCGGAATATTAAAGTTTCTACTCAATCCACAAAGGTTATCAAGAAGATATACGACAATAATTTGCGTTGTATACCACGACCCTGGGAAATAAATGCACCAGGCTTGTGTATTCTTATTTCAAGGGCACATACAATGGTTGCGTTTCAACCTGCAGTAAGATTTCACGTTAAAATATACTTTCCCCACATTGTACTCTCTATATTCAAATATTGTTGTTTTTAATTGTTTCAGCTACTTTTATATATAGACATATTCTTTCTACGGAAAGAGCGCATGTGGTATTAATCTGACGGATTTGAGGACTAATAACCCCACTCCCACCTCCTCCAAATACAAAATTAGTTATTAACGTGTCTGGCATATCGTTTGGACTTTGGAGAGTTCCGTGACCGACGTTATGGGCACATATGAAACTCATAACGATCGTGTATCACGTTATTTTGAATATTTCGCTGTCCGTACTCCTTTAAAGGTATGTTGAAGCTCAATACTCTTTCAGTATATCTTTTATTATATTAAATATTGTATATCATCTATCACATAAGCCAACGGTCCTATCTGAGCTAGACTGTTGTGCTTTATTCCACAATACCCCGCAACTCGTATTCTAATCTCGCTCCGGTATTGACTCCAGGATATAGGCCAAGTCCCACGCAAAGACTTTTCACGTAACGATACTTTCATACGTAATGGATAGCCTACTTTTATAGCACGATAACGGTAATCACCGAGACGTGTGTGAGTATTCTGACAAACGTGTAATAAACGTGTAATAATTAAGCGTGGCATTGATTGTGGTCATATTGGTTTTCTCTAAACCTCTCTAAGGGAAGTTAAGAAATAGCTTAATGGTAGTCTAGTATTGCTGTCCAGTGGATATATATGTAGAGTCTTCAGTGATGCATACCAGTTATTTGAGCGTCTGATGAGTTACAATTAAACGAAATCAGTTCTAATTCAGTCTGTACAAATGAAGGGAAAATACACACATTAAACTCATAACGATCGTGTAGCACATTTCCGTAATGTTCGGCTCTCCTTACTTCTTTTCAGCATACTGGGAGTAAGGTCACATAAACCTATTTGATCTTTGTTGGAGGCGGCTGTGGTGTCAATCTATTTCATCTTTCGGTGGAGGTAGAAAAAAGGTATATCAATATGGTTATCAAAGCAGTCAAGATCCTCTTTAATATTTTAGTTATGGTGGTGATGGTCTTTATAATGACAGTAATACTAAACTGGAGATTTCGTAGACAGATATTTGAACTACATCGCGAGAGAAAACAACCCGTTGAAAGGAATGCATTTAGCAAGCTTACTCACATCAATATTACGACACTAGAAGAAGAACAAACTTTTTGGAATCGTTCGTCTTTTCAAAATAAAGTAGACCCCCAAAGTGTTATCAATGATACTTTATCTGCCGCCATATTTTCTTGTAATTCCTATTGGGTAACTGGCAGAAATCAGTTTCCGAGAACTTTCGAATGTCCGCATACAGATAAAAGAATATCTTTTACTGCATCAATAGAAGATGAAAGCGCTATCAAAGATGTAGATGTGGTCATATTTGCTGCTGATGTAAACAGCACTGTCTGGGAGAAAGCTATGGCTGTCCGCACACCTCATCAAGTGTGGGTTTACAGCACTTCTGAGAGCGCTAAACACTCTCCACACGTGAGAGAAATATTGAAGGAGGGCAAGGGCGGGACACGCTTTTTGGGATTCAATGGATACAAATTCAACATGTCCTTCAGTTACCATTCTAAATCTGAAGTCGTAGCTCCGTTTGGGGAATACATTCCATCCACACACAAAAAACTAACCACGAATATGGCAAATATAAATGCGAAACGGCGAGCGAAGAAGATGGTCGCTTGGGTTAGCAGTCACTGTTATCCAGCTTGGAATAGAACAACTTTCGTTCATGATCTTGCCAAACTGGTCCCTGTAGATACCTATGGAGCTTGTGGCACAAATGCACATTTACCTCGTAATAAGAATACCGTATTATTGCTTCAAAAATACAAATTTTACATTGCTTTTGAAAACAATTGTTGCTCGGATTACATTACTGAGAAGTTTTGGAAGGCTTTGGCGATGTTAAAGCTGGTACCAATTGTGGTTGGAGCTTCGAAGGAGGACTATCAGCGAGTCGCTCCACCACATTCCTTTATTTACGCTGACGACTTCGACTCTGTAAGAGAGTTGGCAAGATATATTCGTAAAGTCGCAACAAATAAAACTTTGTACAACCAATATCATCATTGGAGGCAGATGAGTAAAGCAGTGCTTTATACGAGTTCTCGAGTTAATCCATTTTCGTCGACCGAAGGAGCATGCGCACTTTTAAATTTCTTAGAAGAGAATGCTTGGAAGGGGCATCAGTCGTTAAGAATGCGCATTGATCCCTTTGGACCAGATTGGTTAGGCAGTTGTGGTTTGTGTGGTAAACATGAATGGATGACTACATATGAACGTAATACAGTCACCGAAACCTTTGAACCAATGTAACGAATAGTTTATTCTAAGGAAAGCGATTTCCTCAACACCAGAGACTTGGTGGTTGATAACAGACAATTAAGTATCTTTTTTAGAGTGAGGTTTGTCTCTGGCAATGTTCGGGGGTTTTCTTGAGATGGGGGTGTACTTAACTTACTCAATTAAAGCACAGAGAGGAGTGGGAAAGGGGGCTACGTTTTCGCCTGAAAGTTCAGCTTTAGGGCTACTAGTTTTTGTTATATAATATTAATGACACCAATGATTACATCATTCGATTTGATTATACATTTCTATGTTTATAGGTTTCTTCTATAAAGATAACGGATTTGTAGAGCAGTACAATGACTGCATACCTCTGTATCTGTATCCGTTATCATTTGCACTATCTTAGTATATGTGTTGCCAAATTACAAATGAGGTTAATTAATCTTCCTGGACTGGTTCGTATCTATAATGTAGGTAGCTTACAGTAGGTATCAACTTCTTGCTAGAGAGCTGGCACCATTATAGCCAGTCTGTCCAATATGGAAATTGCAAACGTTGTTTGCTTTAGATCGCTAAGGATTAAAACGATTGGTTGGAGTCCACTTCAGTCATTAATTTTACCACAACACAATTCTACATTGTCACATTCTGCTAATAAGAACAAAAGAAATGAATTTAATAACAATGATAAAAAAGGGCAGTAAAAGATTGACCAATCTTAGCTTAAATTCTAACAAATTAAGTCAAAGCCACTTACCCAAAAGTGTGTGTGTGCGTGTGTGTGTGTGTGTGTTGATCATTCTCTGTTATATTGTCCGGGGTGTACAGTAGCGGACAAATGAAGCAATGAAACGGGGTAAAATGTAGCATATGGAAAATCGGTGAGTACACTGTTACTCAATTTGAAATGGCTTCATAGTTGGAAGATCAGTTTTCACATAACAACAAGAAACCAATAAAATTCCGATTCAAACGATACAGCCAACTTAACATCTGAAGAAAGTAGACTGGTGTAGGTGAGACGTGATTTCGATCAGTTATCATAATGCACACAGCTGTTTTGTTACGCAGTTTGAAGTATATTAGTAAGGGTAGAACCTTCTTGCAAATACATAATTTACTCAGCGCAGAAGTTCAATCGAGAAGTAAATTATGTTTCATAGGAAGCCCTAGCTTTCATATCTTTCTAGATCTGATGACAAACATTATAATTTCTTGACCTAATTATAATGATGAAGGCTATTATAGAAAACATAAAAAAACAAAGATGTTCTGAGTGATGCGAGCTAAAGATAGTTGATACATGTTTTTAATAGGCTGTTAAAATCAAGCGTGCATTGATAAATTCGTTAAAATGATTTCGATGAATTCTATATACATGTGTATATCAGGATGGCGAGTTATGATATATCAACTTGTATACTATCATGTGCCATCTAAGTTCACCGGTTATGCACGCAGCCTGGTATCAATTTTTTCTCCGTGCCAAGAAATATCCTTATCAAATAAATCTATAAGATCACCACTGTGGTACTGTATTGGGCTTGATAGGTGGGCAGTTGTAAAACCATAAGACAAACTCGGTCACCGGTTCTGTTGCCTTTTTAGAAAAAGTGCATGTTTTGTTCGAAGTTTTTCACCCATAATCAGGGCTGGTTCAGTTATGGTTTACAAAAACCAAACAATGATATGTATCAGGTTCACTGATAACAAGTTCTGATAACAGGTTCACAGATAACACTGATAACAAAGGTATAGTGCAAGGTCAGTTCACTTTATATATATATATATATATATATATATATATATATATATATATATATATATATATATATATATATATTTATATATATATATATATATATATATATATGAACACACACACACACACACACATATATATATATATATATATATATATATATATATATATATATATGTATATATATATGTATATGTATATATGTATGTATATATATATATATATATGAACACACACACACACACACACACATATATATATATATATATATATATATATATATATATATAGATATATATATATATATGTATATATATATGTATATATGTATGTATATATATATATATATATATATATATATATATATATATATATATATATAAGAGGTAAAGAAAACGTGCCATTAATTACGGTAATGACCATTCAAGTGTAGCTGAGAGGAAGCATTTACAATAATTACATAAAGTAATACAACGTATATCATCTCTCGTCAATGTCAATTTAAGTCATCTTCATATTTAATGAGACTTCAGGCGTCAAACTAATGCCATTGTCATTGTCATTATATGAGTAGTTAATCTCTCTATTGTAGATATCATGTGTCCATTATGTGTTATCAGATACGCGTGATTAACATCACTAAAATACCACTTTTATAATAGATACACGCTCAAGTTTGCGTCAACTCTTATATCAGTTTACATGATGGGTATTTTTTTTATACTTTACATCTGTCTTGGTAAATCTTTTTGGCGTTCCATGATTTTCTGTATAGCATGGGAGTTTATAATATCACTATATTGTACAGGTAAGTTCGAATATAAGATCTTATTTTGGAAGTGTAATACCGGACAGATCTCCTGTGATGATTTCTAGAAAGGAGATTACGCGAATCGTCATGTTATAGTCTGCTTTTGTCAGGGAATTAACAGAACTTTGTTAGCATTGCGCATGCACTGATTTTTTTTTTATGTTTGCTGATTCTTTGGCTCCCTATAGTGTTGAAGAACTTGTGGCAATATAAATAATGAACGAGCGCAAAGATCGATGAGGATTGAATCAACAGCGATAAGGATGAAGTCACACTGGTGGCTGAGAGGAGACTATACCATTTACGTACATTGCAAAGAGATTATATAGCTATAAGGAAAATATAATGTGAATATCTCAATTAGGGGTGTTGAGCCTAATGTCGCTTAAAGTCAGCAGAGGTCACCAGGGGTCACTAGGGGTCACATGGTGCCTAACGAGGTAAAATTGCAAATACTTCGTTGGAAAATATTTCATTTTATTTCTTTTTTTTGTCTCTGTCTCTCTTTCATATTCATTTTTGTGTCTGGCAATTTTTACGTTTGCCATAAAGTTTTATACCTCGTTTTTTTTTCGACCATCATTTATGTCATATACGGTTTGATTAAACATATTACTATAGTATAACGTGTTCTTACTGTGGGTTACATATTCTCGTTATTTCATTTTTTTTTTGTCTGCAACGATCGACAAATTTAAAACGCCAACACAGCTTACAACTTTCTGTCTCTCTCTCTCACACACCTCGTCAGGACTGATCACAAGCAAGGACTTCAATTAACTTTATCTAAAGTTATGATGGCTATATATGTTGTTATATATATAGATATACTTTAAAAATGTGTAAATTGTTTACGACACGTATCATTATATCAAGTCAAAATTTTATTTAAAAAGAAAGTTAAGAAAGTTCTATACATGCGCATTTGCCATCTCTTATGTTTGAAATATCCTATTACAAGAATTTATGTAGACCCCAGGAATTTGCACAGACTCCCCACAATATAAACATATCGTTTCATGTTTATCCTGTCATAAGGTTCTGTTGACCGTAATGATGAGATTATATGATTTCCAAACACCCAGCGGCAGCCTCACTCCCCCCCCCCCCCCGCCCCCTCACCATGAGTTAGATCATTGGAAAGGGAAAACGTTTGAAAAAATCATTTTCGTTTTCGAGTTTAAGAAAACAAAATATTATCTTTCTACTGATTTTTTGTCTCAAATTTGAATGTTTTTAGTTCTTAGTTTCTTTGTTGGATTCGATGTCAAGTACAAAGTATTCCTTTATCCTTTGTCTTGCTTCTGCGGAACTTAGAAATATATTTCATGTGTAGCAAGCCTGGCTTGTTTTACACGATTTTAATCATTCAATATCGCCTCTCTCCATGCTGCACACGTTGTTTCTTAAATATTTTCTCTCCGCCACTCTCGCCCGCCTTACGTAATCCATGAATTTTGTAAGTACTATTTCTTTCTATTCTCTTCCCACCCCCACCCCACCACCACCCCACCCCAGTAAATGATCATACCAGCAATGCATGATCACACTGATATATCATAGTTCAATACTCTTATCATCTTTTAAGTTTACTCTGGTTGATACCGTTGGCAAATGCTAAAAAATGCAATCATCCATTATAGAGTAGCAATTAACTACATAACCTTAAAGTTATGCTGTATCGGCTCCAAATATGCTAGATATTCAAATATGGTCACCTTTGGTCATTATCTTAAACTGTTTACATTACAACCTTCCAGAAAATTTTCCTCACTGGGACATTCAGTCATATTGCATGGGTTTTTTTAAATGTCTGAGAACAATTTGGAGAGTAAAGACCTCCAGGAAAGTACTTTTTGAAAACTTCTAGCAATTATAGCGTGCTATAATTTGGGGCCTATACGGACCACCTTCAACGTATTCGCTTCTTTGTTTTCTATCAAGAAGAATTATGTTTGTTTGTTTTTTTTTTACTTTATGACGGTTTCTTAGTCTGGCAAACCATGACCAAATAGGAGTCAATCCAAATGTTTGTAAATCCATGCAGTGCGAATAGAATTGACATATAAAACAAACGAATCAGGTATTAAAACAGTCTACCGATGACGTCAGTAAATTGATGCATGTATCGTATAGACTATCTACACGTTGTTTGCCGTTTGAAATGGAACATCAAGTAAACATGAAAATTGTGCTCGTGAAGTCATAGGTTTCTCCTATACCATTCACAAAAAAAAGAAGACATTTGCAAATCTGAAGGTCCCATTAGCGGAGCAGAAGCTAATCATGTCGATCATCTATACTCTTTATATGTCCTGCCTCATTTGTCGAAGATCTCCTTCATATGGGGACGCGGTCATTTCTTGGCGACTGCGCGATATCTTCTTTTCTCTCTGTCATGTATAACTTAGTTTAATCACAATGAACAACACACATAACAAATACAATTTGCATTCCAATATTAGCACCGATCTCACTGAATTAGATCGACAAGCTAAGCAGACATTCCAATTGCATCAGATTCCAAGGACCAATTATTGACAAGTTTTATACTGAAAGGCAACTTCAAGCTGCCATCATGACCCACTGCGATGTAATTAAAGGTTTAAGTTGAGCACAAATCAATTTACCTTTCACGCAAAACTGACATGAACATGTAGTGTAGGCCTATATGGAATAACACATTGTTGTGTTGCGACGGGGGTAGTCAGAGGTGTAGAATATGTTTGTCTTTCTTACAACGTAAATCTTAACGTTTGCAGAAATCACAGTAAAAGGCATATACGTAACCATGACAATATGCATAAAACAGGACTTAAGTCTGTACAATTAAATAAAGAAGGTTTTGATGATATAAGTGAAAAGTTGGAAGTTCTTGGAAAAGATTGAAGGTCAGTTTATATGTAGAGTACTTTAATCCTTTTCTACACTATAATATTTTTTTCTGGGGGAGGGGGAGGGTTACTATATAGTAAACGTTCAAAATCTGTGTTCAGTGTTGAAGAATAACCAATTTTGTTTTGTGTTTTGTTTCATATTACGCATAACACAGAGAAAAATGTATTTAGAACTAAGAAATACCACCGAGATACGATGATACCATGATATTATTGTCCGGTTTGGCGAAACATTCGTCTGTCAATTTTACAAGTATAATTTTGTTTGCGAATCTACGTGCAAACTGGTTAGCTGTATACAATTCCAACGGTTAATCTCTCTCTCTTTCTCTCTCTCTCGTGAGGGGAGGGGGAGGGGTGATTCTGTAATGTTCGTGTTATGCAAGATGGATGGATGAATGGATGGATTGCACAATAATGTCATATACATGGACAACAAATCAAAATTGTCTTCGTTTTGTCTTTAAAGTTGAAATGATTATATAGACTTGAAAAATCATTCCAATGTTTTCAATGATCTAGATTTGATTTCATCTTGGTAATTTATGATCAAGTGACTTCATCACAAACTAAACAATGATTTCAATTATGCTTATAGAGGTCCTCATTGAATCCGTGATAAATAATGAAAAAAGAAAAACGACGCTCTTCTACGCACACTGACCCAGCAGGAGCATTGGTTCTCAAGTATGAAACAGGGCTGCAGTTGATCAATCCTTCTTCTCTGCAATATGGAATCATCCTTCAATGTATTTTCGAGGATTGCGTCATAACTTTAAAGAACCATAATAAGTTAGAGATGATGATTGGTTTTCGAACATTTAGAAAAACATTTCAAAATATTGGTATCTACTACGTCACATCTTTAATGACGAAGATAAGAATTAGTTTAAGAAAAAAAGGAACGTCATCGCGTCAGGTTTCGTATATGACGTTAGTTTTTTTCTTTTCTTTTTCTTTCAGACATTTTAAGAGTAAACCTCTCTTACTCTATCCACTCAAGTGAAGATAATATATATTTGTACAAATGGCTTTCTCTCCTCAAAGGGTAACGCTCCTTGACTGTCCGCAGCAGCAGTCAAAGTTATCAAGTTTATTTATTTAACTGTTTACTGAACACTCAAAACTATATTTGACTACATAATGACTAGAAAGGAAAGCCATTTTGGATTCCCTGACTATTCCACTCACGTGCGCATGGCATGTTTGAGGTAATCTATAGTAAACACCCTCTATGAAGTATGTCTTCATTGCATCTCCAAGTGTGATGAATTTATCCAGTAAATATGTCAACGGAAAACGGTACTTGACCTGACGTGTTTTTGCTTCTTTTTTTTCTATAGTAAACTTACCTAAATTCATATACATATGCATACACATACGCCTATACATATGCATATGTATACGCATACGCATATGCATATGCATATACATATGCATAAGCATATGCAAATACATATGCATACGTGGCCTACGAGTATGTGTGCATGGTTAGACTCCCAAGTGTGTTGACAAGTTTGACATTTTAGACAACGGTCAAGAAACATTGAATATAGATGACCAAGCCAAGTCGTAAAGTACACACAATGTATACTGCAGGTATTATGTGATATTTGTTAATTTTTCGGACTTACAAACTAGATTATTCAACTTGATGAGAAAGTTTCAAATATAAAGAGACCACCACTAATGACATTTTAGTTGACAGAATCATGTATAGAGGAACCAAATACCCTAATCATTTTGGCAACATTTGCATTCAATTCCTATGTGTATCGTTTTCGAGATTACAACATTCAAATTTGACACGTTTTTTGCAGTAAAGGTATAATAATGAAGTCCAAAACAGGTGTGATGTCACAGACGCATATATAACAGATTGGGATTTGTTTTATGTTTTTATTCAAACCTTTCCCATTACAAGTTTGTAGTACTAGTGCATCCCAGTATGGATACACTATACCGTTATAGATAAATTGATGACTTCATATCCCATAATAGGTAAAATAAGAATCCATATTTCGATCCAAGGTCAAAAAATAAAGTAAAAGAATATAGGAAAAAATAAACCGTTTTTTGCCGTCAGTGTGCAACTATGACGTCACACCTGTTTGCGTCAAGTTCATTTTATGGTGACAAACTATGCTATAATTATTAATATCTTGACAACCCTTGGTCGAAACTGGATGCAAAACTTTCCCCAGGATGTCAAGAATGTGTTTCCCTTGCATCATTCCAAAAATAAAATGTTCCCTGGACTAAACGTTTTAAGTACTGGTATGCAGATTCCAATTTCATGAGATTTTTTTTACTAGCCGAGGCCTGTGTACTATAAAATATACTATAGATTATGCAAAACACATTGATAGAATTAACGACATCTATTGCGTTTGGTCTATATTTTATTAAACCTTCATTATATCTCTATCGTTTTGGCTGAAAGGATGACATTAAAAAACAATGGTCGGATATCGCAACTGTTTTCGGAGGAGGGAGGAGGGGGGGGGGGGGGGAGGGGGAATGGACATTAGTTAACCAACAGTTATGGGATAATATGCAGCACTTTTTGTTATGTTCCAACAATATACACAATTCCAACCTAAACTCAAGCTTAAGAAGACCATGTTTGTTATTTATTTTTAAATTGTATTTACAATTCAAATTTGGCCAGTGATGTCAATGAAGCGCTTGACTCAATTATTCTGCTTGGAATGACGTCAGCACATCACACACCTTTTCACGTAAAATATCTCAAAATGCTATTAACAGGTCGACTGAAAATAAAGTGTCAAAAAATTAGAAGGATTTGTAAATCGTTTATCAAGTTACTGCAGATGGTTGAATCGTTGGATAGCATATATTTAATAGTTATCAGTGTTTTCCGCAAACTATGTTACTTAATCTGTTGAAGACATTTTCTCTGCTTTGCATCGTATAACTTTAATGTATATCGTTATTGGTTTCTTTCCTACAACTACAGAAATAAGGCTTTCACTGACAGGTTATTTGATCACATAATTGTATTCGTATAACCGCATTTATATGCAGCGTAAATGAAACCGACAATAACGACATTAATTTTAAAACCGAGGTAAAGTGGCTTTCACACAAAAGCAACAAGATCTTTTTTTGTTTTTATAACCAGAGGTAGAGGCCAAATAAAACTTAAAAGTACATCAATATCTCGGATGAACCTTCTCTCTCTGACGTAGATTGCAAAATATTTGTCCTTGCAATACATAAAGTGTTTGATCAGAGAGCTGTTATATGCTCCCAAATTTGATTCACTAGGGAGATGCTATTTAAAGCTCCTTGGATACAGATGCATGCATGTGATTGGTAGTTAAATCCAAAACCTCCTACAATGTGTTATCTCTTTTCCATTAATTTTATTTTATTTGTTGTGTTTTTTTTATGAGAATAACTGTTATTTTGTTACGGCGTAAATCTAAAAAGAAGATGATGATGATGATGATGATGATGATGATGATGATGATGATGATGATGATGATGATGATGATGATGATGATGATGATGATGATGATGATGATGATGATGGTGATGGTGATGATGATGATGATGATGATGATGATGATGATGATGATGATGATGATGATGATGATGATGATGATGATGATGATGATGGTGATGGTGATGATGATGATGATGATGATGATGATGATGGTGATGGTGATGATGATGGTGATGATGATGATGATGATATGATGATGATGATGATGATGATGATGATGACGATGATGACGACGATGTAACGACGACGATGACGACGATGATGATGACGACGATGATGACGACGACGATGATGACGACGATGATGACGACGACGATGACGACGACGATGACAACGACGATGATGACGATGATGACGATGATGACAACGATGATGACGACGATGACGACGATGATGATGACGACGATGATGATGACGACGATGACGACGACGATGATGATGACGATGACGACGACGACGATGATGACGATGACGACAACGACAACGACGGGTTCACTTTTGTTACATATTTTTGTATGAGAAATTGGATACGTGGGACGACTCGACAAGTCGATCTTTCGATCATTCGACGAATCGAAAAATGACAAATGGCAAAGGTAATGACAACAAAAACGACAATGTTGCGTACACGGAGCATCTGGGCTGAAAGTTGGCTTCGCATTTACTGCCCGACAACCTTACGTGTTATATCTATTAGGGTTTTTTTTTTGAGGAAAGACCCTGAACCTGCAATGTTTTCACGCTGTTTTTATTCTGTTATAATAAGAAAAGAAAATTACTCTGACTTTTATTTTAGTACGTATTTCCTTCTTAGCGGTCTTCTAATGCCTTCTTGCTTTAGTATCCAATACTGGAGAGGTTAATTACTTCTGTTAAACTAACAATGCATTGCTCGCATTCCTCCCCCCATTGGTTGTGGCCTTCACTCTGGCGGGGTTCGCTTATATATAATATAAATATATATATATATATATATATATATTTTCTTTCTCTTCTGTGCTATGTTATCAGTATTATTCTAAATATAAATAACACTCACTCGGCCAATTCCATTTGGTTTGCCTAAAGCAAATGAAGTCACTTTTTTTTACTTTTTCTTTTCTCCATCATCATTTCATATCGATATTAAGTGTTTATTTTCGACCTACCTTGATATTTGTTTTCATTCTCTCTTAAATTGATTTAGCCTTAAGACAAATCAAGAGAGAGAGAGAAAGATAGATAAATAAATAAATAAGAATCATACATTCAAACTTTTTCTGATATAGACTGCTTGCTAAAACTGTGTGAATTTATACCCTAAAGAGGATCTTATATAGTTACGTTACTTTCAATCCACTTTAGCTTGACAAGTTCGTAGGCTAATTGCCCAAACATGTCGAGACATTCCAAAGGAACGGGTTTGCTACATAAGAAAAGACTGTGGAAGCGACCATTGGAACAGAGTACAAGCATTGACATATAAAATATGTCGTCATGAAGAGGGTTTCTATATACAATTTGAGATATGTCAATGACTATAAGCAAACATGCAGCTAGCCGACATTTAAATGTTATTTGCAGTTGTGTTTTTTAGGCACAAAATATATCATGATGATAATGATATTATGATAAATCAAATATATTAAAGACGATGATGATGATGACGACGACGACGATGATGACGATGGCGTTGATAACATATTCTCGAATAACCAATTGGAAGCTAGCCAACATGCAGCTCCAACTTCAGTTTCGCATTCAACCATGCATTCAGTGGATTGCTCCATGTGAACGCTATACCTCAACCAGTCTATGATCACATGATGGTAAAACAACTTCCGCCCAGAGCTATATGCACATTAGGCTAGGCCTAGGTCTATATGCATGAAAGTGTGGTAGGCTAGGCCTTAGTCTTTATATATTGTTTTAGAAACGACACGGCCATTTAATACCTGTTGCGACAATCAATGGCAAAAGCCAACATAATCAACTTTGCATGACAGGACGCTATACCGTTATTTTTTTCCTTCTATGCGGTAATATTAATCCATGAGATATCTTAAGCAAATCATAAAACGTCGCAATGATTTTCGTGACGTTTTGTATAACATATTCGTCAACTTGGCAATCGGACAAAATTGTCAGCAAAGATCCCTGCCACTCTCATGCATATATCATGTGCGTGCGTGTTTTGATTCAATGGGTTTTATTTTACGATTAGACAGATTAGACACGGTGAACTAGTACATACTGACACCAATTCGAAGGTTTGAACTAAATCTTCATATTTGAGTTTGAAATGAGGCCGCCATTTCTCCAAGGTCAATACCTGTTACGTATTTAAATGACAGGAATGAACAATATATTGTCTTTGCCTGAGGGAACAGGTATACCGTACACAATGAATATGCAAGTAAGCCGACTTAAAACGAAAAGTGCGGTTTGCGTGGGCTTTTATAGTATTATATCATTCAACGTGTTTCTCCATGCACAGCATAGTTTGTATACAGCACAGAAAAGTTACTGTGTAGTTACAAGAGACAATAAAGCGCAGTAAAAAATACATACCAAAGATACAGTTCAGTCACTTACAATATTAAATTATATAAAGTTGTGAAAAGAGAACACCCTAAAACCACTATAAGGTGCTTATCTAGTAGTGAGGTTACAAACATATATAGGTATAGAAGAATGACGAGAGAGAGGTAGGGGGGGGGTTGAGAGATGGGGCGGGGGAGAGTAAATAATGAAAACCAGCCCACCCACAAACTACACAAGTACACGGGATGATGAAATGTCATCTGTAGTAAAGTAGGGTAGAATGATAACCAACGATGGCAGAGCCACATAACGTAGAACAAATTGATATCGCTTATAAACCTTGTATGAACTTATGAAAGGTGAGCCCTCGAGAAAAAACATACATAATCGATAGCCTTTAATCCATAATCTAAACGTGCTAATAACAACATAGAGCGTGGTGGCCAATTGGCTAAGGCGTCGGACTCGTGATCCAAGGATTGCTGGTTCGATTCCTGCCTAGTTCATTGCGTTGTGTACTTGGGCAAGATGCTTTATCTCACTTGCCTCTCTCAACCCAGGGGTTAAATGGGTACCTGTGAGGTAACTTGTCATTGGGCGCAGTGTATAACTGCTGCCGACTGGAGGGATTGTCTCTGGGACAGGTTATCATCGACCTGGGGTAATATAACGTCTGTAAAGCGCTTTGAGACCTATCGTTGGTGTAAAGCGCTATATAAAATATATATATATAAAAAATAAAAAAATAAAACATTGTATAACTCCTTATCGATTTACCCAATCACAGACAAATTTTCCCCCCGCCTATTTAAGGTATTGTTTCTTGTTTCAATGATTTGTAAAATTTATGGTGATACTGAGTTTCATCATTACAGTTGCGCAATTTTTATCAACCAAATAAATGCATTATGTTTTAATGTATTCATATAGCCTTTCTTTAATGTTCGAGTATATAATACCTCCAAATTACGGTAAATTTCGACGCAGAAAAAAAGCAGCAGATTGGCGGAACCGATATAGAGCCTTTGTACACAACTCCCTGTATTAAAGGGCTACCGTTGGACATGCTTGACAAACTTAGTCATCGAGATAGGCTGTTCGTGTTATTAATCATTTTCAATTATTTTCTCAATTCAGGGCCTTATAGATTTGTGTCAATTTCCTCAAGGGTATATAGCGAATCTTTTAACGATTGCTTTTTACTGGGCTAAATAATTAGAAATGAAAGAAAGAGAGCAACATTGGTACCTCTTTCTCGCGAAACTGTCAATTTTCTAGACAAAATGAGGCAATCGAACACGTTTATGTCTAGATAGGTTAAATTTAGAAGTTGCCTCAGCCGTATACAGTTTATAACTGAGTATCTAAAGTAGATGACCTCTTCGCATTGTTTAATAGACTAACCGTGCCCCAACAAGATTTTGTATTCCTCGGAAGCTGTTGTGTTGCAGCTTTTAATTATTACACATATTCTGGTATTTGAGAGACAGGATACGTTGATCCGATTTTCTGACGAGAACAGAGCAGAAAACTGCTGAGAAGCTTCTCGTTGGACTGGGGAAATGCATGCATAACTCTTGGTTTCAGAATCGTGGTATTGGTTTATTGAAATTAGTCGATGATGGTCTTACATAATATGAAACACAGGGGGTAAGAGCCGGGGTCACTGGGGGCACGTGCCCCCCTCCCCACTTTTTCCCAAAATAGCAAATGTGCCCTACTGGGCAAATAAAATGTGCCCCTTTGATGAAGAACTGTCTTTTGGATATCTTAAGCCTTTGTTAAATTTAATATTTTATTTTAATTATTTATTTTTAGTCTGTACATGCTATTTCTATAATGGCATCCCATATCTTTTTGTAGCACGGTTAACAATAAACAATCTCAATAAATATTATTGATAGGCATACTAACACATCATATATATTTGCAACGAATTCCACGTACATTATTATAATCCGCTCGCGAGAAACATTGACATATGACATTTACAGGAAAGACAAGATAACAAACTTGAATTTTTTACGTGTTGTTTCACCTGCAATATTAAAGTAGACTATCACAGGTATAGGGAGTTACATGACAATTATTCAAAGTAAACATATTTCATAGCTATCGCAAGTAGAAGTTACATGAAAATTATTCATAGAATATATAATAGTCAATATCTGTCGCAATTATTATCCAAGGTACCGAGAGTCGAATTAGCTTACGCAAGCGAAATCTAGACAGATCCGTGTATCAATAATATAACTTATTTTTTATTTCGAAAAGCGAAATTAAACGCCCAAAACTATGTATTGTTTTATTGTATTATGTTGTGTCAGACAATATGTAGATGTTCATATTTAGTTTACTTCAATTATTGATATGTTCGCGTCGGTTATTTTAGATCTAAACTACTTCCTACAAATTAAAAGTAAGTATCAAAAATTTGCCATCCAGGGATTTTACCTAATTGTCATGTTATAACAAATATTTTCAATATACGAGTGTACATATGTTCATATTCATATTGGAACTAAACAATACACTCTGATAGTTACGTTTATTTAGAAACATGGCATCTTTTATTTCAAAACGGTCTCCGAAATGATACACTCACATTACGTCATACTACATAAGCATGGGGTCTTGAAAATATTCTTCAGATATGTCGGTTTGATTAACGATTGCTAAAAATTGTAACCCGATATAACAAAACCAATAACAATCCCCCAAAAAAACATGTGAGACAAATTAAAACTTCAATGACAATGTATAACAACAGAGAGATTATATTTATGATAAGAATTTTGACTTTCCAATAAACAGCATGATGAATAGTTGAAACGAAAGCTGCTAAGCATTATGGTATAGCTTAGTCTATAATCCATATCTATATACGTAAAGAACTTGCGTCATAAGAACAAGTACATTGATCTTCCTGATAAAAAAAAGAAGGCACAGTATAGGCGAAGAAATATGTTGACGCGCTTCATGCATGCATTATTAATTTTTGCGCCGAGAAATACAGTGATAAGGGAGAACTCTACCTACTTCGCTTCAGAAATGTATGGCACATTATTTCACATCATGTTGACTTTTGGTGTGCTCGTCGCGATCATGCCATTTCGATTTAAATATTTTGGTCGTCTCATGGCAGCACAGTGATTCTTAAAATGGGGGTGTCGATCATCAATCCTCCCCCCCCCCCCTCCCGTCTCAAACCGCCTTTCCCCTCCTTCCTCCTCACCAACCTTTTGTATAAAAAAAAGTACAAAACGATTAAAGTTTAAAAAAAAAATTACAGTCTTGTACGAAGGTAATGCTTTCTCACACGAATTTATAACAGCGAACAGTAGGTCATTGGTAACACTTCAAACACACATACCTAAGAATGTACAATGCAAACAGTCGGTCCGGGTCAATACAGTGCGCCACATTTACGCCCCCCTCCCCTCTCTTCTCCATATACAAGTTACCAGACAAGTGCCCATTTATTCATCTGAGTGAAGAGAGGCAATGGAGATGAATTTCCTCGTAGGTCGTGGCTCAGTTCTCCCTGAAGATCCTATAGTCGTGGGCCTAAAACTTTGCGGACCGCGTTTCTGTGCATTGATCTTTGAAAGAATTCTTTGAATCCGAGAGGGTGCGGGTTTATACATATCCGGGGAAAAAGCCAAGTAAATGACATTAATTCATCATTGTATAGCATATAGATCTTAAAATAAATGACATGTATTTGCAACGTAAGCCCATGTAAAATGACTTGTTATATAAGCCTGTATTTTTGGATTAGATAACCTTAGATATATTACGACGCACGAGTAAACTGGCAACCTTTCACGCTTGGTCGTATGTTGTCATTATTCAGTATATAGTGCAACCTTCGACGTAGTTATTTCCGTTGAGCCAGCACTCCCCCCCCCCCCCCCCCACCGCTATGAATGTCACTTAAGATTACAGGACGTCAGTTTTAGAAAGGTGCGATAAAGAAAAAAGGCAAATTAAAACAAAATCCAGTTGTCACTGAAAACTCATCCGCCGCTCGTTAAAACAAAGTAGTCTCCCGCCGTTGTTTGTACGCTGTATATAGTGTCTACCGGTCATGCCACAAAGAATTTTATCACTTTGATTGACAAACAATTCTAAATTTTGCTCTAGGAAATTGAATTAAGTGGTTTCGCAACCAAGTAAGAGGAACTGCCAGGTGATGTCTTCTTATAAAGTATATTGACAGCTCTCTGGTTATAATGCCTTGTGCGGTTTTATATTCCTTTGCCGAGCTTTCCCAGGATAAAATCAAATCATATGGTAACTGGTAAGAAAGCCGATAAACAACGCGTATGTGTACAGTATTATTGTAACTTGGTAGTTTCAGAGATTATGTTTAAAAGAGACACACACAGGTGCAAGATATTCCTTTTTTTATATCTTGTTTCTTTGCCTTTTTATTTTACCTATCAGTTTATGCTTGGACAATGAGTAAGTATATGCATAGATAGACGGTCAGTTGTATATTCACTTGTGTTTACAAAGCATGTCGGGTCGGTAACCGCACAGCTTGTTTTACAACCGGTCAACCGGTAACCGTACAACCGGTCAACCGGTAACCGGTCAACCGGTAACCGTACAGCCTATGTTTTACAACCGGTCAACGGAGGATGGTTTCTGCATCTTTATGTCAAAACCACATTCTGCTACATACACCTATATTAGACGAAAATGCTAAAAAATATATATAAAAAAATTAAATTAAAAAAATTGGAATGAATGATATCACCACGACAATTCAGCTGAAAATGAGTTTGTTTTTCTTTCCTTTGTAATATTGATTTCACTTATACTCATAAAAGAGAAATAATTTTCCACAAAAAAAAACGTACATTTTGTTGAGACTGTAATCTACGGTCTTTCCATCTGTTATGACTTTCTAAATTAAAGGGATTCCAAATTTGAGATAAACTGTTGAATTGGAAGCCACCTGACGTGTAAGTTGTAATCCATAAGCCCCTGAAGGTTTCTCCTACATTTGTGGTCGCTTAGGCGTCGTACAAATAACTGTTTATTATTATCTTATTTATGAACGAACTCGTGGTAGAAATGATATAGTCTTAGTAGAGATTTTTAATATAAGATATGATTGCATCCCTGATAAAAAGAAGATATTACTCTTTAGCTGAAACCTTTCGTCCACCTACTCTGCTGGCTTTATTCCAACCCCCTATCCTTAGAACCGCTTCTTCCTGGATCTCCTAAAATTCCTATAAATTCAAAGTTCTATTGATTAACAAGGACTGAACCCCAAATGTAAAAGCAAAAATAAGCGGATAAAGAAGGTGTTAAGAATTCAGCGCAAATAATAGTGGGCGGAATATGATCTTGCATAATAATATCTGTAATGTGTGTGTGTATGCTTTGACATGAGGAACTATGTCACCCAGGGACAGTGTGTAGTTTCATCGTCTGACGATGACGTCATAATTCACTAGCACTTAGCTTGGTCATTTCTATAGTCTTGTGTTGATTCAAGCTGACAAAGTTACCATTATGTAGTTATAACTGATCAATCCAATTTCCAGATGAGTGTTAAATGCTCGCAGAAAAAACACATTTGGACCTCGACGAATTATTGCTGCTTCAGTTAATGCTATAAAGGAGAATATGTTTAGTATGATTTATTCCCGTTACCGCACATTTCTTTTCTTGTTAAATATTGATTGATTTCTGTTAAACAAACAAGTAAAAATTGTGTCTGAAACAGTAAAGAAATGTATGAAAAACGTTCAGGTGCCTTCAAGATGTTAAGATATTTTTGTAAATAATTTATTTAAAAAAAATACAACTAGATGACAAATTCTGTGAAGTTAGAATATAAAGTGAGAAATTCAACATTTTTCTGCAAGATTTTTAAACGATTATTGATCAAATGTCAGCAATTTATCAATTCGCAGTGACATGATAAATGAAGTCAGTGACATCAACAGTTTGCAAGAAAATGTCATTATTCCAACATTTTTCAGCAGCAAAAATTACAGAAGAATAGCTTAACATTTTGACGTCACATTATAATTTTTCCATACAAAATGCATTATTACCATTTTTCAAAGCTCGATTAACTTTGTTTCTAGAAATAGACCGTCTTAATTCCAAAGAAATCATTCGTGCATGGAGAATCTGATCGTTGACACTATTATTTGGGGCCGTTTTCCAGTTCAGCTAGAAAATATTCTCTTTTTTTTTCTATTTTTTAGAAAAAAAATTCTAAAATTTTCTGCAAATTCTATTTTTTCATTTAATTTTTTTTTTCAATAGAGGAGAGAATATATATCACATTTAAGAAATAAGGCTTTCTAGATCGAACAAACTTTAAGCACAAATTTCCCAGCGAATTTCTTCTCAGTGGGAACCTCAGTATATTGTTACTCTTGTATTGTTGCTCTTGTATTTGTTCATGTATTTTAACGAAACTTGTTACAAAGAATTTGGAGAAAAAAAATTGGACTTTTTTGGGATGCTGCAAGCAGTGTGATTTTTAATCTGATAGAAATGGAACTTGGCAATGCGAGCGATGGGGATGGGGGTGTCCTTGAATGGACCTTCACGGGAGATGATCGATATTAATATTTATAGCGGGAGAGAGCAAACGTTGGTGTATTGGAATGATAACTCTGAAAAGAGGATAAAGCGGTTACGTTCGTGTCCACGTTTTGCCGTTATCCTCACATGTTTAGTTTATGTTGATTTATTGTGTTTACGCTTCGTGAAATGGTTGCTACCAATTTTCATTTTGAAACTCTTTACTAATGTTCCATTTGTTGTTTTATTGTTGGTACCATACCTTTTGACTGCTTCCTATACGCTACCCTAATTATGATGTGTATAAAATGGCCTTAATCTGCGTTAAAAGCAGTTAAATAATTGAAAAAAGGATGTTATCTTTAAGCTGCTTATGCGTGGGATTGTTTACGTAATCCGGCAACACACGACTCAACATATGAACAGTTAAAGGTATCTTAGTATATATATATATATATATATATATATATATATATATATATATATATATATATATATATATATATATATATATATATATATATATATATATATATATATATATATACATATATTTATATATATATATATATGTATATATATATATATATATATATATATATATATATATATATATATATATATACATATATATATAAATATAAATATATTATTTATTATTACAGGGTGTTACCATATATGACGTGCAAAATCCCACGCTTAAAGCAGCTTAAATGCTTAAAGATAATTTCCATCCTTCCATTCCTTAACTGTTTGTTAACACAGGTTAAGGACATTTTACAGCAAGCAATACGACTTTTCTGAACTTAACATATCCGTACTTCTAATAGGTAACCACTTGCACTTTGGGACACTATTCGATATTTGGTCATTTCAGTTCTCACTGTTATATAGAGCAGTGTGAATATCCTGTTTCTATCAGATAAATGTTAGGAACTTTAACACAATTATAGCCAATACGAGTGCGTTGAAGCGTGATAGGAGAGGACATTTGTACAGTCGTATTAGCATTGGGAAATAGTCCCAACTGACTGGTATAGCCTTGGCAAGCAACACTAACATAACAGATGCTGTATCTTTAGACATAGAATAATTAACATATGTTAGGTCAAAGTACTTATACAATTGTCAACAAAAGAGACTATATTTACCGCATATTTGTTTTTGCTATATACTTGGGAGACGAGATATAATACAGTTTATATCGATGCAGAACTTAAAAATGAAAATAATCTTTATACAGGAATCGTTTTGGTCAATGGCAATAACATGTTAATTTTCAATAGAGTGATCTACAACAGGTTGGTTGATCTGTTTGGTTTTGATCGCCGATCTACGTTGAATCATTCATATTCTTAGAATGTTTTTCGACTCTTCAAGGTATATTGTACTTCGCAATTATTGCAGTAGATGAGGTAAATGACATTTGTAGATAGGGACTGCATTTTCTGCCGGATTCGGATCGTGCGTGTAGTATGGTTTTTCTGAAAGGCTCTAGTAGAATCGACAAGTAAGCACGTCTTATATATATATATATATATATATATATATATATATATATATATATATATATATATATATATATATATATATATATATATATATATATATATATATATGTATATATATATATATATATATATATATATATATATATAGCTCGATCAGGCTCCTCCCCCTTCCTCCCGCCCCCCCCCCCACTCAAACACACCTGTCACTAGTTCTTTGAACGTTTGGCAAGAACATGTTTATATGTTGAAAGGTATAGTTTCCCCAGCTAACAAAAGATCTAGGTCCCATCGTATGTTTTAATTTAAGTAATAATGATTTTCCATTTCATAATAACTTTTATCTGCAAGTAAACCAGAACCGCAATGGGCAGTAAAATGGCCGGCCCGTGTTATGCAAATATCTGTATGCACACTGACTTTCGAGCATTTATCTTCCTTTCCACTTCAGACTATCCACTACTATCGCTATGTTGAAGACATTTTGTTACGTTTTTGGCCACATGGAGATGATGATTATATCCATTAATTCAAACAACACATATATACTAACAAATTTTCATGAACATCACTTTCTTTCTTAATTCTTTCAGAAATCTAAAAACTGAAATGCTCAACCATTTTCAACTTGACAAGGGGTCATAAATCATAGCCGATATATTACTCATTATAACGTACTAAACATAACGGTTGAATGCAAAACGATATGTTAATCAAGCTAAATCGCATGATAGTAAAAGCATGTCGGTAAAAACAGGATTCCTATCAGTCGTGTCACTTTGCTCGGTAAATTCAACAATTCATTACCATAAAATAACCATTATTAAAGTAGGTTTCTGCCGTGGAATCATTTACAGTCTGCGTATATCAAACGGAATTGATTATACTCCTACCGTGGAAATAATGGCATTAGATAAAGTGCGCCTGTATGCTCTCCATACTCAAAATTTGCATTAAATCTACCATTTTAAGCCAAGTTGGTCATTTCTGAAGGTTAGATTAGATTATCGACGTAATTGGCAACTGTATCAACTTTATCTTGACCTATATCGCTTCGACTTTTCAGACACATTCATTTCGTTTGTCACATTTGTCACCATCTTCAGGGCTTCCAATCCCACCCCACCCCCCCCCCCACTCCAACCCTTTCCCCTTCACCATCTCCAATCGATAGGTCATAACAAGATTAGATGAAAATAAACAAATATAAACATATTAGTCTTTTTCATACCGTATTTTATTTTTATTTTTATTTATATATATATATATATATATATATATATATATATATATATATATATATAGATAGATATAAATAATGTACACTCGTACACAGTTTGCGCTATTACTCGAGTTTCATGCTTCTTCGCAATCGTCGACACTTTGACAAAAGCTCAGTTCTTTTGTTCAGCAGATTTTGGTTTCTGTGTCAAAGTGTCGACACAGAAAAAAGCGGAAAACATGACAGCACCACGCTACAGCCAGACAACCTGATCATTAGCTATCTGACGATTGTGAAGAAGCATGAAACTCGAGTAATAGCGCAAACTTTGTACGAGTGTACATTATTTATATCTATCCAGCTCTATACCCAGGTATATTGAGCACTCTTCACCTGGAATTAATGTCATTTATCATATATATATATATATAGCCTATATATATGTATATATATATATATATATATATATATATATATATATATATATATATATATATATATATATATATATACATATATATATATATATATATATATATATATATGTATATATATATATATATATATATATATATATATATATATATATATATGCTGATTAAGTTAACACGTCATATTTATTCATTTTATTTCGTGTGTGGTGAAAACTTTACCCATCTTTATTGCACATCATTCTTCTATTCGATACACAGCAATTGAAATGTACATTACAGTTTGTTTGTGACATGTGCGTGCGTGCATGTGCGTGACATGTGCGTGCTCACATGGTAATTTTCCTGATTGTTTATTCCTGCTCGTACACATCTATTTATTCATTACATTCAATGAAACCTTTAAATGGAACAGCTCCTTCTAATTTCAAGTCTAAAACTTTGAAGTTTCTCAGATAATTTCATTGAATTAAGTTGTCAGGAGCCGTAGTTCTTTGCTTAAATTTCTTCTCATTTGTTAAGTGTTCCCTGTGGCTAACTGGCAAGTGATAAGCGACAGTATATATAGTAGTATCAGCTGCAGACGAATCCCAGAAAGTTCTGTCTTTTTTAGAAAGTCCCCAAAAGGCCCGAAGGAGAAAGATGCTGATTGATTAAAGTTGCAAATGCAAACACTTTTGTAAATTTGTTTGTGCTAGAAAACTATACTTGCCCTATCTTCACTACTCAATGGCTCCACTACCCACTGGCCATAGATTTCTGATGTACGTTGGATATGCTGTCCACTGGTTGCAGTATATTGTCCAATGACTAAATTGTTCACAGGTTAAGTTCATAGGTTACACTGTTCAATGGCTACATTGTTCCTATGACTATAGTTTCCAATGGCTAAATTATTCACTGGTTACACTGCCCAATAGTTACATTGTTCAAGGACTATATTGTCCAAAAGCTAAATTTTTCACAGGTTATGTTCACAGGCTACACTGTTCAATTCTACATTGTTCAATGACTATAGTGTTCAATGGCTAATTGTTCACTGGTTACACTGTCCAAGAGCTACAATGTCTAAGGACTATATTGTCCAATGGCTAAATTGTTCACAGGTTATGTTCATAGGTTACACTGGTCAATGGCTACATTGTTCAATGACTATAGTGTTCAATGGCTAAATTTTTCACTGGTTACACTGTCCAAGAGCTACATTGTTCAAGGACTATATTGTTCAATGGCTAAATTATCCACAGGTTATATTCACAGGTTACACATTTCCATGGCTCTCCGGGCTCTCAATCCCCCTATATCTCTACATTGGTAACTGGCTATACGCAGGCTGTTCGATTGATGCACTGTTCATTGGCGATCAAAACATTTTTTCACAAGGCAATGACTTCGACCCAAATTTCTCTCAAATAGGACAATGAATAATCAATGGTGGTTTACGAGGACTAAGTCTTTTATTAAGATTCTGATGAGCGTTTAATTTAATTTCACGTATACGTTACCTCGATATGTATTGCCTCTAAACATATCCTACATTATCCTATATGTATGTATAGATAAACACCGTCTTACGAGGGTTGTTTATAATCAAATTTCCATACGATTTATCGGTTCCACAGACACTGAGTTTGTCTCTTCAACTCTAAATTATGTAATGTGTATATTGAGGTAACCCATATCCCTTATAAGTAACTGTCGATGCGGTTTTATCTTGTAGTTTAAACACTTTGGTTTGTTGAATGATATATATATATATATATATTCGAAATATACATATAAATATATATATATCTTTATTCGAAATATACATATAAATATATATATATATCTATATTCGAAATATACATATAAATATATATATAGGCCTATATAGACTGCATAAGATTCAGAACGCGGCTGCTCGAATTGTTCACAGGGCGACTATACTGCTATTTCTCCAATACTGAAAGATCTTGCAGCTCGAGCTGCATTGGTTACCTATAAATATACGCATAGATTATAAAAACACCATTTTGGCCTTCCCATGCTACTAAATTTAATACCCTTGGTCACTTATGTGATATCTTGCATCATCAAACTAAAACTAGGCCTTCTAGATCACAATATCTCAAACGACTTAATGATCCAGTGTCTCGTTTGAAAACGATGGGGAACCGCAGCGGAATCGTAGATATTGGGTCTCTAAACTCACTTGATTAGTTTCAGCATCATCTTAATACTAATCTTTCATCACATTGTTATTAGATGATTTGTTTTCATCATTACATGTAAAGCAAATTGAGCGACTTTTATTGGAGTCTGCGCTATAGGATCAACATCATCACCATCTTCGTCATCATCACCATCATCGTCATCATCATCATCATCATCATCATCATCATCATCATAATCATCATAATCATCATCATCATCATCATCATCATCATCATCATCATCATCATCATCATCATCATCATCATCATCATCATCATCATCATCATCATCATCATCATCATCATCATCATCATCATCATCATCATCATCACCATCATCATCATCATCATCATCATCATCATCATCATCATCATCATCATCATCATCATCACCATCACCATCATCATCATTACCATCATCATCATTATTAATATTATTGCTATTAACATTATTATCATTATAAACTTTACTGTGGGAGGCTATACTAAATTAACTTTTTTAAGTGCTTTTCTAACTGAAGTCACTGCTTATTAACAGCTCCATAATCAAACTGTCATTTTGACTCGGAAAACATAACAGGTTTACATAAGCATGATCAACGGAGTTGACTGTGGAGAGCCCCTGGAGATAACGCTACGGCTTATCTAGCACACGAGAAAAGTAACACCTTGAGTTATTCTAAACTGTAGCTATAGCCAAGTGCCAAGCATCGTATCACGCTTTAACACCATTCAGTCCAAGCCCGAGAGTTCATCGTCATTCGCTGTGATCGCTCTTGCATAAACTAATTTGTAAATAACAACCGGTATAACGACTATGTCTGATGGGTTATAGAATACACTTTATAATAGAAGAAACAAAGGGCCTTAATCTGTATTTATATATGTATAAATAACATTCTTGAAAGTGTTATAGGAAAACGCGGGATGAGATGGGGGGGGGGGGTGGGAACAAGCACGATATTATTTACAAATTTTAGCTTAGTATATTAGTTGGCGTCACTCAACATGTTATGCTTTATTAGAAATTGTAAATAACATTCGCTCCCAACTGGATAATGGTAACAATTTACTAGGGCTTTATTTAGACTTGAAGAAAGCATTTGACACAGTTGACCATTTTATTATCTCGAAGAAGCTGTTAAACTATCCGTGGTAATATTCTGTCAAGTTTAGCTATGCAACAGAAAACAATATACTTTTGTTAAATAATACTTATTCGCATTATATAAATGTCACCGCCGGCGTACCACAAGGTACTGTTTTGGGACCTCTATACTTTGTTTTGCTTATTATTTTAAATGGCATTCAATATGCTGTAACCAACGAATAAACTCGTCTCTTCGCTGACGATTCAAACGTCTTCAAATCTATAACAAAGACTGTGCAAAATTACTTGAAATGGTCATTAATTGAAACTCTAAGCCCAACTTAAAATTTGATTTGAGTCAAACATTGAACTTACTCTGCACATTGGAAGAACTACTTAACAAGATCTGTCATGCTAGTAAATATAATAAACATGTATGCTGAGAGCTGTTGCTTTAAAGGTACCAAAATTAGCAAATCACCTTTCACGAAGTATACTTAGGTCTGACCATTTGACGAGGATTTTAACGTCTGCTGTTATCATGGAAAAGATTCTTGAGACTACGTAATCGACCTGCCTTAATTGGTCGTAAAATGACCTCTTTTTACCTCCATGGTCACTGCAACGCCTGCCGCATATATTTTCTTGTATGAGGGTCTTCGTGTGAACTCTGTATGATTAACTATACACTTTTAACATATTTCCACACAGTGTTTACACAAAGAGCCTAATGGTGTTAAGAAGCTATGCAGGCTAATTGTAGAGCTTGCAGGTCAATTTATGACCTTGTCAGGTCGATTACGTCATAACAAAACTTTCCTAGCTGTATAGCGTGGTATAATTGGAGCCAATAAAGCAGATCTTTAACGTGTCGAAGCAGCATATGAATGAATAACGTTAATCACTGGTATATCTTCTATTACATACGTGGGATTCTCAATACAGATTTATTGGTCGTTTGTTTATTCTAGGCTTTATTGTGCTATTGAAGTTTATAACACATCCTGTGTTACTGTCCTAACACCTCTCCGGACTATATACAAAAGAGATTACTCAACTTGCTGCTCACAAAGAAACCCAAACGGTATACGGCTGATCAGTTTTAGTTGGGTCACAACATTTTTTTTAAAAATCAAAGCTATACACATGTATTGTATATATGGGAATAATGGTATTTAAAGGATGTGAAGACTCGCGCACAAAGAAACGTCTCATGCCGGTAATCTGACCTAGTTTCGAATGAGGTGTAACAGAAGTGTTAGACACCACCATCGATCCCAGAAAATACATACACCGCTTGCTACCGTCGGTAATTAGACACTAGTGTACAGCCAATACATACAGCTACGGTCAATACCCACAACACAGTGTACATAGCAGCGTGGACATCTCAGGTCTAGATAAAAGATCAAAAGGTATCACGTTTCATTACTGTCTGCATTTTGTGGCGACAAGAAGAAAACGTCATTTGCAAGCACGAAAAGTTAACTTTTTCAGAGCGCGGCACGTCTTAAAACTGCATGTACATGGTAAACGAGTTTTCCAGAATTATTGTTATTTTATAATATTTGGCACAACCTTTCACCTGATGTACGATCGACCGCTTCACTTCATTCTTTTCAAAATAATCTTAAATCTTTTCTTAATAATCAGTTATCATTTCTAAGTCCTAGATGTTCAATCTAACTGCGCACTTACCCTGACAAATTACTTTATTTTTTATTTATTCTCTTTGATATTATCTTTCTATTTGCCTCTTTTCGTTTCACGGTCACGAGCTTTGATGATAAGTATTGTTTTTCTAGTGTCCATCGTAGCCTATGTTATATAAATTAATTCTTTGTTAAAACTACTTTTATCAGTGAATCATGTACATATGAGAAATTAATTGATTTGAATATCGAAAGATAGATATACATATATATATATTTATATACACACATATATATATATATATATATATATATATATAAATATATATATATATACATATCAAAACAGTTTCAATTCCTGCTACTCCTTGTCACTTTCGGTGATCATGCACTGAAGAAGAGCTAGTTTTGCTCGAAAGCTCTGCAAAAACCAAACATTGGCTGTTTTACTTCCAATCACTTACCTAATTCAATTATTGTATCTCACTCGAGATCCAGCCTTTCTCTAAATGCAGCATAGTTGTTTAACAGTTTTTCCGTTATTCCTATATACATATATATATATATATATATATATATATATATATATATATATATATATATATATATATATATATATATATATATATATATATATATATATATATATATATATATATATATATATATATATATATATATATATATATATATATATATATATATATATATATATATATATATATATATATATATATATATATATATATATATATTGGAGAGGGAGTCACGTTTCTCCACCTATATGAACTCCCGTATGATTTGTATTGGACAGACTACGAATTCAATTCCGCCTAAAGAGCCTTAGAACGTGTTCTTGTGTTCTTGCTCGCCTGATTATTCCCCACTCGATGTCCCATGGGTATAACACCTGCCTTATTAACATTGCAAAAATTCAAGGTCGCCGTATAGGGTTAATTCAAACTGCCAAAAAAAAATATTCAGTATATATAAAATAAAAAAATGTTTTATGATATTACATTTCCATTGAAATATAATATTTTGTTAACTTACAGTTCAGTGTGAACTCAAGTGATTGAGAAGTTAGGCTGTATCCGCTGTTAATATCAAAACGGTCGTTAATGAATAAAACAACATAACACTTATTATTTAATAACAGATAACTGATGTAGACCTGGAATTAATTATAAGTTACATGAGTGGAACGTCATAATTCCGAAACGGTTGTGTACGTTCAAGTACGTTGATCACGGTAGAAATTATGAACAGTGGAGTGGCTGTTATTGAGCTTCTGGTCATTTTATAGTAAGGTTACGAACCTACGTTCTTGATCATTGATAATCACAGTGGCGTAGGAAGGTACTTTTGAGTGGGGGGCTGAAGACTGATGGCCGGCCTGGGGGAGGGGTCTAAGGGGAGGGGGTGTCCCCCTCCCGTTTGGAATTTTTTTTGCATTTCCAGGTGGCCTCAGATGCAATTTGGTGCAATATAGCACACTTCAACCCACCCACTCCATTTTGTATATAATTTTGCATTTTCACCTGGCCTTAGATGCAATTTGGTGCTCCAAATGAGATTTTATTCTCATTTGGAAATGAAAAGGGGTTTTCTGACTTGCGAAGCGGGGGGCGGAATGATACTTCCGCCCCTCCATGTTTTTCACTGGGGGGGCTGGCGCCCCCCCTCCAGCCACCCGGTTCCTACGCCCTTGGATAATCAATGATTGAAGGCAACCTACTCCGTGTTATACATTTCACAGAGAGCCACGAAGCTAGTATATTATTCATGCTGCCGAGACTGCCACGTATGGGACGCAAAAAGGGCCACGATATTATATGTCGCTGCACCAAAACATTCGTCGTTTGTATCTACATTATACGTCGTTGTTCTCAAAAATATATGTCGCTGTACCTATATGATAGATCGGTGTTCTAAAGAAATACGCCGCCACAAGACATAGTTTTCTGCTAAGGTATAAATGCACTGATTCGACTCAGTTGCAGTGTTGCGTTGATTTTGAGCGTTCCGATCCTACACGTACGACGTACCATATACATATACCGTACGGCGACGTGTGAAAGCCCACCCGACGATATGCCGTATACCATTGGTGCATCCAGACACGCCTACAACTAAGTTCCGTATTTGCATACGAGCGCCTTAGATACGGGCCTGAGCAACACACCATCATTTCTGTTAACAGCAGCGACGTGTGTTTTCAGTATACAGCGACATCTTCTTTAGTTACGACGACGACGTATATTTTAGGACGTAGCATTCCCATCTGAGAAATTAGTACAGCCTTCTGCGACATTTGACCTTTTCATGAAATGCTAAGAATTGTGAAATCTCTCCATTCAACTGCACCGTAAATTTAATTATAGCAGCTAACAATGTTTCATTAAGAAGGGGAAAACTAAAGCAATTCCTACTTAACACAAACAGAAATACCAAATCTAATAACGTTCCCTCACAATATCAAAACAGAGATCAACATCAACATTGAAATCAATATCAACATCGACACAACAATCAACAACACTGAAAGCACCATCAACACAGAAATCACTGTCAACACAGAGATCAACATCAAAGCAGGTATCAACATCAACGCAAATATCAAAATAAACGGCGAAATTGCTAGCAACATTTCTCAGAAATACCAAATCCACCAACGTAGTAACATCGACACAGCAATTCGGGTATAGGTCAAGACACATCTCTTCTCGGCCTTTTGGCTAAGATCATGTGTAGTATCTGTTCCCTTTCGAGTGGAATGGTGATGCACACCTGAGGCTGACGATGATCACACAGTCACAGTCCCGATGCAAGGGGACTGGGATTCAGAGCGGATCAGTCGTTCGGTAGTTTGGTTTTCGTGCCCAGGTTCTTTCCTGGGTGACTTGTCTTAAAAAGTAGACACACTGGACGCTCGCCTTCCATCTTATGACTGAGTAGAACCCCAAACAAGTGCACATTGAAACAGACCGCACAATATCGTTTGACGGTTCCCTCTTAAACATTATATTACAGAGATCAACATCAACACAATGTCATATTCAACGCAGACTTGTGTATACAAATAAAATTGTGGCCTCTATCCTATTATGGAAATATTATATGCCCGTAAGCTTTTCTATTTGTTACTGTATTTGTTAGCTTTAGAGGGAGTTTGGCGTTCTTTGAAAATGACTATGAACTTTTACTAAAGAATCTTAAAATGTTAATTGCGGTCGAATAATTTTACGTAACGTACCAAATAACGTTTGCATAAGAAGCCGAAGGCCAAATTGAAAATTTCTTTCCTTCTTTCCTCTTAAATGATAAAACGTCCTCTTTTATAACAAATTCTGACACTTCTTAGTCCTTGTGAAAATTGATTCTGTCTTGCATGTCATCTCTCATTTTCCATATTGACATTTTATCTTCATTGATTTTGACATGACAAAATTATAAAATATAAAATAAATTTCTACATTACCTAACACACTCTTTTTTTTTTGTCGTAATTTGTATTCGAAATGTCACTTTACGATCATCTAGGCTCGACGGTGTCAATATCACTTCAACACAATTCAAAGGTACTCAAATCAAACTCCGACAGGATTATTGCGTGTTTTTTCCCCCATCCGCAAGTTCCGCAACAGTTTCTCTTAATTTCTACTATAAAACCACAGCATAACTAAAATACTTATCTTAATTAGAGTGGACAAGGGCACATGCAAACGGTTGATAACCTCATGTAAAATCCTGTGTTAAAGAGTCTCTTTGTGTATCGATTTCACAATTTTGCCAAAGATGGAATGTACTATACAGAAACAAAAATCTTTTGCTCAAATTAAGACATTCTCCTACAGTTTTCTCTTACTATAGTTAAAGTCTAGTAAGCGAGTAAATAATGAATTTGATTCGATTCTCGTTATTTCGGCGACAAGAAATTATATAATATTATACATTATTACACACTATTATACATTATATATATATATATATATATATATATATATATATATATATATATATATATATATAAATATAAATATATATATATATATATATAAATATAAAAATTATAAATATATAAATATATATATATATATATATATATACATCTATATAAATATATATAAATATAAATATAAATATATATATACTTATATATATATATACATCTATATATATATATATATTTATATTTTTATATATATATATATATATAATGTATATATATATAAATATATATATATATAAATATATATATATATATATATATATATAAATATATATATATATATATATATAGATGTATATATATATATATAAGTATATATATATTTATATATATTTATATAGATGTATATATATATATATATATTTATATATTTAGATTTATATATATATATATATATATATATATATATATAGGCCTATATATATTATAGTTGATCACAAGCCAGTCAAAAGGAAAGCACTTTCATCTTTGTAACCTAAGATGTCAATTTCATATCTTTTACTCTTAAGCCGTCATGTAGAGTCGCCAGGGGTCTGAATATTCCTTGGTGACAAAAACGATCTTGACAGTCGTCCTAAAATAACAGCCACTTTAAAAGGAACGTTAGAATCGAGCTTTCTACAAGATGACATTTAAGATTGTAGCTTAATGAATTTCGAAAAGTAGGGTACATAATTATTTATATATATATATATATATATATATATATATATATATATATATATATATATATATATATATATATATATATATATATATATATATATATATATTTATGCTTACCATGCAAGGTTCGTATATTGTGATATACTGCTATACGATAACAACAAAAAAGAGAAGCGAAAGCTAAATTCCAGGAAAGATAGAATAACGAATATTTGAATATTTGTTTGCTTTCAGACTGATAGTGACGTCAATAATGGTTGCCAATTAAGCCTCTATGAAGTTAGTCTTGACGATTGTCAACTTGCAGTTGTTTGTGTGATATGTATATAATATGTAGGCATTTTAATTATGTAAATTGCGCGAGGCCACTTAACACGAGTTTCAGTATAGGCTATGATAATCCGTTCTCTAATTACAAAAACGACTTATCATATATATCGATGTTCATATAGGAGTTGGATACCCCACATGTAAATTGGTTTACAAATACATTAGTTCAGGCGTATTTAATAAATAAGATATCCCTTTATAAAGGTGTATCGATTATTTTAAGTTCAACAAATTAAAGTTTTCCACGCAAATAAATTCCGAAAATATAACGGGGCGGATCTTTGTGGTGTAATTGTGTCCATCCCTGCCCCCCCCCCCCCTCAACACAACCATTCTCAGCTAATTTCTAGCTTCAGAATGCACAATTTTACGTGGATTATGTTTTTATGTATCCCCCATTCTAGATCCTTCTACCCCGGAATCATCTACGATCTCATTGTCATAACCCCCCCTTCTTTTTTTTTTTGCCTTAGTAAACTCCCGGACTGCGGAGTCCTGTGTAAAGCTATCGGACACAATGCAACTTTTAGGAGACGCCATCTTGATTAATTCATACACCGATACATCAAAGGGTAAATCTTCACCAAAAAAGGTGCTTTTTTGCCTTGATGGCTTTATACTCGTGTCCTTGGGTAATTTTGGAATTGAAGGTAGAATTGAACTTGTACTCATTCACTAGTGCTCATACCAAAGGGAAATGGTACCCGTGCTCGTAATCAGGCTGCTGTACACGTAATACCAGCCTGCTCATGGTATTTATTAAAACAATGCTCCCTCCTTCAGTTTTATAGCAAGTTAAAAAAATACTGGAGCAAAGAGACTGTATCCGTAATTTTGATTTGACTATTTCCTTTAAACTTTCAAAAAATGTATCCACTCACTCTCTTGGTCATCTTCTAATCGTCTAAAAATGAAACTTATAAAGAAAAACAAAAACATCAATTGAATCAGCTTCTGTTTATAAACTTACCGCTTCGCATGGCCCCACTCAACAGATCTGAGAGAGAGATGATTAACCTCTCGCTGAAGGGACAACTTTGGGTGAACCCCATGAGGAAGCAAACTGTCAAGAGGCATCGCTTATTCAGTGAGATTCATTTGATTAACTTTGACTTTGTGATGCAGCTGACTGAAGAAGTAGCTGAATGGATTTTAGGAGCAACATTATATAGAAGCCCCCAGTACCCGCCCGCCCGCCCGCCCCTCCCACCCCCCCCCTCGCCTATACCCCCCCCCCTCAGACAAAAAATATGCTCGTGTCCAAGCTTCTGGGACTATTTGCCTATGACTCTTTAAACTTTATCGAGGCATGAGGTATGATGAATGGTATCTAATTTAACCCATCTTAACATTGGTGAACCATTAGGTGAGATGGAGTATACATTTGAAAACTTTAAAGATAAACGTTGGGCAGAATTTTAGTTTTGATATGTAATATTTCAAGGACAGAAAACAAAATTGAGTGCTTGTAAAACGTTTCTACAAATATCTCGGTTCTCACGATATGCCTATACAATATTCACCTCTCAAAAATATTCGAAATCTCTGGAATGATCCTTTAAGGCTAAATTTGACGATGACGTCGGCTTCTCGGTGCAGGCCCATATAAATGTAAATATTAATGTAAATATTAATATTAATCTGCGTCTGTTTGATAAATTCTGAATAAACCAACTAAAACATGTTCTTTAACTTTATATAGACAACAAGGAGCACCTTTGAACATGACATGATAACAATACTTATACTTTGCAAATTGTATGTATTAACTTGTAAATAAGTCATTTGAGGATATGTGTCTTATATTTCCCCGTTGAATTTTGTGTCAGTTGTATCTGAGGAACTGACCTAATAGTCGGTGTATTAGAGTAGTTCATTTGAGTACGGTAATCATCCGTAAATCTAAGGGTTTCACTTTCCTCCTTTCCCGAACCCTCCCCCACCCTCCGTCCCATCCTCGGCCCGTGCACACACACACACCCTGAAAGGGTGGTAAGTTTTAAACATTAAGATTCATAGTGGCAGATATTATAGCTTGGTCAACGATTAGTCGTAAACACAAAGCCAAGAAAAGTAGTTATAGCTTCTTCTTTTTCATTAGTGGCAGAACACCCTTCATTAGCAAACGCCCTATCATAGCAAACGCCCTCTACAGGGTGAATCGGTGAGCATGTGACTTCGATATAAGTATATAACCGTATCTTGAGCGTATCAGCTCAATCAGTTATGTCGCCTAATATCTGATGTTCAATTCGACCCGGATGAGATTCGAATTGGACCCAGAACCGGTCAGGATTCAATACTATGTTAAGACGTGTTATTTAAAGGGTGTGAAGACTCGCGCACAAAGAAACATCTCATGCCGGTAATCTGACCTAGTTTTGAATGAGGTGTAACAGAAGTGTTAGACACCACCATCGATCCCAGAAAATACACACACAGCTTGCTACCGTCGGTAATTAGACACTAGTGTACAGTCAATACATACAGCTACGGTCAATACCCACAACCTAGTGTACATAGCAGCGTGGACATCTCAGGTCTAGATAAAAGATAACAAGGTATCTCGTTTCATTACTGTCTGCATTTTGTAGCGACAAGAAGAAAACATCATAAGCAACTGAAAGTCAACTTTTTCAGAGCGCGGCACGCGGTTTGGAGCGATTCTTCAATGCCTTTAATCTATATGTAGGTGAATATTTCTTGTTGACGTGGTAGATCTCCTTGGGTGCGTGTGTGTTTGGGGGGGGGGGTCCGTTTTGTTAATAATATCGGTCACTAATAACGGTCATAATTAAACAACGTCAAAAATGTTAGAAAATGATCGAGTTTTGCCTTGTTTATTCGAAATGAAAAACTTAAGTCAGTTGTGTTTATCATTCATAGACAGAAGAGAATTGATATAGAAAGTATAAGAACTTAATTCAATCCTGTTTTAAAATTCAGTGTGGAAAGGTTGTACACTATTTTAGTGTTTAAAGTCGTGCACATGCATACAACGAAAGTATATAAGATGAGATAGATGTAAATAAATATTACACTGATGCAAAACTCCAACAACAATCTCTCCACCCGACCATTTCTCCCCTCACTCGATCCCTCCACCCGATCTCCCAACCATTAAAATATAAATAGTCTTCTCTATTAGGACAGGCGATGGTTACTCCTCCAACACCAAGAATACAAATTATACAAAAAATAAAAGATATATAAAGTATAAAGGAAGAAAGTGATTAAAGGTAATATTTCTTCCTGTTCTTCTTTTGATAATTTCTCATGCATATTACGTATGGAAAGTACATTAACTTGAAAGAGATCAGTTTAAATAAAATAATATAAGCCTATATATATATATACATATGTATATATACATATAAATATATATAAATAATATATATATATATATATATATATATGTCTATAATTTTTCCTAAAAGTCATTCAACGTTTTACTTAAAGAATTAAATCTCATTGAATATAAAACTTTATGTTGATCTCATAATTCTATTTTTAGTGTATCTCATTAGCATAATGTAATAGAGGGCGCCCTATGTCCGTTATTTCTTGTAAATACCAAGCAATTATCCTCAACATTTAATGGTTGCAACAGCAATAGTCCCAACCCTGATATGCATATTGAGCAGCGTGTGAGACATGTGACTTTGATTTCAGGAGACAAACCGCAAATTTCTCTGAACACTTCCACAGACAATATGGACCATCTGCATATTTCATACCAAATAACCGGACTTCTTGATATATTCAACTCAGAATAGAGCACTTTTTGAATAACAAAATGGCACTTTTGAATCACCAAAAATAAAAATTATGGAAAGGTTACCGTACTCTTCCCCCCCCCCCCTCCCCCCTTTAAGTATCAATCGTCTAGACAATTTACGCTCAAACATAACCAGTATCTTTCATGAATAACTATAAATATACTAGAGCAAAACATTATAAACATAATATGTAATTCTTACGGCATAACACATATTAAGCATGTAAGTGCTCTTTTATAACATCTTGTGCATCACAGTGGCCATATACATACGGTGAGCATTTCCGTGTTGGTTCAAATTGCTGATATTAATGAAAAATATTAAGGTGTAAACAAAATTTAACGATCTTTCTGTAAATACCAACCGGAAAACAAAATAATGAAATTAAGTTTTCACTTTAATATTTTTTTTAAATAAATGTCCATAAATTAATCTATTCCTCTCACGTGTTCTTAAACAATGCGTCAATTGGTTGCTTAAATGATTACTTATTTCAAAAACTTCAACTTATTGCGGTCGAAATATATATTTATCTGGTTGACCTATAAAGCCAGTATTTTGACATTTTATTTTTGGGAAGGGTGGGGTGGGGGGGGGGGGTGGGGGAGATGCTGGAAATAGCCAAGATAATCTTAGCACTTCGAGAATTTGTCAACTTAATGTTAAATGCTCAATCGTGATATGTGTAATTCACCATAATGTGAAAATTGATCGAATAAGAAAAGCATAAATAAATTGATCAATTTTTATACAGAAATTGTAATTTTCGAAATAAGCGAGTTAAATTACATTAAGCAAAAAATGTTGAATTGCAAAGGAGGTGGTAAAATGAGCCTCAACCTTACACCAGGTATAATCAATTCGAGAAACAAATTCTGCAGTTTTTAGAAGAACAGGTGAGCAATTCAAAACTTTGCCACAAAAAAAAATAGTAATAATGATGATAATCATAATAATGATTGCTGTCATAACTATGTGAACATATTTAACAATTCATATGGCACGTTAACGCTTCCTTTGGTATATGATACTACGCAAGCTCACAGGCACAGATCCAGGGCGTGGGTCCTTATTAACAACCTCACACAAAAAAAGTACAATTTTTGATACAAATTTACGTTTAGAACTGATTATACTCCCATCTAATAACCAGTCCGGCATAACTTCTAAAATTGTATATTTTATTCTTCTTCTTCTTAATTCTTCTTGTTCTTCTTATAGGAAATGACACCTATCCTCACTCGACGCCACCGTCCTACTTAAATAAATCCAGGTGCGACATTGAATTTTTTTTTTAATTTATAAATTACGTCAATAACTTCTCGAAGGGGTGTACTGAATATCGGTGACGTTACCAATCGCTGTAAACATACTCTTCACCCGAGTCCAAACGCTGAATTTCTTAGGCAGTAACGTATACAGGAACGGATTAAGACAACTGTTCAGATAGCATAAGGTAATTGACACTAAACCAAAAGTATTGTTGATATCATCTCTCGTTTGGGACATAATTTGATAAATCCAAAACGGCGAATAACAAATCCAAAAGACGAACACTATCATAAAGACGATCTTGGCGACTTTCTTCCTTGATTTTCTGACCCTCCTTTTGGCGGTTCCCTCTGGAGGTATCGTCTGACAAAAATGGCACACTAGAAGCAGGTAAAGACACGCGGTACAAACAGTCGGTAAAAGGAACGTTATAATAAACACGACAAGTTGATAACGGTAGAAAGACGAGATGTTCTCATTCCCGAAAAGATCCCAGGTACACGTTCTCTTCTCGACGCCATTGAGGTCAATGGTGATCTCTTTCATAGCCATCAGCATAGGGGATATTAAAATTAAAGCACTGATCCAAATCGAGGCACTCATTCGCCTGGCGAATGTCGTACTCCGGTACTGTAACGATTTCATAGGGTGGACGACGGCGACGTACCGCTCCAGACTCATCAGAGTTAGTATGTAAGAGCTGACATGCATGGTAAACAAATCTAGACTTATAATTATCCGGCATCCTATATCGCCAAATAACCAACCCTGTAGGTTATAATTGGTGACTGTAAAGAACACACATCCGACTATATAGATCAGGTCCGACAGACAGAGATTTAATATGTAAGTGTTAATTGTATTAACTGTCATACTCCTGGAAGGGCGAAAACTGACACAGATCACGAGAATGTTCGAAAAGAAACCGACGAAAAAGATACATAGAAATCCAGTGACGAGTGCCAAGTTAAAGTATGTCGACGTTCCGTTCGATTCAGCTTCACAAATACTGCCATTATTAGAACGATACGATGGTAACTCGGTATCGTTTAAACATTCTGAACGGTTTAACCATTCCATCTTCGCGACGAGAGACTGCTATATCTATATATATATCTATATCACACAGGGCTGACTGCAGTGGATAACGGCAATTCCTCCGGATTTCTAAATTCATCTAGGCTACATGGTTTTGACGCTTCGAGAAATATACTCTGTTTGCATAGAATGAATAAACTATTGAATTATGCTGGTAACTTCAGAGACACAGATATCGTTGTAAGCGTCCTACACGTATACGACTAAATCAAAAGAGTTCACATACAGGCTTAGTCTCAAAAGTCGTTTTTTTTCCCTCTCCCTCTCTCTCTTTTTTTTCTCTATTTTTTTTAATTTGTGACCACGCCACACGGATTATATCCACGTTTGTAAATCCATGCTTGAATTCTCGTCCGTGTAGATGGACTTTCCTTTCCTTTATTTTATTTGTTTTTTTTATATTTATTATCGTTTTTGTTACGCGATTGCAATTCACGTAAAACTCGTTAATTGTGGTTGATCGAATGTAACTAACGAGATGCAAATCCGAAATAACTTCTCATCACTTACACACGTTCCACGTGTAAAATAGCCTTAAGTGTACTCGCGTTGCTGAGGGCAATTATAAACAGAGCGTATCAACAAGCTGAAAACGCAAAATGAGGTCGCCCTTTCAGAATATCTGCAAAGTGCTTTGAATAGTCTTTTCTCATCGACATTTGTTGCATGGAATTAGATTTATTGTCAGTTTAGAAATCGGTTCAATTACAAACTGAACATTTTTCGCTAGGGCTTAAAAGTCTTCACGAGGTAATGATAAACATGTATTGAGTGCCGTGCAATCACACTGATTTTTTTTTTAGTCCATGAATTCAACATTTTTATTTCTGACAAGTACTTCTTGCCCAAGTTAACTATTGTATAGTAAAATAATGTAACGTCATGTAAGGGTTTTATTTTTTAATTTGATTTGTTTGTATAAACTAAAACCTCCCAAACGTCAGAACACGTATATATGAAGCTCCCCTACAGTACATTTGTTTAAATACATGCAGGCCTGACTACAGAGTGGTTGGAGGTCATGCATGGGGGAGGGGGGGGGGGTACGTGGTGATAGTCCATGGGCGGGGATTATGGTGAGCCCGGGGAAATATTTGATAACCAACAATATATTCACATTTTCATGACATAGTTTTGAAGAATGACGGGTGCAACAATGGGGTCCGGGACAACATTGTTCCCGTGGGCCCGACCTGGCTCTAATTATATGCGGCATAAGTCGATGGTGTTCAGTATATACTACACACGAAAAGCCATACGAAATGCTTCCATTAACGCTTGATTTCCATAGACGATCGACATGTAAGACTTTAAATCAACTCGGAATATCCTAAGAAGGACCCCTACCTCCCCGGTGCCCTGTCTTGTTACTTCTATTTATCTTGAAGCAAACCATCAGTGTAAAGTGATCGAAGAATGTATTTTATATATACTGAAACACTACCAGTACTACATCCCCCCCCCCCTCCTTGAGACGACCCTCTCCTCTCCAGCCACGTATCATTCCCCTTCCTCCTCCCCCTACTTCCACCCCACCCCCGCCCCTCTTCAAAAAATAACATATCGATCATAACAGATCAGTTGTGCATGTCCATGGACGCGAAGTTCTGCTGTTTTTGCATTTATTTTTTTTAACTTACAGTAAATATCTATTACCAAACAAGTCACGTCCCAGCCTCACGGCATCATAGCGATCACATTTTTGCTCAACATCCCACATCCCTGTCCAGCAGTAACAGCAGACAGCCAGCTGTTTAGCTGTTCTTGGCACACACTTTCTTGTTATTGTGAGTCGTGAAATTGATTAACTCTTACTGCAGCACTCGGCTAATGGTCTAACCGAGACGGCCCTCATACACATCTGCCGTTTGGACCAATTAAAAGAAGATATGGTTGACTCGTTTTCAATAAAACGAAACTCAAATGTTTCTGTTTGTTTTTAGCCCCAAAGGCTTGTCATTCCATGCAAGTACTTCTCTACAGTCAGTCAGTGTGAAGAAGGCTCTTTTTAACCTGAACTTTTCCTTAAAAAATTTATTCTAGAGTGGACGTAGGTAAACTAGCCCCTCGAATAGACCTCTCGCATTCTGAACCCAGCCTACTTAACAGTACAAGGATTTGTCTTTGCTTTTAAGTTTGATTTAGGTTGAGTCGTGCCCAGATTCTGTTTTTTTTTCAATCTGTGAATCATTCTCTGATAATCTATACAAGTACACTCCACTTATAAAGAACTGAGATAATGGGATTTATATATGCTTCCATACTAACTTGGTCTTATAACTTGCTCTAATTTAACGCTGATCAAGTTGTTACTGCATGCATGGTATCGAAGAAATTACAGTCAAACTTACAATCTTTCCTACCTTTTCGCTTGTTATAATTTCCTTTTTCATTTGCATTTTACTTCTATTTATAGTATTCGTTTATCATATCTATATGTACTTTTACTTTATTAATATGTCTTGGTTTTTATATCCTTTCTAATTTAAATTCCCAAAATTATTCTCAACTTATATTAGATAAACTGAATATATCGGACCTAGCGTTGTGCCTCAAGTCATAACCGCGTCAATGTAGCATTGTATATTGTAGGCAATTATAGTTCGTCAGTGCGGCTGTTCAGGTAATAGTAATGTATAAATATATGTATAAATATATATATATTATCTAATACACTAGTACGCATAACATTATATCGAATTACTTTTGTGACATACATGCTATAATGCGCTCCACAATACGTTGTTACATCACTCTATAAGTAGGCCTTATAATCACTCGCATATAGTGGCACAATAAAGCATGCCTATTCTTATTATTGTTTTCTAAGTAGAGCTTTGAGGCATTTTATTAACAGTTAATCTTTCACTAAATCTGGTAAAGTCTGAAGAGCTTTCAGGAAATCTTAGCTCCGAGTTGACGTCTATATATCCATGCATTACATTGATAGTAGTTACATCGCCACGAGGTGAAACATTTCGCCTCGCTGAGATTTTTGTCTATATATTTATTGAGGACATAACACTCGCATAATTGGTAGCGTTTGCTCACAAAAATTTACATTGCAGATTACGAAAGTGACAACTTCAGCACCAGTGTTCTCTCAGTCACGTAGCAGAAGTCACTGTTCCAATTCATCCCACACCCTGGCACCCCACCCCCACCCACACGCCACATGTACTCCTTACCTTTTAAGAGTTGGAAATATCCCTGATATGGGATAAGAACGTTTGACTGGACTCGACCACCGCACCAGGCTACATATAATATCTGTTTTCACCACACTGAATATCTTTGGATATTAAAAACCTTATACATTCATAGTTAACTGACTTAAGTTAAATGTACCGCACAGACTTATAGTGGCCAGTCCTGAAGTAACCGTTAAGCAAAATAAGCACATGCCTAAGGCACCAAAGGAAGGGGGCACCACTAGCTATCGTGCCCTTAACTCTTTCACTGCCAAACTCAACTTTATAGTCAAATTCGTGACAAAAGCTTTATTTCACTTTCAGCAGTTACTGATGAGTTTTGTCAGTTAACCAATAGAAGGGCCGAAGGGGCACCATTATTGGGCTGTGCTTAGGACATCAGTTGCCCTTAACCCGGCCCTGATAGTGGCATTAACAGATATGTAAAACGGGGGAGGGGATGGAGCAGGCAAAGATGAATCCCCGACAATGCCAAATGTGTCATGAAGAACAGTGACAAGAGCAAAGGGATTTCATCTTTGCCCTTAGAGAAATTTGGGGCCACCAACCTGCTAAAGTGGTAGTACGTATGACGTTGAGACACTTGCGATAACTCTTAAGCGTTCACGTGAAAACCACACAGCCTTTCGCCACCGAATCGACGCCCTTGGGATTGCACCACCGCCGCCGTAGTTTATTTGTAAACTGGCGCTGTTTGAAGATTCCCTAGAGCTATAAATGACGAATATTGCCAGTTTTAAAGTACAAATTATGGAAAAAGAAGAAGCAGAAAGAGAAAGGAAAAGAGAAAATGCTGGCTGCCGTTTTGTACTTCTTTATATAACTTAAAGCTGATGACATTTTGACAGACACGTGTAGAAGAAGGAACGGAAATGGGGAGGGGGGGGGGGGTGGGCTACCCCTCGAAGGTGATGTGGGACATGCGGTATTGATTTGAGGGGGAAACACAAAACTATCTCATGACTATCATGCAGACAATAAGTATATCTTGGAAATCTGTGAAATTCCAGTATTTGTATGTTTGTTAACAAAAGGAAACGTTTTAACGATATTTTCATTAATTTTTCACCAACAATGCACTTTTGTAATAAACATTATATTCAAAATGTCAACAGGAAGGCACTCCTCACTTGACTGTTTATAAAGTCAGCCAGAGTCAGTCTTTAAAGCTATGTTCTTGTGGGATTCTATCATCGAAAAGCAATGATCAATTTATCAAATTTTATTAAGAAAATGTTGATTTTGTAAGTCTAAGTTTGCGTATAGATGATAGTGAACGTTACGGTTGTATAGGTTCTCCGAGGTTACTACCAGTTCAATGAATATGTGGTTACCGTGGTCTATTTCTAGTCGAAACTGAACCTTGAATGCAACTGAAGTACTTCCATGATTAAATTAACAAGTCATGCACAGATCAACAGAGAAAGTGTTTGTATACCTAAATATGTTGTTTGGCGTACCATGTTTCTTCATGGCCTCATCTTAGACCTACAGCACGTTCACAGCAGCTGTAGCTCTTGGGCATGGTGTGCAATATATAAATATAAAACATATAAATATATATATATATATTTTATGTTAATGAAATGGAGGTAAACGACAAAGGCAAATGAATATATATAAATGAAAATCGTAATGAGTAGGAAAATCAAGAACTTCAGTGAAAAAACTTCCAGCCTCCACCGGGATTCGAGCCCGGGCCTCCCGCTCTGTTCGCGGACACCCTAACCAACTGATCTCTAGAGTAAGGCAAAATATGTCACCAAAAACAGAACTAGTATTGTTCGATACAGGTGACAAACGCCTACAGTGGAATTACGACCATAGGCGTAGGAGGCGGGGGGCTGGGGGGGGGCTGCAGTCCCCCCAAACAAAATTTTTGGTGAAAATTCGGGCAATATGCTGAGAATTTTTCGGGCACCTACTGAAAGAAGAAAAGTTTGCAATGTGTTTTTCAATTTTTTGGGGGGGTGAAAATTCGGGCAATATGCTGAGAATTTTTCGGGCACCTACTGAAAGAAGAATAATTTGCAATGTGTTTTTCATATTTTTGGGGGGGGGGGGGTGGAATTTCGGGCAATATGCTGAGAATTTTTCGGGCACCTACTGAAAGTTGAATAACTTGCAATGTGTTTTTCAATTTTTTTGGGGGGTGAAAATTCGGGCAATATGCTGAGAATTTTTCGGGCACCTACTGAAAGATGAATAATTTGCAATGTGTTTTTCAATGGTTAAACTGAAATTATTATTATCGTTATTATTGTAACGACTTCCCCAATAGTTATAACCAATATGAAATGGTAATAACAGGGAAAATACAACCAAAATTTTTCGCGCGTTCTGCGCGCGTTTAACATCTTATTGTGCATGTCATATATATGCGTTCATCGGTTATCGTCATGTGATGTAATAACCGATGAATGGCTATATGATAGCACATTAAGATGTTGAACGCGCGCGAAAAATTTTGGTTATATTTTTCGGGCAAGTCGTTACAGCCCCCCCCCCCCAAATCAAATCAGGCTCCTACGCCTATGATTACGACCCTCCTTACCGGTTTCGAACCTCTGGACATACTATCAGCGTCCATAGCCTAGTTGGTTAGGGTGTCCGCGTACAGAGCGGGAGGCCCGGGTTCGAATCCCGGTGGAGGCTGGAAGTTTTTTCACTGTTCTTGATTTTCCAACTCATTACGATTTTCATTTATATATATATATATATATATATATATAAACAACTTAACTGATTCACTCTCCGCCCCAGTCCCCTTATATCGAGGCTGTAACTGTATGATCATGATGATGTTATACGTTAAAATATATGTGTACCACGCCGACAAAAGTATTCCTTTCAATTAAATTGAATTGAGTCCACCTAAAGTGTGTCAACTGACATTGTAACCAACGAACCAAGAAGAGAAATTAATGCTTCAAGAAAGTGGTGGGGCTAATTAAAAACATGTTTAAGGAAAATATTATTCTGTCCTTTTAAAAGCATCCGTACATTCAATATTAGCGTATGGGTGAATTGGGTGGGGGCAAGGGCGGCGGAACCGGGGGGCACAGGGGGCACGTGCCCCCCACTTTCCTCAGGTTAAAAATGTGCCCTTTTTCTACATAAAAATTTTTAAATAAAAAAAGAGTTTACAAAGCGAAACCCACGTCAAATGAAATATTTCGGGAAGTTTTAAATGTTTACTACCATACGCGTAGGAGCCCAATTTGATTTTGGGGGCTGTAACGACTTGCCCGAAAAATATAACCAAAATTTTTCGCGCGCTCCGCGCGCGTTCCACATGTTAATTTGCATATCAAATAGGTATGCGTCGGTTATTACATCGCATGCCAATAACATACAATCATTTGCCGTGTTATAACCCTTCCATATTGGTTAGAATTATTGGGAAAGTCGTTACAATAATAATGATCATAATAATATCAGTTTAACCATTGAAAAACACATAGCAAATTATTTTTCTTTCAGTAGGTGCCCGAAAAATTCTCAGCATATTGCCCGAATTTTCACAAAAGTTTTTGGTTGGGCCCCCCCCCCGCCTCCTACACCTATGTTTACTACCACAAGGCTTCTAACATTCTGGTGAGTGCCATTATGCATATTCAATTTGTCAACAAAATCCTAATGCATTTCCAAAAATGCCTTGCTATATTACATTGTGACTTTGTAATAAGCAGAAGCCATTTATATAGCCTACTATGAATAATGAGTATAGTTTTAATATCCCATAACCTACCCCATCCTTTCGTATTTTGACATATTTCATTTGCTTTGGTGCATGTATCGATCGCGTGTGCAGGGACTTGGACTTTATAATGATTTCACCTCATTTTGTCTCCAAAGAAAACTTGTTCCTTGTTTCCCAATTTGCACATTAGATATTGCAGTGCTAGTATGCATTGTTTCCTTGAGGGGGGGGGGGGGCGTTGATGGAGTGATGTGTATACGCAAATAAGATGATACAATAAGAGTTGTAAAGGGTACTAAATATCAGGCTGCATCAATCCAATCGAATTTCTGCAAAGTGCCCTTCGACGTTGGTGCCCCCCAGATTAAAAGTGCTTCCGCCGCCCTTGGGTGGGGGAGGGGGGGTTGTTAGACATAAGAATATGTTAGTTTTCTAGATGCAACTGTAGGTCGATTCAAACATTTCATCTTCAAAGTTCTATTTAATATTCTCGAAACCTCCACATCTTTGTTTTTCGAACCTTCAACTTTCTCTACTGACCTTTTAGTACTATCCTCTTGAAGTTTGGACCTTATTCTTCAAATTTAGATAAGTTTCTCAAAGTCGTGAAATTTTTATAACAAATATCGGAAATTCAAGAAATTAATCGAAATGTAGACGTTTTGTAACAAAACTTATCTGAAAATGATAAAACTACTTTCTTTCAATATCTCCCATATATACTCGAAGTTACAACATTTTTTGTCGAAATGTTGTATGAGATATTGGGGCTTCTAATACCCAAAGTTTAACTAGTCAAATCATTTCTAAACTTTACACTTTTGCTCAAAAGTGTCACTTGTTTCTGGGTAGTTTGGTTTTACTATGCCGAGAAATGATGATATTATATTTCGATATTAGGAGATTTTTCAATCTCGAAATATTGAAATTACTATCTTAATATTTTTTCTTACCTTTAGGATTATAATTGAAATTAATATTGTAGATTTTAATTGTCATTTCAGTGCCTGGCACTCTGTTTGCTATTTCAAAAATTCGGCCGTGGAGTAGGCTACATCCCTAGTATGACAAAATGTGTCAATTTCACTTTGTTAACCGTACACAGTATAATCAATATTATTTCAGACCGGTTTTCCGTGAAGTGCTTAACACGGCGAGGAAGTAGGTCGGTACGTGACTTCAAATATTTGAGTGACAGCATGCTGTTGGCAGTTAATTTGTTTGTCAACTGCAAAACAACAGTTGTTAGATAAATAACACGTATACATATGACGTATAGCCATGTTTGGAGATCAATTCAATTATTCATGGTAAAGCATCCCTTATAGTTGTGGTCCGTTGGCTCAAAATGTTGCATCCGATTCTTGGGGCACCGCTTCGATGAACCGTATATATAGCCATTGATTCTTGCATAATTAAGTCCAGTGTATAACAAAGAAAATTTGGTAAAAACACATTAAGGTTTATGACGTAACACGCTGACTGTAATTCTGTAGTGGATCACATTTCATTCACCTATGTTGATTTAGAGGTGTTTTATTTTCGATTACTCAGTATCAAGCAATCTAGTTGGGGGTGGGGGGGTGGGGGGATAATATAATTTATAGGAATTTTAGTGATACAGTTTATAAAAAGAGTACTTACTTTCTAATATAATTCCCAACTCACGAGTCAAGTCAAGTCATCAGAAAATGCTTGTGATTCGAGACAGTGACTTGCTTTTATAATGCTGACATAGACATATGTTAGTCAATGCCTGGCTTTCTCATATGAAGACCCTCTCCCTCCCCCCCCCCCATCCTCTCCCTCTCCCTCCACCTCTCCCTCTCCCCCTCTCCCCCTCTCCCCGTCTCTCTGGCTTCTTTCGTAATATTTTTCTCCGGTTATAACTGTCTTGATAAAGTATACAAAGTTCTTGACTTTCGTTTTGTTCCAACCAGTCAGGAGCATCCTAGCGAAAGATACTTCTAAGCAAAAAAAAAAAACGGTCTAAATAGATGACGGATGTAAGCAATTTCATAGTTCGTGGCTCACCAATATTACCTCGAGCATTCATCCTTTGCATAATTAAGTCACATGACGAAGGAAAGTTGGTAAACCCCGTTAAGGTTCATTGTGTAACACAGTAACTGTAGTCAAGTAAAGTATCTAACACAATTTATGTACAAAAGACGTTTAATATGCTCATAGCGAACGTTTTACCTATTTCCACTAAATGAATGATACTAGGTGATTAATTAAACATTCCGTTCTGTGTACAAAATTTTAAGTTCGCACGGTCATTTTTGAAATTGGTATTAATCACATGTAAAACGCAAGTAGGAACTTTAAAACAAAAGGATCCATGGACACTTCATTATTTCTAACGAAGTCAGGACAAATACGCGTGAGTAATATACAAGTGCAGTTAGTAGCGCAATGCATGAAGAAGAAAAAGCAAAGTAAAGTAACATAATTGAAGCCGGTTGTCACCCGGCTTCATTTACTAAACCTTCATAGCTATCAAATTACTGAAGAGGAAAGTTGAAAAACACAACTTGACTTTATCTTACTTAAGTTACATAAAGATATACTGTGTAGATAATATCAACTTCCATATGCAGCCTGCAGTATTTCGATTAATGTAATACACATTAACATTTTAAAATTATTTTAACATGATTCTCAACTTTGAATTAACATAAATTTAAAGTTGATGATCTATTTATGGTGCTAAATGTTGACAACATTTTCAAATGCTCACCATGCAATATGTAGGATCCTAAACGTGTTTATATTTGAACACCGCATGAACACTAAAAGTTACGACCTCTTGCCAACGTTATAACCCACATTGCGGTAAACTGTATAACTAATTTAGGGGGTTGCATATGTAAATACGGTGACAATAACCGATGGTACCTGCAAAAACATTTTTGTTGTTGAAAACTTTAACCTAGTAGCCGGGCGTATTTGAATGTCAAATAGGGTCAGCGTCTTTAGAATCTATTTTCATACCATGAATTCCTTTATTATTAATATGAACTAAATGTATGTAGTCCTACAAAGTCTGTGCACCAGGGCATTTTGTTTTTAAGAATTGTGTGAATTCGGTATGGGGGAGGAATTATTATTGAAGGGTCCTTCACCCAGATGATTATAGTAAGCAAAGTACAGGGGAAGGTACGTGCGCTCGTCAAAGATTTACTCCCCCCCCCCCCCTCCCCAGCCTTGGAATGGAAAACTTACAGATCGTTTTTTCTAATATAGCGAAATATGACAAATGTAAGTAAACATTCGTTATTTAATGCCATATCATGATTAATAATAGTGGACATTTGGTGGTGGGTTGGGGGGGTATTGAAAACGCCACATCATTCAAAGTATAACTGAAGATGATTGTCTCAGTAGTTTAATTCATATAGGCTACGATGAATATCAGTATTTATCAACAAGTCTAATTAATCACAAGTCTAATTAGTCACATTTAGTAAAGTGTGGCGTATTCATACTCCTTCCTCTGCCCTTCTCCATCGCCTCCTTCCTCTCTAAAAAAGTCATTCAATGTCTACGTACAACGTACATGCAAATGTGATCAAGATCTTGGGATATGCTTGCCCCATATTCCCATGGAAATTATCCAGTTCAACGGATTGCACACATGTGCAAAATTTGGCAACTAGGCCTATGTTACTTTGTTGGCCATATCGCAGTATTAGCAAGTTGGCTGAAGGAAATTTTGACTATCACACGTCCAGAATAACCGGGTTAACAAAATGGGAATATTAGAGAAAATAGCTGAAGTTGAGCGTGAGATCGCGAGAACCCAAAAGAACAAAGGTGATTTTAGAGTGATATTTCCCGTCACAAGTTGTTCGACCTAATATGTGGCCAAACAACTCGATGTGAATACTAGGCCTATTGTAGGCACAGTTCTGCGAAATTTCTCTTCCAGCGCACTTTACTGTAGGGGCTAGCCTACATTAGCTAGATGTAGGTTTAAATGTGATAACCAAACCTTTAAATAATCTTTAAAAACGAAACATGTTCTTTTGACATTTAAAACATAAAATTTAAATATAGGGAAGAGAAAACATACTTGGCCTATAGACCTGTTCTTAAAGCAACTATGCTAGTTTGTTAATGTTATAATATGTGCCTCAGTTAGGCCTAGCCTACCTTCAGGCTTCACTTCAGCTAAGCCTAGCTCTAAGCTACAGTAAATTATTTTAGCAGAGATTGACAAATGTGTCCAGGGATGTGTGGGTGGTACATCACCCAATAATTGCTTGAATCTTCAATAGTTGGAAAATCAGTGGTCAAAAACATGACAATTATATCTAGCCAAACCAACATCTCTTAAAATGATTTAAGCTGATTGCACCCTGACAAGATACTTCTGATTTCTGAGTCAATAATATAAGGCTATTTCTAAATTTAAGGCTTACAGTATTACAATATTATAATGGTAGTTGTTTTTTAGTACATATCAATATGCAACAGGAGCAACGGACAGAATGAGTACTGTAAGTGTAATGATAGGACATGCAGTAATATAAAACATTGTATTGCTCAGTCAATGTCCCATATGGGATGGTACATATTGTGTAACTTCACAATGCTTAGAAAAAACAACTCTTCTTTCAATGGTCAAGGAGGATCTTGTTGGTTTTCCTCTGTGAATTAGTTTTATTCTTTAACTATGTGATTTCACTAAATGCATTGATCACTGCCAGTTGAGTATCGTAAATCAACGCAAGGAAAAGAAATTAAGTTAAATTAAGTTTTGCAGTATAATTCCTTAAAATGGGTGAAAAAATTCATGAAAGAGCCTCAGAATTCAAAATGTAGCCGTTATTCATTCAGACTGTGTGGTTACAACTGACTCACTGTACAGTAAAAATGCAAGGCACTTAAATTGGGGTTCATAACTTCTCATTCAATTCATTGTCAGAATGTACACTGATGAGGAAGTGAACGTAGAGACTACAGTATCTTTTTAATACTTTTTTGTAAACTTTTCATAAAAGTGGAATGTAGTTTCCTTATATTGGTTGAAGCTGTTTGCTTGTCTCAAGAAGTCAGTCATAAATGATATACTGACTGAGAAACCATACACACAATCTTAAATCTTGAAGACATTTTTTTTTTACTGAACGTTGCTCAAATCTGTCATCTCAGGGATACCAGTTATGTGCTTCCTGTATAATATACCAAGTACTCAGTTGTCCAGTTTGTTATGAGCTCTGAAGGTGGAAAGGGCATGGGGGGGGGGGAGGGGAGGCTCATGCCAGTCACATTGCACATTTATCCCCTATAGCAAGGTATATAAATCCTGTTTTCATTCTATGCATTTACATGATGATAAACCTCAAAACAGCAGTAATTTCAGGAGAAAATTGGCTCTCTGTATATTTCAATATTACAGTACATATGAATAATGGAAAGCTAAGAAAAATGTGCGAAAGAAATATATTGTATGCAAAGATTTTTATTGTTTTTCAACAGCAACCGAGTACCATCTTGGGCTACTGAAAGCAAAGTTGGCAAAATATCGAACACAACTCCTGGAACCAATTGGTAAAACTGCAGCAAAGGTACATATGGGGGAACAATGTGTTTTTGAAATAATAGCTTACAGCAGCTCCAGGGAGTAACTTACATCAGTTTCACATAAAAAAAACTGCTATGCACAAAAATCGTGAAATTGCTATACAAGTTGAAAGATGTATCTCACAGTATTTTGAACAGGAACCATATATATTGTAGGATTTTATTTAAGAGAAAAAATTCAGTACCGTCGAAAATTCTGAACAATAAATTATTCCCTGAACTGGTCACAAAGTTTTTTTTGTAACCACATCCCTCCTTACCAAGATTCAGTCCTTTAGTAACAGTTACTACTGTGAGTGAAATTAGGGTTTTTGGTACGAGGGTATATTTTCCGAGGGCTTCTGGTGAAAAAAATTTAACAAAATATTGATCGCGGATACTGGAACCAATTGGGTAAAATTATAGTCAAGAATAGATACAGTCCAGTAGTGAAGACAATGTACACATGTATGTCACAGCAGCTGTTTAATAGTAACATTTATGTACCAGCAGCCCCTCTTATCGCTAACATTAAATGTGCCCTCTCCTAATTTGATGATTTGATGCTATTTGATGTTAAAATCTAATTAAACTATAGCTGAGTTACTTGGTATGCTAGGTAAAGTGGCTTCTGACTGGTACCCCAGGCAAAGAAATGGCTATATAGGGATTGCCACCAACTAACGGCTGGATAGCTCAGTCAGTAGAGCTCTGGGATTGTAACGTCGGTCACTGGTTCGAATCCTGTGTTAGCCATAAATTTCTTTGCTCATTGTCTAAAATTTCCAAGTCAGTTTTCCATCATTCATATACTTATAGAATTACGTATATAAAAAGCCTAATTTCTCATGAAAATCCCTTCCCTGCCGATTTCTGGGTTGGATCAATTGAAACTGAGACATGATCCCTGGTTACACGATGTATTCAAGGTACTCTGGCTTCTGACTCCCCCCCCCCCTTACCCTCCCCAGGCAAAGAAAGGGCGATATAGGGATCCCTACCAACTAAGGGCTGAATAGCTCAATTAGTGGAGTGCTGGGCTCAGTTAAAGTAAAATTAATTTAAATATTCCAGATTGCTTTTTACATATGAAATTATTTATATAACAATATGAAAATTGAAAATAAGAGAAACAAAGTCTGTGTGACAAAATGTTGTGGATCCATTCAAATTTATCACATATTTTGGACATTGACAAAATGTCATAATGTGTCTTAGTTTTCATCTTTCTTTGAATACCTAAAATGACAGATTGATCTTCACAAAATCATGAACACCATGCAAAAAAAGATATGTAAAAATTAATTTTCTTTAAACCTTACCTCTCTGTTTGTCCTTGTAAGCCTGGTATTGTAGGGCTGGATAAAGTAATCAAGATAAAATAAATCCCTTTTCATTTTATAAACGAGTTTTGTTATTATTTATGTTGACGATAAAATCTTCACTTGTAAGTTCACTTTCGATGGTAAATATAAATCTACTTTTAGTATGATAGCTTTTGATTTCAAGAAGTTTCTTCTAAATTTCATTGAATTATTATGATTATTTGTTTTTACTTCTCTTTGTCTTCATAGGGTGAAGGTTTTGATGTAATGAAATCGGGAGATGCAAGAGTTGCATTAATTGGATTTCCTTCTGTTGGCAAGGTAAGCTGATGGCTTAAATTTTAATGTGCATTGGTTTAAATTCCTTGCAAAAAGGCAACAGTGATTTATGTGGTGGTGTGTCTATGTGGGTGTATGAAAACTTCATAATAGTCATGGTAAGTCAAGTACATGTATATATTGCTTGCTTCAAAGTTCATAGTTGGCATGTGGATGCATCTTATCCCGCTTTTGTTGTTTGGTGAGGTCAGATGTTATGGAGGCCGAACAGAGGTCAAAATCTGAAAAGTATTAAACACATTATTTTCAAAATTTAACTTCATTCTTGGTACAGTATGTGCATCTACCTGAGTAAGTACAAACAAGAACCCTAGTGCTTTAGCACTTTTGTGCTGGCCAGAGGTCAGCAGAGGTCAAAGTCTTAAAATCTTGAAAGTAAAGCTTGTTGAACTTCCTGTTTTGTATGTAGATCCAACATTGTGAATACAAGAACCCCTCCTCCCCCCTTCCTCCCCTTTATTTCAAATTTGTTTATGAACATCAAACTTCATTTGAGGTCTACAGTATCTGTGTCTAAGGTTTTTTTTATGATATTTGTTGTGTGTACCCACTTAGTAAAAGAATTTTACTGATCAAGTTTAAAAGTTTTGAATGTACAATTCATATTAAATGTACTCATTGTAAACTGTGCTCAGGAATCACTAAGTCTGTCGGGAAAGGGTCGGAGGGGCAGGGGGAAGATGGGGTTCAGTAAGTACGTGGAAGTGGATGCAGTGTTGAATATACTGTACACATAGATCATATTAAACAATAGTGCAGTTGTCATGAGGAGACCAGTAAGTTCATAATTCCTAAATTTATACAGGGGTGGAAATTTGAATGTTCTTTAACTTGTCGGAAGAGGGGAGCCAACTGCCTCCCTGACATTTTCCTTTTTGTTTTTTTATTGTTACCTTCTGCTTACTCCCTACATCCCTCATTCCTCTCTTCAGCATCTTGATTACAGTATTTCTCACCACCCTCCTTCTGCACCTGTTATATTCCTCCTTGGATTTGAGAGTGGGTATTCTAGTTAACCCCAAATCTCTCTTGATAATAACTTTTATTCGTCGCACATTATTCTTTTAACATTTTCTTCGCAAAAGAAATTTACACTTCAGTGGCTATACAGTGCAACATCTAGTTAAAGTTCTGTTTTCTGCATTAAGACAGCAAATTTGGATCTTATTTTTAATACTGTACTAACTGGGTTTGTAATAAAAGTTTAACTGGAGTTGACCTAAGATGAATGATTGTGTAATAAAGACATGTATCCACGCATATCCAGTTTGCCCCCGAGAGATATAGATATATAAATATATATTACATGTAGAGTACTGTCCCAAATAATTGGACATTGGAAAAAGCAAAATGAAGACAAGAAAAGAAGGTTAAAAAAAAAGGGTCTGATTTTTATAATTTTCACAAATGGAAAAAAAGCCTTGAAGCAAGGCAAAGAAATCATTCAAGAAATGAAAAAATCGATGAAAGATTCGCCCATCCGACGGCTCTGCAGGCTGATGGCTGAACTGTCTCCGGATTAAAAACGTAAACAACTAAAGGCTATCAAGGTTTGAAAAATACAGTTGTGGTTGTAGGCTTTAGAGGATCTTTAGGCACAAAGTTAGTTCTGTTAGGTTGTAAAACCATTAGAAACCGCTGCTATCGGTCCTTGTCATGGTTATATGACACTTTAAATTTGTTGAGAAATGATCCTTGACGGATCATACCCCCACGCTTGGTGTTCATGTTAAATTGATGTTGAACACCAGCATGTTTACATGAGACTGATGTGATTGACATCGGATCTCGGATTGATATCAGAACAAGTGCTTATGATCACTGTACAGGAGGTTGGACTTTCTTAAACTAGATGAAAAAGGTGTGCAAAGGCATTCAAGCAAATCGTGGGGTCTGATCCCTGTTTACTGTACATCACAAATTTAACACCGTGCACACGGTTCAAAAGGGTGCTCGCAGTGTGGTGTATATGGGACCTACTACAAGGTTAAATTGTACACAGCTATACCTGAGAAGAAACTTTGTAAAATGTCCCGTTTTTTTTTTGTCACCAAAATATATCCAATTTTTTAAAATATATAATTAAATGTCACTTAAGATAAAAAAAAATCCTTCAAAACATCATTGAAAAGCAACCATGTTGTGCTTTAAACAGCAATTTGTTTCTCACTGCTGTAATGACATCGTCTTCAACATCGTACTCATGTTGTGTGTCAATACTTTCAACGTTCAACAGTAGTGTATAAAGTCTTTGCAAAAACAAACAAGAAATGTCACAAAGGTATTAGCAGTAGACTGCAAAGAAAGGACATGAACTCTGAGATAAAAGTGACTTTGCGTGTATTTTTACTTTCTCACCGAGCTTGGTTAAACTCCTTATCAGCACTACTCATCTGAATCCATCCACATCTTAAGAGTATATCAAAGCTGGCATCCCTTTAAAATGCCTCCATCACCTTGTAGGTATAGAACTGTATCTGATTTCCAAAATAGAGATAAACAAACCTTTCTTCAGACAAGATAGAGATGTAAAAGGTCACAGACCTTTAAGAGGACACACCAGAATGAGGGGGTACTACACTATCCACTGTACACTGTACTGCGTAGTACTAGCTAGTGATAAGAATGCATGCCGATATTGATGTTAAACTTCCTGACTACGTTATTTCAGTGCAGATTTTGAGTCACGAGTTCTGCTAGTCGAATCATGTTCGTTGCAACGTGAGACATCGTGGTTAAATGTTTCGGTGAATAAGAAGTTAATAAAAGAGGTCAAGAGGTTGAAAACTTGAAAACCTTTACATTTGTCAAATAATGAGAAGAAGAATCCTGTAAGAGATAATGTAGAATAATCCTAATCCATAGGAGATCAATATCTACAGTAGGACAGAGATCTGCAAACTGTAGGGCCCATGACCCATGATCTACCATGAGGACTAGGCCATGATCCATTAGATCCCCACCCCTCAGATCCCCACCTGTCAGCTCCCCACCCCTCAGAATCGATGTGCTCAGAATGCTCAGAATAGCTAGCTTGGAGTATGGAATCAATCACTTGCTATTAAAAATTGAAAACGTTATCGATCTCCGTTGGTGAGCTCTGAAAACTTTACAAAAATGTTCTGATTTATGGAAAAATACACTATATAGTTTGCGGACTGTTGATCTAGGACTCCCCTCCCCCCCCCCCCCTCAAAATAGTTTTGACAATATTAATAAATTAGAATATTGCATGCCATTTGAACTCATGTTTTGCTCTTACTTTGAATATATATGATACTGGGTATTGCCATGTGAGATTCACAGATAAGTAGGGAATATTTCTATATAAATTTTCAAACATGTACCATTATATGCCATGGATAATTTCATCAAGTTACATTTCAATTTTCTCCAGTCTACTTGTGCACTTTCCTCATCTACATTGGTAACATCTTACATAAACTGGAATTCTGTTTTCTTTATACATCCCCCTCCTATCCCCCCCCCCCCATTCAACATTGGAGACTCTCCCACCATCCTCTCAATCCTCATTTGGAATCTACACATTTTAACTTTTAGATGAGCACCAAATCCTAAATCCTGGATTGTTGTAGCTTTGGTTTGTCCATCCCAAGCAGATTCCTGAAGAGCTCAAGAGACTTCCTCTGACCTCAGTTTAATTTTCCACTGTATTGGTGTGGCTCATAAATTCCTAAACCAATATATAATGTCTTGGGAATAGCATATAGTACTGTACAACAGTCCTGCTGTATAGAGAGATAGGCATACTACCATTAAAGTACTGTATATCAATCTTGTTTCACAGAAATTGACAGAAAATAAATGAGGATTTGGATCATTTGTCATGGTGCTAAAATTTAATTGGACAATGCTTGTTTGGTAAATATTGTTGATGGACTGGGATTTAGACAGAGGTGGAGTGTTGAATGGGTTTGAAAGACTCAAACACTGCGAAGATTCCCCGTTCATGGTTAGGGTGATCAAACACAACATCATTTCACCTAGTAGATCTCGAGTGTTCTATTCAACCTCGGAGTGATAACAGGGAGTTGCAGTGCTCCCATCTGCAGGTTTGAAATGTTTGTTTAAAGATATGTAAAAACTTCACCCTTATCATCTCTACAGTTGAGTATATGTGTTTTTAATTGTTGATGAGGCATCTCTCAACGTCACCTGGGACATTTAAAAGTGATTTATAGCTACACAGGAGCTGTGGAAGTACCACGCTCTACGAAAGATTTTTATTTCATGCCTGAAGTGCAACATACAGTAGCAGAAAGTCTGACGTCAGTTGAAATCCCAGTATACAATGTATTGACGTGATGACCTGGTTTTGTGGGCAACTTCAATCTAAAAAGATTGATGGATTACGATTTTATTTACAAGTGTGCAACATTTCTCAGTTGTTCACTGCATGCAGACAAAACATGATCAAATGTAGATATGGCATGTGGTCTGAAAATTGATAAAGGGAGCAAAAATCCCCAAAATCCATGATCAAATATTTAAAGAATACTTTATATATATAAGGTGGCTTATTGAATAATTCATACTAACCTTACTGCAAGCAGTTAATTTTTTCCCAAAAGATTCCCCATGGTGGTTTGTTTAAGTGGTGCAACAAACTATTTGTAATTAAATAAAATTGATTTTAATAAATGCTAGGATACTAGGAATTCAATGTATTGTACATGTACACATACATGTACCGTATGGCTCGATGCATGGTTATATAATAGTATTAGACAAAAGCAGAGAAAGAAGATATGACTCATAATTAACAAATGAGAAGTTCTTTGTCAGACAAGATACTGATATTTTTGGTCCCCCTGGGACTTTCGTCAGCAATACTTGGCAGTGGAATGATATACTGTACATACATATGCGATTTTGCATCTTTTGTATGATACTAAATTCTTAATCATTTTGACAGAACTTTAACAAAGCAGAAATTTGTGTTACTACTACTGTTTGTATAACAGATAAAAGTGATAATTTCTATCTTTGGATATATATCTTAGTTGTCCTTGTGTGAGTAGTCCTTGTGTGAGTCTGCAGATATCATCTACTGTACATGACCGTGCAGAACCATCCTGATAAGGATCCCATTCAGTTTGGAATCCCCACAGGCATCATGTTTCTGTTAGGGTGTATATATGTATTAATGCATTGGTGATATATAATTTCTTCTGTATTAAAAATAGATTTTTGATGAAATTGATGTATTGACATTTGTTTCAGGCAGTGTAGATATCATGTGCATGTGTGACCAGTGAGATGTAACTAGCTTAATACTTGACGCAAATATATTTCCTTCTGTACCACCGTGTCACTTTCACGGCTTAATGAATACTATACACTCAGAAACCAAGGCAGGAAAAAATCCACTTTTTCTTACAAGTGTATTCATTTGATCAATGAAATACTTTCGCATGCAAATATCGGTATCGTGACAATATCATCAAATAGCCGATAACGAATAATCCAATTTTAGAATGAACCAATTCGAATGCAGAATCGTTTTGGGATTATTTTGAACGTTTGTAGTTTCAACTGCACAGATACTGAGCAGAAATTGTTCTACTGCTCACTGTTTGTAATATAGTGACGTTTAGCAGTGTGAAATAAAAACTTACTTTGGTTTTTGACACACAAATTATTAAACCATTTATAAATAAACTAATAAGGGAGGCGGTATGGGACTTAAACTTAGAATATGGGTGAAGGTCAGCGTAAATCTAGATGAACCACCGTACAGTACATACTGTATATACTAATAGAACTAGAGATCTTTAAAATGCTTGACTTGCAGAGCGAGGGCCAGATTACACGATAGCTGCTGATGTAATACATAGCTCTAGGTTCAACTTGGCCCTTCACCTGGACTGACCACCATCCTCCCCCCCCACCATCCCCCGCATTCCCATCTCAGACCTGGGTGGAATCTCTGCTGTAAGCACACATTGGTTGCAGATTAAAGTGTAATCAGTATCCAAAATGTAAAGCACTCTGAATCAAATTTGAAGTGTCTACTGTAGACACGCTTTCAAAATCAAACCTGGGTGACCCCAATTAAACTTGACCTCCTTTCTTAAATGCAAAAAAAAAAGTGTTTACTGTATACTGCATATTGCAATGTATTAGTATTGCATAATAAACATACGCTGCTTCCTTTATAAAGGTCAGAGTTGGATCAGATCTGGATCATATCCCAATCTTTACCCCCCACCCCCATACACACATTCCCCACCCCAATCGCCATATCCCCAAGTTTAGATCTCTCCAAGTGGTAAGTTAATTCTATCCAGGATCTTCTGTATTGTGCAGTGAGACCATGAAAGGACAGTATGTTTCAATTTGCTCACGTCTGTCAAAATGATTTTTTATTCCCCTCTACTTTTCCTTTCTTGGAAGGCATTTTGGGTGGTATGCTACTCATACGGTGTCTTTGCAATTTGACATGAAACGCAAGAAAGGAAGCTTGTCACAGACTTTAAATGTCGCTTTACCTATTTGTGTCTTTTTTCCCCCCTACTTGATAGAACCCACTTTAATACCCAAAACACAAAGACAGGAAGTTTCTAAATGTCAACAAGATTGTTTGTCTCGACTTCATACCGCCGCTCCACTTGATACAGTTAATTCTTCCGTCGACATAGGAAAGACAAACCTGTTGAAAAGTTTGAAGAGAGAGAGAGATAATTCAGAGCTTTAAAAAATCAACTGAGCATAACATGTACTACAGTAATGATGACAGTAACAGATAGTTAATCAGATGTTATCAAATCTTCCGTTCTGTCTGTCGTGTTAATGGAGGATAAAATTAAAGAATAAAGTCAGGCAGTGAAGTGAAATTAAAGAATGAGGTTTTTGGTCCCCTAGGTTAGTGAGAAGTTAGGGCATAATTTCAGCACATGATATTGAAATGTGGAAAGATGGTGGGAGGGAGAAGGGGGAGGGGGGGTTCTTTCTGTTTGGTTTTTTTTTAATTATTGTTTTCTTTTTAATTGGATATTTTGGTTTACTGTGTACATTTAAATCAGTAAAAAATTTGGATAGCACTAAATAGAAACCTCTATTGTTCAATGACTTTTAGGGTATCTTCACAATTTATTTTTAGCGTATCAAAGATTATAGAGCATTTGAAATTGTGACTCCATACAGCAGTTTGAGAAATTTGCATGAAAGCTGATTCAAATTGCACAAATTCTCTTCTTTGTTGGCTTGGTTAAAATTAATTTTGGTCTCTGTTTTAGTTAATTGCTTTCATCGTAGCATCATCAGTACTAGATTAGGAAGTTAGAAAATATAACAAAACTGAAAATTGCTGTCCGCTTTTCTTCTTCTTTTTTTTTATCTCAAATTGATACCTTTGCTGGAATTGTATTTTAGCTTGGAAAAGTGGCATTAAAAACTGTGCCAAATTATGTTGATGGGTGCTGGTTTTTAATGTCATAAAATCAAACAATATTATAAAAAAAAAAAATCAATTTTAGAAATACAATATGTTCATAAAGTAGAACAAAGTACTGTAAATGCTGTTCAAAAAGCTGTTCCACTTGTAAGAAATTATGTTGCATTTTGTGAATGGATATTGCATGAAACATTTAGTGGTACTATATATATACTATAGGAACCAGATAATCTGGTATTCAATTTTTTTTTTTTCTAGTGGTGGATGGTGTGACCTGAGGAAGGGGTACAGTATATGGGGAGTATCCTTTAAGTCAGGCCCGCCAGTGATATTTTTGCGGCCTGTGAGATGTCTCAAGTGTCTCCAGAAAAAGAACAAAAATCAATCTATTTTACATCATCACAAAAAATGAGCTAGCTGCTTAGAATTTATTGGCACTAATGATGCTGTCAGGTAGGCCTATTATCCCCATTAATTATCAACTGTACTGTATTGACACTATGTTTTGTGAATACAGATTAAGTACACACACCTATTGCTTGAAAGTCCTCGGAATCAAAGGTTTGAAATCAACAGCAGGTCGTTGGTTAGGGGTGGCCCAGTCAATTTTTCACCCTATATATCTGGCCTATTCATTCAAAAAGGTTGCCCACCCCTGCTTTAGGTTGATATTTTTTTATGTCATTAAGGAGTTTACATTACTGTAGTTTCAAAATGGTGATACATTTTGAAACTTTTGAAGTAATTGATGGTGTTCAACATTTTTTCAATTTTTTTTCCCGACACAAATACCTTCCGTTTTGTACTTTCCTCGACAAAGTTAATAGTGACTATTTTCCAATTTTCTGACAACTATAAAAAAAAATTGAAACTCCCATGTTAAATAACAGAGGATTACATTAAGTTTTCCCCAGAACTTTTCTATTTTGTCCTCAAACCATAAATTATGGTGCCACCGAACTCTAATCACTAATTATACATTTATAAGAAAGAACTTTAGTACTATGGTGTGCATCCCTGAACTCCATATTAATTGCTGCGATGTCATTTTGACATTTCTTTAGATTTTCTGGACCAGAGTTCCTTGATCTAGTCTAAAAGCCCTTTCTCATTAATTATTGAAAAAGGGTACAGACTCCAGTTTCATATTACAACTTTACATTTTGTTACTTCCCCAATTTTTTTTTCTTTTTTGCATGACTGAAAAAATCGTTAAGATTCGATGATCCATTTCATTGCTTATAGAATACAGCTAGCTGTGAATATGAGCACTGTACAATATCCCCCAAGGTAGAAGATATTAGTAACGTAGTTAATGAACAACGACCCTGCATCTCTACATTAAAAACTATATCAAGGTGCAAATATATGCTTGACAATAGACAAGAGTACACAATTTTTCAAAGTATATATAAAGCAGGGTTGTCCAACCTACGGCCCGCCGCAGGGTTGCGTCCGGCCCGCCAGAGATGCTCTACGGTGCGAAATTTTAGTGAGCAGATTTATTGATAACAATTTTAAGCTATATACTGTAATCAATCATTCGAACCTTCTGGGTCCAAAAAACTGCATTAAGGTAAGTTTATGTGACACTCTCTCAGCGGAGGGGGGGGGGGGGCTGGACTTTATTCATGTTTTATAGGAAGGAAAATAAATCAATGCGCTCCGCGCGCCGTGCTCACATTTTGTTGCCTTGGGCTTCAGGCAAAAAATCAAGCGTAGGGTTCATGCGGCCCCCTCCTTCATCATAATCATTCCATGTGGCCCTCCTCTGCAAAAGGTTGGACAACCCTGATATAAAGGATTCACAGAAAATAAACCACATAGTATCTATTAATGAAATCAAGTGAGGAGCGTGTTCAAGTCGTTTAACCATTATAGCTTAGGGAACACTATTACCGAAAAGATGAGTTTGCCGAATATGCTTGACGCACATGCCTGCGGGCAGCTGCTCGTGAACTGCTGCATGGTAATACCTGCAAGATAGTCATGGTTGACCCAACATTCCAACAACATGATATCTTTTAATGAAATCAAGAGAGGAGCATGTTCAAGTTGTTGAACTATTATACCTTATGAACACTAATACTGGAATGCTGCTCATAAAATACTGCATACTTACCTGCAAGATGGTCAGGATTGACCCCGACATTCCAAGTTTAATGCAAAAGCACTGAACATTCAAATACATAGTTCTGTCCTTCAACATGCAGAAATGCATAAGTGATGTATATATATGAAACCAGATTTTGAAGTGTTCAAAAGTGCTACAGTAGTTTAGGAAAGGATAGAAGTACTGAAGGCTTCACTATGGAGATATAAAAAAAATGAAACAGTCTAGTACTCTACGGCTTTCACTTCAACATTCTTTTGCTCCAATTAGAAGATAGGAGATGCTTTTATTCTGCTGTGGACAAGCCCATATTTATTACAAATAATTTAAGTGAACAAAGGGCTCCTCAATGACGTAGAGAGACATACGTAAAGCATGTCAGAATAGCAGGGTCACCCTTGACTACAATACTGCTTGTAAGTGGCTCCAAAATCGATTTTGATATGATGTATGTAGGATATTAAAAACTGCTGTCATCAGTCTCTGCCAAGTGAGATGGCGCCCAACTTGCAGAGTACAGAAGTATATATAGCCACGATAGAGTAGTATAACCGTCTTTGCCATGACTACCTTCTACCAAACTTAGGACAGTTTTGCTCCCTCCCCCCCCCCCCCCCCCTGCATTCCCACCTGATCTCTTCAGGTCTGTGGCCTCTTCCTTCGAAATCTACCAGTCAGAAGTCTCTCTTAGTGATGTTTATCTATCTTCTAGGATCTACCGAATGTTTACACCCGTAATTGGTATCAGTGTGTAAATACCATGCAATATCTTCCACTATGCACAATCCATGCAATAATTTCCACTATAAATTATGTACATACATATATTTCTTGCATGTTGTTCACTTTGTAATACAGTATATCTAACTTATTCCACCCCTCCCCCTCTCTCTTTTCCTTCCGCAGTCTACTCTGTTGAATACGTTAACCAACACTCACAGTGAGTCTGCTGCGTATGCCTTCACCACGCTGACCTGTATACCGGGAGTCATTTCAGTGAGTATATATTTAATTTACATCACTCCTCTCTTACCTGTCTCCATTAACCATGCACACTGTGACTCTAATCTACCTAGCTTAATACAAAATGTGGTGATAATATATATTTCTCTTGTAAGTAAATTCAGACTTTTTTTCCCCCTAAGTGACATATGTACAGTAAATGTGTTCTACTTTCTGACAACCTGGAAGTTAATACTTTTTGGTCGATTTGTCTTATATGGCATGGACACATGTCTAGATATCATACAGGTTGTTTGCCTCTTTCAAAAATAAAAAAGTGTGTTTTGAATTTTCTGCAGAAGATTATTTCATCACAACAAAGGTCTTGAAGATATTTTACAAAAAACGTGAGGCTTGTAAGAAGTTTACAGATTTACATTAAATTCACATGTATCAGTGTTAATAATGTTAACAGTCATCGTTCACTTCAAAATTATTCATTTATCATTACAAACAAAAAATTGGAGATAAATTAGTTTAATTTTGTCTTAAAGTAGACACATGCTTTCAATCTGTAGGCCAAATCTGTGATATATATTTTTCCTTTTTTTTTCCTTTTCTCCTTTTTCCTTTCATAGTACAATGGAGCAAACATACAGCTGCTTGATCTACCAGGTATCATAGAAGGTGCATCACAAGGTAAGCTAGTAGTTACTTATGCTGTCTCTCTTTATACCTGTCTTCACATAACTATTGCATCCTCGCTGTACCATGTCTAGGGCAGAAGGCTGCAAACTATTTAGGCCACAACCCAGCCAAAAATTTTGGCATTCGGTCACGATCCATCTATCCTCACCCCAACTCCCTCCTGCGTTCCCCGGGGCTATCGTTGGAATATCACTGGAATATTGTTGCTAATGTGACAGCCGGCTCTGCTTCCCTTGCCACAAGTTTGTGAATTTTCGCCTTGAAAATGTGATTCTGAGATTAATACACAACATAAAATTTTTCTAGTACAAACAGGAGCTCGATAACTTATGTTTAACTTTGTAAGTTTCATTGCAGCGATCTGTAAAGTCAAAACTAAAGTTAACATTTTCTCCGCGATTTGTGAAACGTTCTCATGGTTTATGGAAAATCTTTCGCGTCCCAAGCATTTGAACACAACCCATAGGTTGCTGACCGTCGGTCAAGATTCACACACCTGTTGCTGATCTCCCACAGTGACCAGTAATTGGGAATCAACATTGCACCTTCTCATTCTAGTTGCTTGTAATTGAAAGAGTTTTGAAGGGAATGGTACAGTAAGTTTGTTATTTATTAAGATCCAAAGCAGGTAAGTTTTAGAGCAACGATCCACAGTATATCGGGTATGCGCCTCACCAAAAAATGGTCGCGAAATTTTTTTTTGATGGGTTGCAAGACTTTCCATATTTGCTTTGCTTACCAACTACCTGTACTTATCTCCTCATAACATCTGTACTCTCACTGTAGAGATGTCTATGTTCTAGGCAAATTACATCACCAGAACATGGTGTTGCTTGTAGTTCTGTTAAACCTAAGACATGACCGCCAAAAACTTTTGTCAAGAACAATTTTTACGGCCGTTCAATTTGTTTGAGATGAATAAATATGCACTTTTTGTCTTGTTAATGTCAATGCAAACTGTAGTCCCGTCTGTAGTTAGACCTCTAAGTTCAATAAGATGAAGAAAAGGGGGAAGAAACAAACTTCAAAATGGAACCCTTGGTGTCAACCTATAAATACAGAATGTTAAGAGATAATATCACAATGGATATATTTTGTAAATTTTTTTCTGCCGGAATATGAAATTGGCAAAGTACAAGTTGTTGCTGAACTTTGCAGAGACTTAATTCATGACGGTCAGTATCACTGAAAACTTGCAACTTTAACTTTACATTTTCCTTTCGAGCTTGTACAAATTCAACGCTTGGGATTCAGTTTCTTTTCAGAGGAATAGGTTTCTGTAATTTTATCTTCAGCGAGTGTCCACCAACAGCTCGAAAGGTACTGTCTGATACAGTTTATACGCAATTCTATAATGTGATAAAATTGTCACATTATTTGGGTAATGTTGGATCATTTCTTAAGTGGTACATGCTGCAACATGCATCATGTCTGGTGTCGTATTCCTTTGGAGGGTACTAAGACTTGTGATTTCAAAGTGAAAGAAATTTTTTTTCTAAATAAGTGACCAGAATCAAGAGAAGAGATTGTCAACCAAAATAAGTCTCTTTAAGGTGATAAATATCTCTCGTCAATCGCTCATCAGTTGATGTACAAATGTCGAAGGAATGTTCTAGCGCAGACGATATTTTTTTCCCCTTTACCTCGTGTAGAGTGAAATGAGGGTAAACATTTTACCAGATAGTGAAATCAACGTGAGAAAGCGTGTTGTCGAGGGCAGTGGCTGGTTGCTAACATGGTGTATGGTACCAAAATGTTTTCCGGATCACTTTGGACACAGCAGAGTGTGTGCGGCAAGGTTATGTGGAGACCTGCAAGTCTGTTGCTCATAAATATTCACAACTGAGTAAAGTTTTATGATAATTAAGTTTCACATACAGCTGGGGTAAAGTTTTAACTTACAGCCTTGATAAAGATTTCACAAACATCTGCAGTCAAGATTCAACAGGCAGCTGGACTAATGGTTTCGTTTTACAGCTGTAGTTACTACATGGTTTACAATGTTAAATATGCCCCAGTCTGGCTGTGTCATACTGAAAGGGATCAAATCACTGAAAGGGATCAAATTAATGAATGGGATCAAATCACTGAAAGGGATCAAATCACTGAAATCAAATCACTGAAAGGAATCAAATCAACGAAAAGGATCAAATCACTCAAAGGAATTAAATCAATGTAAGGAATCAAACAATGAAAAGGATCAAACAATGAAAGGGATCAAATCAATGAACGGGGTCAAATCAATGAAGGGATCAAGTCACTGAAAGGAATTAAATCAATGTAAGGAATCAAACAATGAAAGGGATCAAATCAATGAAAGGGGTCAAATCAATGAAGGGATCAAGTCACTGAAAGGAATTAAATCAATGTAAGGAATCAAACAATGAAAGGGATCAAATCAATGAAAGGGGTCAAATCAATGAAGGGATCAAGTCACTGAAAGGAATCAAATCAATGAAAGGGATCAAATCAATGAAAGGGATCAAATCAATGAAAGGGGTCAAATCAATGAAGGGATCAAGTCACTGAAAGGAATTAAATCAATGTAAGGGATCAAATCAATGAAAGGGGTCAAATCAATGAAAGGGGTCAAATCAATGAAAGGGATCAAATCAATGAAAGGGGTCAAATCAATGAAGGGATCAAGTCACTGAAAGGAATTAAATCAATGAAAGGGATCAAATCAATGAAAGGGGTCAAATCAATGAAGGGATCAAGTCACTGAAAGGAATTAAATCAATGAAAGGGATCAAATCAATGAAAGGGGTCAAATCAATGAAGGGATCAAGTCACTGAAAGGAATTAAATCAATGTAAGGGATCAAATCAATGAAAGGGATCAAATCAATGAAAGGGGTCAAATCAATGAAGGGATCAAGTCACTGAAAGGAATTAAATCAATGAAAGGGATCAAATCACTGAAAGGAATCAAATGAGGCAAAATCATCAGAAGGAATCAAATAAGTATAAATGTTTACAGATGATATCATAGTAAACTGAAAATATTAAATTAGGCAAAAATTTGGTCTTGATATGTCTTCAGGTAGTTCAGAAACGTAGAAACCGAAACTAGAGGAATTAAACTTTAGGCAGGTCTGGATTTAAAGGAGCAATCTCTCCTCAAGCATTGATTCCAAGCAAAAGCAAGCAAACTAACCAAAACAAGAGTAATACATTCTTAATATTTAGTGATATGAAGTGAACTATCTTGATAATCTAAAGTTAAACCCAGTAATTGTAGGTTGTTATAAGTCCAACATACGGTATGATTTCACATGTTGTATTCTCTATGTTCACCTCTGGATGACTGTAGGTGAAACTTTGGTCTCGATATGTCTTCAGGTAGTGTCAGAAACTAGAGGAACTAAACTTTAGGCAGGTCAGGATTTATAAAGGAGCCATTTTAAACTAAGGAACTGGAAGAGATTGAGAAGAAAGTAGCCTGCCTACCTTGAGAGATTCTTTAAAGTATATAACTCCCAAACTGATCCTCTCCTTCCTCTACATTTCCTTTCCCTTCCCCTCTATTTCCCTTTGCCCCCCCCTCCCCTTCATTTCCCCCCCCTTCAAGGCTCTTCAATGTTGAACAAAGTATGGTAAAACCTTGAAACAGATCTTGTTGACAACAAATTGTTATTACTGTGGCTCAAGGTAGCATAAAAATAATTCCCTTAATAATATCATTTTGATATTGAATAGAAAAAAATGCAAAGAAATTCATGATACAAGAAATTATAAAAAAAATCTGGAAAGCTCAGCTCTCTTTTACTTATTATTCAAAAGTAAAAAGCTTTTTGGAAATTATTTTTTTCTGTATAAGTGATAATATATTATCAAAACTCCTGGATGAGATCTCGCCAGAAGCAACCGGCTGTAGAGACTACTCTACAAAGTATGTGGGAATGCCCCACAGGATAGACTGAAGCTATGTTTGACATTGATGTGAAGGGTTGATTCGTTTGGGGTACAGCGGTAGAAACGGGAAGATAGCATAGATACACAGCAAAGTCCAAAAGCGGTCAAATTAAGATTATATTGGCACGTATTTATAAATGAGGTCCAGATAGGTCCAGCAAGAGAGGAAAACAAACCCAAGCCGGCGCGTAGCAAAGGGGGGACGAAGGGGGCGACCGCCCCCCCCCCCACTTGAGCAAATTTTGTTTGCATCTTTTTATGATATCGCTAGTAATTTCAAAATAGAAAATGCTTAGATGCAACTTACAAGGCCTGGGAAGTGCCATTTCCAGCGATCTGGGAGGCATTTCCGGCCAAAATTTTCTTGTATGCTTCGCGCCAACTTATGGTGGCGCTACGCTTAGATAGTTTCCAGCGCTGAATCTACGGCTCTAATAGTTTGCCTACAGGTTCGACCCTCCCTTGGCAAATTCCTCGTTACGTGCCTGAACCCAAGTGTAAGATATACCCAAGTGGATCAGTTAGGAGAATAAGTTAATTTGTCCCAGCTCATTTCTAACATATTATTAACTTAAATGAGTATCAAAGTTGTAGTGGGTCACTTAGTCCAGTCTAGTCAGTACCGTCAAATCTCTCCTGATTCGAGTCGATTCAAATCAAGACAAGTTCATTTCAATGGAGGAGAAGTTTAACTTATTCAAGTCCCTTCTCTCTTGAAATTTCAGTGACGCAAGTCGCAACTACTGTAGCTACAACATTGATGCATATGAATATTTTCCTTTCATCATTATTTTTTCGTCGATTGATTAAAATAAATGTATAAAGTCTTAAAATCAGCTGGAAGATGTTTTCCGACCTAAAGAGGAGACATTTGATACAGATATATTATTAGAGCGCAGAGAATATGTTAAGAATCGAATGGAGAAATGAAGCCAAGTGACTGAACAAAATTTTGAGGAAAAATGTCTTCAAATGAATAAAACATATTTATTTAATTATTCATGTATACAACACAGTTCCTATTAAACATCACATGATTCAAGTTTGCTCTGAAAAGTGGTAGGAATGTCTCAATGTAAAATATGGATCAATAGCAATATCTTGGAATGTGTTTCTTTAAGTATCTTGCTCGTTACAGGAATTAAAGCTCGGTTGGTATTTCCCATTTGTTTGTTTTGTAAATATTTTGCACTTGTGGTTGTAAGGACAGTATGAGCAGAATGAATATCCTCTGTCTTTCTACATTAAAGTTTGAAAACTGTTCACAATGCTGTTGGTACAGACTGTTGTGTAAACACTGCAGAACGCAAAAGATTTAATACATGTACAGTATGTCTTACGCAGCCTGGCTGCATGATGCTGCAGCCCCCTCAGCCTACCACTTTTGACGTGGTGCGTTTTAGTCGTTCGTCTTCTCTTGGGTAGATCTGGAAGGAAGCGAAAGTGGGTTGTGCCACCTAATTGAGGGCGCTGTGCTAAAACGTTCCATTCATGTAGTTTAGGTAGAGAGGAAAGTGCGCATATGTATGAGTTGTAGACAGATAAGTACCATTGTTCCTAAGCCAGTAAGGTTTGGGGGAAACTCTGATAAAAAGATGTATAATGTTAGTCAAATTGCATATTCATATTTTTTCTCTTTTCAAGTGCTCTTATATATGTTAATGTGTTCATATGTTAATGTTAGTCAATTGCATATTCATCTTTCTTTCTCTTTTCAAATGCTCTTCTATATGGAAATTATGTATTTAAATTTCAAGTTGCTGCAAATTGCTGGAGATTAATTTTGTCTATTTCTACCTTTTCAACCTATTGAGTTCATTGACATGCAGTGATTTTTGTGCAAATTTCATGATACGACAAATTCGTCTCGATCAGTTTATTCCTTATTTTGTTTTTCATCTCCAAGATTTATATTATTTCTAAACTTGACTTTGTTTCGTATTCTCAAGTCTGATATATACCCGTCTCTTGTTACCAATTCAAAGTATCGTCCTCTCCAAGTGACATTTTTTTCTATCAGATTATATACGAACAAGGACAGGATATCTGACATCAGGGATTTATCTTCTGGAATTTTTGGCAAATCTTCATCTTCCATAAAGTGTTTATAACTGATGGCTTTGTCTGTAGACGGGAAGTTTATTGTCTGAATGTGACATTCCAGGGTTTATCCTTGTAGACAGAGGCAAATCTTAGAACCCCAAAAAGTTGACGCAATTTATTAGACGTCTAGATGTGCGGATGGTGGTCGGCACGGGGCCAATCTGGGAGTGGATCAAAGTAGTAAAAGAGAAACACCAAAACCTTCGTCCCTCGTTAAAAATATCCGCAGCTCGTAATGTCTACTGATCCCCACACCCCAAACCTTAACTCTGTCATGGTCAGCCTGTTCAATTTTGAAGGTTTTAACCGACTTTTTTTAAATTCTGTTTATTATATAACGATTCAACCAGTTTTTGATGGTTAAAAAACTGGGTATCGAAAATGCTTGCCAAGTTGTCCAAATTCTGTTTGATAATTTCCCTGTTAGTTTTCGTTTCTTGATTTTATTTGAACAACTTAACAGTCATATACACCAATGTGTAATATTAGTGTTACGTAAACACTAGAAAAACAAGAAATCATTAATGGATGCTTGTTTAATGAATAAGATATTGGTTCTTTGTATGAAATCATAATAACGATAATTATGGATTTTTTTTCTCGCTGTTAATTAATTACAGGTAAAGGAAGAGGTCGTCAAGTCATAGCTGTGGCAAGGACTGCCGATCTGGTGGTGATTATGCTGGACGCAAACAAAGGAGAAGTCCAGAAGTAATTAAGTTACATTTTGCATACAATTTGCATAATTACATATATATCAGTGTCATGCCATAATTTTGATCAGGATCCATATGAGACACACTCAGTTGGTCTAGTTTATGTTATGCAATTCACTCGCCTGTTGATAGTAAGAGCAATACAGATATATCTTAGTTTTCTATGTTCGTAGTGTCGGTACAATTGCTTTTGAGGTGTGGAAATGAGAGTACAGTATAGACTACTACCAGCATAATAATAGTGAGTTGCCCCTATAAATTGAATTGTTTTGAAAGATAATTCTCATGGACCTACACTGTCGGGATCTCAAACATTAGTCGGGAACATCAGAATAGACAAGTATTAAGGCACACCTTTGATCTCTAAACATTCAGCTGATTGTCTTTTATATGGAAACCACAATAGGTATTAGTTCATTTCTGCTTGTCAACTTGTACAATCAAAACAGTGAGACACTGTCAATAAATGTTCAACAATAACAAATTAAGAGTAAACCCATCCTTCATGGTTTTAAGGTTCATATCTTTTTAATGCATGAAGCATTGAAAAACAAAGCCATTTTTCTGTCTTGTTCTTTAGTCAAAACAGATTGATTTCTGACAATTTCAACCGCTAGTTTATTATCTCTTTAATTTTTTAGGAAACTGCTGGAAAAAGAATTGGAATCTGTTGGCCTGAGGCTCAACAAGAGGAGACCTAACATCTATTTCAAGGTAATTTTTACGATCTTCTCACAAGAAGGAGAGTTTGAGGTTGGGTTTGTCCCATCAATGGTATTTCATGATCTCAAACATCAAAACTCTAATGTTTCTCAGATATAATAAGAAGTAATACAGTATAAAGGGTTACTCCAGGTCCTTTAAATTACAGGTGCCAAACTAAATTCACTGTGACCAATTGAATAATACCTACAAATGAGAACAACAAAAAATGATGCCATTCTTAAATTGTTGGTAAGAAAGTCTAATGATCTGATATGAACAGGAAGTGAGTTTCCAGAAGTGAGGAGCTGTATATAGGAAGCTGCTATCCCCAAAGGCCTTCATGTTAGACAACGGGACTGGATCCAGGAAGAGGTTGACGGTGACCAAGTGGTCTGCTTGCCACTCTTAGATCATGAAGATGATATTGTAAATACTTTTGGGTGCAACTTTTTAAGGACTCTGTTTCCAGAACAAGGCTTTGAGTGTAAAAATGAGTCTACAAAATACTTTGGTAACATGCAAAGCAGTTTTTTTGGTGACTTGTGTGAGACTCAAATTGGTTGTACTCTTGGACTCAAACCCTCAGAACACAGGTCCCGTTGGTCAAGGACTAGGATAACTGTGTGCATCTGTGGGACATACAGTACAGTAGTATGTCAAATCCAGGCTTCCAGTCTCATACAAACAGTAGTAAATTGTATCACTCCCTGCATACAGATGTTAATGTCTTAGAGAGAATGAGGGCAGGATTTTAAAACAGTTTAATCTGAAAAGCTCCCTCATTTACTGGTAATATCAAAACCTCAGCGTTCTTTCCTGCATCCTGCCTTAGAATGAGCTGGTAACCTTTTGAGCACTGTGTGACCCCTCAGGGCAATCCAGACAACACCGGTCAATGACCCAAAGTGACCTTGAAGTGCGTTATGAGGCATCTGGTAAATCTTGTCCCCGTGTAAAGACTGGAAGCCCGGAAGTTTAGGGATGCGAAGTCTGGAACATGTTTTTGTGGCGGATGTGTAGTGGAACACGATTAATTTGCATCCCAGATTCTATGCACACATGTTCACAGTCATTAATAGCTTAGGGTAACCAATTAGTCACTTGTAAGTCCCGACCAACTACTTTTAATATCCAGTTGTATTACTGATACATATTGAGAAGTTATCAGAACGTGATTACATAAAAGATAAAAGGGATCGCCCGACTGAACCAGAATTTGCAAGTCAAGTTTTTTTTTCATTTATAACTAGCGTAAAATATTCTTTTCTTCCGCAAAGCTAACAGCAGTGTTTTTGATATCATCCGAATGGCAGAAAGGGCAAAAAGAACAAATCTTACTTTTCTTTATATTAAAAAAAAAAAAACACTTTTCTCGCCAAACTAGATATGAACAAAATATCAGTTCAGGTTTGTGATAGCCTGGGGGTCTGTGATAATATCTGGAAAACTATTCCCTCGGTGGCCCTTACCTGGGAGTGGATTAAATAAGGGCCCCTTAGGTATGACGTTTTTGTAAGTCAAAATCGGAAAGAACATTCTCCCGGGACGTTGATTCATCGATTTGTGGAATATTCTCTCTCTCTCTCTCTCATACATGTCTGTCTCCGCATATTAATTTTTACAAACGGGGTCATCTCATTTTTATCTTTCTTCTCTCTTCGACAGGTAAAGAAAGGTGGCGGGCTGTCCTTCAACTCGATGTGTCCGCTGACCAAGTGCAATGAGAGGCTGGTACAGATGATTCTACACGAGTACAGTATCCTTGTAGTAAACATAATCATAAATCGATTAATAGCCACACCCTGTTCTCTTATTCTCTATTTCTTTAGTCCTTCCTTTTTTTTCCACACATGTGAGAAAGTCTGAAGCCTTCCCTCAAGGCTTACTGTGTCTATTCATTTTCAAAATTTGGAGAGTTTCTTTTTCTTTTTTCTTGTAAATTTAACATTGTGGAATAGAATTTCCAAGCGTCTATGCCCCTCCGGGATGAATCCTTTATGAAGCCGAAAGAAACAGGCCGCTGGGAATGTAGTTGGTCTGTTGCCTCAGTTTACTTATCAGCTCCTTTCCTTTTTCTTTTTCCTTTCTTTTGTTATTATTTGCATCATTTCCTGAATTTCTAATGAGAACAGAGTTGCATTGCTATAGGGACAGTTCTATGTTGTTTCTGTATTGTTTAACCTTGGAGCTACTATCAGTGTGTGTAAGAGAATTTATATGTATATATATATATATATATATATATATATATATATATATTTATATATATATATTTATATATAGATCTATATTTATATATATTAGATGTATGCATTACTAATGAAATTATTCATAAGTGTAATACTTATGTTAGACTGCCTCGGCCCCATAGTTAGAAAGAAGTTGAAGAAATTGTAGTGTGTCTACGCAATCCTCAACATAGACATGTATGATACCATTCCCTAATCTTATACCCTTCAAATTCTGTCTGGAACTACAATGGTGCACTCTTCCTCCCCCCTCCCCCTCTCCCCCACAGAGACAAAACTCAAAGACAACATAAAATTCCATGTTTTGCATTTTATTACAAACATCAAATCTAAATTGTGTGATCATAAATCAACAGGGCTCCAAAACATAGGTGTATCACTTTAGAACCTTCTGATAAGAATCATTTCAAGTTTTGCCAGCTTAACATGAAAGATGTATACTTACATATATATATATCTTAGACATTTTCTGATAAAGATCTAGCATAACTACCCACCAAATTTATTAGAATGTGGTATTTATTAATATTTAAATAAAGCAATCTCTGTGACAACTAACAGCAGGTTTTCGGATCTGTCATATCCATTTCATTTTTATGGTGTTTTCGAGCATTTCATAAAAAGTCATGCAGAGTCACCGGAAACTTGACAAAAAATGTATTTCAAACTTATTTGACATTGTAATAATTTTTGCCAAGAACACCATTCACTTTAAGCCCTCCCTCCCCCCCCCCCCGACTTATCACCACACTACTTGGAGGTTTGATTCTGCTATAGAGTATGCCCCGACCTATTTATTCCTATAAGATGCGAACTTGTAGACACTTATATAACTCTTATATAAACCATATATAAACTCTTATTAAAGACTCTTATATAAACCAAGTTCCCCTTTCAAAGTTTCAACAGATCCACAGTGAATCTCTCTCCCTAGAGAGTAAACACAGCCAGTAAGCTCCCCTGAAGACATTCTTCCTTTGTGCCATAATTTACTTAATTTTTTTTTTTGGGGTGACACGTGAGTTGCTGATAAGTACCTGCGTTTTTTTTATTCATAAAACATTTAATTTTTTTAATGTGTTTTTTCGTACAGTTATGACACAGCATTTTCGGTCATGTGGAATTACAAGCTCAATCCAGCCTATTGAATTTTAATTCTTAGAAATTTTGATTCCCTTAAAGAATGAGGTATCAAGCATCTCGAGGTAGATATGCTGATTCTAGACTCCAGCACTTGGTCTGACTTGATTTTCGAAGCAGTTTTTTCGAGTCATCTAGCGACATCAATAAGGGGAGATTCTGGGTACAGTTCACACACCAAAAGAGTTATGGTTATAAACAGTGTCAGTTATTCTTGTGGAAAATTTACAGAAGGAATGTAACAGCTCGTTACCAAATGTATTTATTGGTTCAGTTAGTTACCTTCTTTTAATAGTTTCCTCTCTCTCTACTGATTTTAATCGGCCGTTTCTGTGTTCAGTTGAACCTCATACTCGTCTTGTCTATGCAAGTCCATCTATGAATAACGAGATTTGGTATTTTCATAGGGTCAGAGCAAGGGTGGATACAGGATTTTAGGAAGGAGGGGTGTGGCCGTGGAGTTGTTGAGGTAGACTCCCATGTAGGGGGTCTGGGGGGTCCTCTCCCAAATTTTGTTTAAAACATTTTCCTGGGTTAAAGACTTTTGCAATTGGTTTTCCAAAGTGGATCCTTTAAAATCACTGTTATTGCACAAAATTTGAGTGAAGATTATTGGTCAAACAAAATGCCAACTAACTTTGTTCACCCACTTGAAGTTGAAGGATATTAATATTTATCTCAGATCTAGGTTTTAAAGTCTTATCAATCTTTAATAAGAAATGATTTTAGATTACAAAGTTCTCACCATTTATGATTAACTGAAGTTCTACAGAATGTTTGTAAAGTGTTTTCCAAAGTGGATCCTTTAAATTCACAATCTTTAGTGACTTTAGCGAGCTGTATTGGTAGGACAAATACCAACATACTTCGATAATCCAAAACACTGGTTATTTTATTTATCTCCCATCTTGAATGTTATAAATCTTATCCAGCTTTCATTGGGAAAAGGTTTGAGATTCAAAGCATACCAAGGTCAACAGAATGCTTTTGAAAATTGTGACCTTTAAAATGCCATTTTTAGTCAGCCTAGTAATAGACTATACTGACAATGAACCTGTGTATATCATTGGATTCACCTTCAGGAGTTATAGTTTAGTCCTTTTGATTTATCAGCTGTTTATATTTACAGGGGTTAACAAATTGCGACATCCAAGTAGTTGCTCTATAAAACACTGGTCAGAGAAAGAGACCAGGCTGCTCCAGCAATATATTTAAGTGGTTTTGGCATCTTTACCATAATTTATAACAAAATTAAATTAAAACTGTTAGCAAACTGCTTAACCACTGGAGAGCCTGTGTAGGAGAATGTGTAAAAGTAAGTTGGCCTGACGTTTCGATCCTAGCAGGATCTTCTTCAAAGGCTAAATGACAAGTCATTTTTTTATATTTATAACAAACAGGACATAAAAAAGGAATTTATAACAAACAGGACAGATAAAAAAGGAATTACATAAAGCAGGGTGTCGTCTTGGTGCCTACATGGATGTTTAGGCCTGGTCTAGGTGCCTACATGGATGTTTAGGCCTGGTCTTGGTGCCTACATAGATGTTTTAGGTGTTATCTTTGGTGCCTACATAGTTGTAAATGTGATCTTGGTTGTCTTCATAAATGTTTCTGGTGTCATTGTGGTGCCTACATGGATGTTTAGACCAGGTCTTGGTGCTTACATAGATTTTTTAGGTGTGGTCTTGGTGTTTACATAGATGTTTAGGTGTGGTCCTGGTGTCTACACAGATTTTGTAGGTGTGATCTTGGTGTTTACATAGATGTTTCAGGTGTGGTCTTGTTGTCTACATAGCTGTTTTAGGTGTGGTCTTGGTGTCTACACAGATTTTTTAGGTGTGGTCTTGGTGCCTACACAGATTTGTAGGTGTGATCTTTGTGCCTACATAGATGTTTTAGTTGTGGTCTTGGTGCCTGCACAGATGTTTTTGGTCTAGACTTATTGTTTACATAGATGTTTTAGGTGTGACTCGGTGTTTACACAGATGTTTTAGGTGTGGTCTTGGTGTCTACATAGATGTTTTAGGTGTGGTCTTGGTGTCTACACAGATTTTCTAGGTGTGGTCTTGGTGTTTTATACATACATGTTTTAGGTGTGGTATTGGTGTCTACATAGATGTTTTAGGTGTGACTTGGTGTTTACATAGATGTTTTAGGTGTGGTCTTGGTGTCTACATAGATGTTTTAGGTGTGGTCTTGGTGTCTACACAGATTTTCTAGGTTTGGTCTTGGTGTTTTATACATACATGTTTTAGGTGTGGTATTGGTGTCTACATAGATGTTTTAGGTGTGACTTGGTGTTTACATAGATGTTTTAGGTGTGGTCTTGGTGTCTACATAGATGTTTTAGGTGTGGTCTTAGTGTCTACACAGATTTTCTAGGTGTGGTCTTAGTGTCTACACAGATGTTTTAGGAGTGAACCTGAAAAGTATCAGATTAAAGTATTTAAAGATCTGCTGTTATTATTATCGAAACATGCCAAATACATATTTTCTGCTCTCCCTCATTTTTTAGCTGGACAGCTAAAGTTGCATTGACACGGCTGGAAACGACTAGGACTTTAGTATTTTTTTTACAACAAATGAATTTATATTACTGTCATAGATTATCTCTTATCTTTAAAGGTCTGTCTGCTTTTGTTCATTCTTTGCTATTTTATAAAAGTTTTCTCTTCCAAGGAATTTTCTTTAACATCGTACAACAGAAATGTTTAACGCTGAAGTATTGTTTAGGGAAGACCATAACACAGACGAGTTTATTGATGTCATCAGCGGTAACAGGATATACTTACCATGTCTTTATGTAAGTATAACAGGATATACTTATCACGTCTTTATGTAAGTATAACAGGATATACTTACGTCTTTATGTAAGTATAACAGGATATACTTACCATGTCTTTATGTAAGTATAACAGGATATTCTTACCACGTCTTTATGTAAGTTTAACAGGATATGCTTACCATGTCTTTATGTAAGTATAACAGGATATACTTACCACGTCTTTATGTAAGTATAACAGGATATACTTACCACGTCTTTATGTAAGTTTAACAGGATATGCTTACCATGTCTTTATGTTAGTATAACAGGATATCTTACCCTGTCTTTATGTAAGTATAACAGGATATACTTACCATGTCTTTATGTAAGTATAACAGGATATACTTACCACGTCTTTATGTAAGTATAGCAGGATATACTTACCACATCTTAATGTAAGTATAACAGGATATACATACCGTGTCTTTATGCAAGTATAATCACGGCTAAAAATGATAAGCTTTGACTTCAATAAACAATGACTTTAGGCACAAGTTTAACATTGATATGTTGTAGACCATTACAAACACTTTTTACTTTATGAAAAAATTTAAACAGCCGAAGGCTCATCAATTGAAGTGACTGGATTACTAAGTCTAATACACAGAAGTTTAGTTTCATTTATGTACCTTTGGATTTTGCAGTAAGGTTGCTGTACATTAAAATTGTATTAATTTCAACATGTCAAACTTTATACAATATACACACACATATATATATATATCCACATTATTTTCAAGTTTTATATTTATTAATCATATATATTTATTTACAATCAGGATTCATTTTTTTTTATAAGAGTGCAACATTCCACATTTGTCAAGAATGATTTTTAAACCTAAATGTTACACTTTGAAAATGTAAGGTAACCCCCTTCTCCCCCCCCCCCCCACAAGAAAAACAATAAAAGAGCAAAGGCCCTTTTTTCCATCTTCTTTGCTTTTTAAAAAGCTAACCATAATGAAAAATAAAGTTTTTGTCCCTCTCTGAGAAATTAGCTTCTCCAGCCCTGAGGAAAGAGAGGCTGACGACTGGTTATCATGATTTTTATGTTAGGGGTGCTATCAACAAGAATCTTTGTGATTACTATGAAAACGACACACTCTGCCTTCTAATTACACCCCTGAGGCAACAAGAGACAGAATTCCATTTGTGAGGGATAACAGTCTAACATTACGAGGGTCTAATTATCTGTTTGTCTTAGGTCAGCAGATTTACCAGCACCCTGTATTCACTCAAATTTAGATTGGAACATCCCTTCTTGATTTTTTTTTCTTCTATATTTTTATTCTCTTATCAGTATAATGAATATAAAGTAGGGAGAAATGAAGGATTTTGTACCATTTTAAATTGTTTGTTTTTCATATTCTTTTAAATCATATGCAAAGTGGAAAAGGTCACCAAAAGAGGGAAAATTCTTTCTTTTTTGTTGCCTTTTTTTAATAAAATTCATAGGGTATGTTGGGTACCAAATGATAAAATGTTTAATAAAGATAATATGTCAATTTAATCTACCAAACTTGCACCAAGAATGATGGATTTAGGCAAAAGCTTTCCAAATGAAATGAGTAATACATTAAATTTCCTGTATTAGATTAAACCAGTGAATTAAATCTGCAAATTAAAAGCATTATCGGGGTATATTATCCCCATAATTAGATCACTTACTTGAATTAATGGTATCCAAGTATGGAATTACTTGCAATGTTTTACATGACGTAGTCATAATGGTGAGTTCATGCAACATAAAGCTTTTTAAGATGACTTTTATAGTAACTTTGGAGAGAAAAAAATTCTCTGTGGTGTCCATCTGTCCCTTATAAATGTGTCCTCAGGTCTGTTTTTGTCTCAGACTCTGAAGAGGATCCTCGTAAGATTGAAGAAACATCAAGCCCTCCCTTAAACTTTTAAATCATTAAAGTTGTTGTAGACCATGAGAAACCGTGGCGATCAGTCCCAGGATAATTTCCATACCACTTTTTAGTGTGTTAGGAATGATCCTTTAAACATGTTAAGGTTGATCAATCAAAGTGGCTGGACCTCTTAGTCTAGTACACAGACAATTACATCAGGAAAGAATTTAATGTTCAAATCTTGTGTAGTAGTTTTGATGGCTCTGGATTTGTGTCTGTTATATAATACTATGGTTCCTGTGTACAAGAACTGCTATACATCTGTGGACTTGTATAGCAATTTGACCATTTTGCAAAGTATTTTGCCATGGCGATGCCGGATAAATTATTCCATTCATTTAGTCAGTTCAAAAAATAATTATATCCTCAAATGACATGCTTAAAGGCATTGAAGACTTGCCCCAAACCGGGTGCCTCGCTCTGAAAAAGTTAACTTTCCGTTGCTTGCAAGTGAAGTTTTCTTCTTGTTGCTACAAAATGCAGACAGTAATGAAACGTGATACCTTGTTATCCTTTATCTAGACCTGAGATGTCCACGCTGCTATGAACACTGTGTTGTGGGTATTGACCTGTACACTACTGTCTAATTACCGACGGTAGCAAAGCTGTGTGTGTATTTTATGGGATCGATGGTGGTGTCTAACACTTCTGTTACACCCCATTCGAAACTAGGTCAGATTACCGGCATGAGACATTTCTTTGTGCGCGAGTCTTCACACCTTTTAATACAATGCATTGCTCATTTGGTCAAGAACAAATGATATGCAGACACCATGCAAAGGTAGTTTGTGGTCTTTATGAAGATTAAAGAACATGTTTTTTGTTGAGAATTTATCAAAATAATCAATGAAAAATGTTCATGGCCTGCGACTGCGGTGCCGACAACATCATCAATTTAGTCTTAAAGGAGCATTGCAGACATTTTAGAATATTTTAAAAGTGAATATCTACACAAACACCAGAATAGCTATAGAAACATTACTATAGCATTCAAATTTTTTCCCACTTTCTAAGACTATTCGAATCATTTGCAAAATTCTGCCTAGAAATGTCATCATTTGAGAAGTGACTTCTTTTTTTTAAAGAAAAATGCAAGCTTCCATACTTGAGAAAGAGAAGGATGAAAGATATGATGGTAGTTATTGTAACATTTTACATCAATATGTATATTTGATGATTAATTTTCTCCGTTATTTTTTCCATCTTCAGGTATACAACAAAATAGATCAGTGCTCCATCGAGGAGGTGAACAGGATCGCCCATCAGCCCGACTGCGTGGTCATCAGCTGTGAGATGAAACTCAATCTAGACTACCTGCTGGAGATGGTCTGGGAATCCCTTAGTCTAATCTGTATCTACACCAAGAAACGTGGCAGTCGGCCAGACTTTGAAGAGGGCATTATTATGAGGAGAGGATGTAATGTAGAACACGTGGTAAGTTTCCAAGTAATATTAGCAGGTATCATATTGGAGGAGGTTGCAGGTGCAGGCCTGATGAGGTAGGCAGGGGGTGAGGGCATACAGCCCCCGGCACAGGGGGTCAATTGTAAGGCACACAGAAATATGGAGTCAACATTTTATTCTCATTTTTCATAAAACCATTTAGGAATCATGAATGGTGACGTACATTTCCACCGGGCAACCTATCTCTGTACTGTGCAGGTGTGTGTGTATGTGTTGGGGTCTGGGGGGGGGTAGGGCAGGGTGAGAGGGGTGGGTAGTTGTTACATCTTTTGTATACTACAGTCACAGTTAGGATAGACAGTTAACTAACAAAAGTCCATTGTTTTCTATTCAGAGGGCAAAAAATTGACATGTATTTTTCTATAGACCTGAAGCAATTAAAGGCATAATCAAATGGGTCTCACCAGTGTTTTGAAGTGGACGGCTTTGATCTACAACCCTATGGGTAGTGTAATGTGGGTGATCTAGACTGTGTAACTGTAGGTTCTCTGAATGATAAGTAACACGGTGGCACGAAAGTGCTCACAAACATGCGAGACATGAAATTGCATAAACGTGTGCTGGATGATTGACTCAAAATTTCCACGTGTGCAGTTTCGCTTAACGAGAAAACAATAGAAAACACAAGTAATGCTACAATAAAACAATTAGTTTGGCTTGGAAAATTCCAACACGTTTCATTAGATCTCTTCTCCAATAATTGCAATACAGACTTTAATGTACGTCTGGCGATCAACTCATTGGTATCGCCGCGGTGATATTTTTGATATCGACGAAATCGAAGAAAAAAACTTCTTACTTTGCAATCCCCACGTAGCATACAAATCTCTCTGGGCCTTTCTTTCCCATCAATATGTAGGACCGTTCAGTATGTGTCACTTTCATGTCTGTGACTTTTTGAGACAATCAATGTCACGTCTAAAAGCTTCTCGACAAGTCTATGTGCAGAAATCCACAGGTTCCTCTTCTCTTACTTTAAGGAACTTCATAATCATGGACATTAAATATGAATCTAAGAGACTGACTTCCGTCAGCTTGCGGCTTTGATAAGCCAATGAGGCTTCTTCTTCAGGAGGATTCAAAATACATACAAACATACATACATATTTCTACTGTTGTGCTTCTTCATGTTTCGTGGTAATTTGAGTTTTTTACCCCCTGTCATCTCTGTCAGGATTAAGCATGTGACAGTGATGGTCTATGTCAGATAATCCAACCTACTTTGGGATGGCATTGAGAGAGAGATCATAACATGATTGGAAGTTAATTCTTCTTTGTACCTACAGTACGATAGCTGTGAGAACTATAAAAGCATCTCCATAGTATTGATACCATAGCCGGGGGAAAAGTTAAAAAGTCAAAAGTAGAAGAATTTAAAGAGTTGGCAAGCTTTTATCAGTTTTTTTAATAACAGACATGAACATGCACTAAAAGAGGTATAAAATAAAAGAAAGTCCATATACCAATACAACATTAATGTTCTAACTGAGACAACGTAAATGTTCTCACTGGGAGAACATTATAAAATTCTGACTGGGAGGACATTAAAGTTCCGGCTGCGACGCCACATGAATGTTCTCACCGGGGGCAACATCAGGGTTTTCACTGGGCCAAATTTCCAAAGCTTTATTTCACTCCTTTGTATCCGTGATGGGAAATCTTTTGATCCCAGAGGAATAATTATCCAGCAAAATACACCTTTTCATTTTCTCAGCCTCCCTCTCTCTTTTTTAATTGTGTTTTTTTCTTTTTTTCTTGATATATTACAGTGTCATGCGGTACATCGAACTCTTGCCGACCAGTTCAAGTATGCTCTTGTTTGGGTAAGTGCAAGTGTGTTCCACTGTCAGTTAGCATCACTGTGTATTTTCTTGTGAACATCTGATTGGTGGAATGTACGGTCAGGTACCAAGCGTTTACATCTTACCGTGCTTTTCTAAGAAATAGCCTGGGCCCAAAACAAGACAAGTTGATCCGCTCTCAACCCCATACAACAGTATTTGAATCTATGATCACAATCAGCTATCCGGTACGAACAATGTTCCATGAGAGCATACTGTCTAACACATTGAATTCACCCAAAAGCCTCCCCTAGGTGACCCCACCACTCTCTTCCTACTTTTAATAAAATACCCCCCTGTCACCTGATGTAATAATATATGACTTGCCATGTACCCATACCTACTTACTAGTCAATAACTGACTAGTAGTAAAAAAAACATGTAAACCTTTAAACTCCCTTAATTGATCAATGACCCATTTACATCACTGAAAGTGTTTCCTCTAGTCACATGACCATACTTTTCAAGCATTATAGAATCCTTTAAAAGATGGAATGGAAAAAAATGGTTATTTCTTTACTTGAATACAGTTAAGAATAAATACACCGTCACGATTTTAATTGGGATTATGATAGGATGACCATGTTTGTATTTTATCTAGATATTTATATCTAGTGTGAACAATTGGTGTAAAGTACATGAAACCAGACATATTTCTGTTTGAGTCGTTGTAAAGTTTGTGACATACCCACGCAAGTTTATAGTTTGAGTTTTGTGAATTTTACTTTGCAAGATGGACATTTTTGGGGCGATTTGATGTGAAAATTCTTGCCTTAAATGGTAGAAATAAACAATTGACCAATTCTTTGAAAAATGAAAGGATGACAGTGTCCTGTAATAGATTAAAAAGAATTGATATAAAAAATAAATAAAAACTGTTTTCTTCTCTTCTGTAGGGTACCAGTGTGAAGTACAGTCCTCAAAGAGTTGGTGCCCAGCATGTTCTACATCACGAGGATGTTATACAAATAGTCAAGAAGTGATTTCTGCTGTCAGGAGTTTTAAACGAAAAAGGAAAAAGAAAGTTTACTGTAATTTTCACGGATGATTCATCTACCATATCAGCTACGTATCGAAGAGCTAGCGGGCTGCCTCCCTCCATCCGCTCTTTAGTTTTAGTAAACTGGGGAAGTCTTGATTTGTGGTAATGTTTATGCAAGGCCAACTCATGGAAAACATTTGCTGTTTAATTCCAAAGAGCAGGATGTGTCGATTACTGAAGTTATAAGACTCTCTGAAAACCTTGGAGCTCCTGTGTGGGAATTTTCCAGTTATTCTGGCAGTGCAAACATTGTCATTTTTGAGAAAATTTATCATGTTGATTTTGATTACTTTGTTGAACAAAGGAGTACTTGGGAATTGTTTCAATCTATTGCTGACAGGCTTATTATAGAAAGGTTCAAACCCATGTCTCAATTATAGTTCATAAGTTTTTTTTTTTATAATTAACAATAAGGTAACTTCATTTTTTTTTTTTATAGATATAGCTAAAGTTTATGAAAGTGATACTGTAAGATTACTAAAAGTACATCTGAGGTGTGTCACTTTTTTCTTTATTTTTTGTTCTACATGTTCATTTGAAGAAAGTAAACAATGGAAAATTAACTTCTTACCCCAAAAAAAAGGAAAAAGAGAAGATCGGAGAACACACAGGAGGGAATCAAACTATTCTGACATGAGCTAAAGATTACATCCTTTATAAGTTAGGCACCATTTCATCAACCTAATCTTATGCAAAAATGGGGGAACGGTGGAACATTCTTGACATGTGGTCTTCCTGCCGTTCAAAAGTAGTCTGGCGATTTTGCGGCAGAAAAAATTGCTAGACAGCATCTAGCGCAAAATAGTAGCAGCCAGACTGTTTTGCTACTAGTCCCATCACTCCCATGAATTTCCTGCTCCCCCCACCCCCCCCCCACTCATTTTATAGCAAAACTGTGTCAAAAGTCAGAAGTAACGCTGTGCCGTTTTGAAATTGCTTCATAGATAGCCAAATTTGTCAGTTTGTTGGAAGCTGATTTTGAAACACGCTTCACGTGAGGAAACCGTATGTTCGAGGACCTGGTGTCTTCCATTAAACATTGAAGTATCTATATTGTCTGCTGCAGAATATTTCTTGTTTTCTCCCTTCAAGTTGTCAAGAGTTACTGAGGTGTTATTAAATGAGGAATGTATCATATTCAAAGGTCATTAGAACATTATGACATTTAAAGGTTACATTTGTTCCATATTTTTGGGGCATATATTGAAGATGTTCTTATGCATATAGATAGAAGCAAGATATGTTTTTCTGACAACCATAACTTGATTAGATGTCTAACGCCAGAGGGCCCTTTTAGCCCAATTAGCAAAAGAAAGATAGAGATTATGATGATTGTATCTGTTTGGTCTTAAACTTTGAGAACAGGTTTTTTCAATGCTATTATCAATGATTGTCATTGAGAGATCATAAAAGGCAAGAAGGCATGTCTTAACTAGCATCTCCCTACAGTGTTTTTGTAGTCATTTTATTGGCACAGTGCCAAACATGAAACCTGCAGCAGCTGCAAATTACCCTGCTATATCAATAAGCAACAGAGATCATCTCTGTAGATCTGTGGTGCTTACTGCATAATACTGCACAGTAGGAAAGATAATGTCCTATGTTAGCCTAGCTGTATGATACTGCTGACCCTCCTCCCCCCCCTTCTCCCAGCATCAGACCTTTGACACAAAGCTTAGAGGTTTGGCGAAGTTCATTACAACTTTAAAGGACAACTGTAAGCTAGAATTTAATGGAATAATGTTCCGGACATTTAAAAATTAACTTCAGTCAGTGCAGGTTGCATTTTAATACCAGGTTTGACATATGTGTTTTTTTGTTTGCATTTTCTTGCCCAAATTTTGAAATTAACAGTTTCATTAGCCCATTCAACCACCTATTGAAAGTAAAAATTTCATCCTAGACCCTTGCATGCAAATGTCTTTGTAGATATGTTTTCAAATGTTTGACATTTCAAGTGTCAAGTATTTAAAATTTATCAAATGACTGAAATCACACAAAAAAAAGCTCACTGTTTAGACTTTTCCAAGGTTTCTTTTAACATTAACATTAAATAACCATAATTTGTTAAAACGAGTTTAACAAATGAATGAATTTGTGGAAAACTGCCCCTGTGGGAATCACATTTGCTTAAAATCTATGTCACTAACGGCAACATGGAAACCTTGTCACGTATTCTTGCTATTTGAAGCTATGGATGTTTCTCTTAAATATAAGACTATAACCACCTTTTTTAGTCAAATGTTGTTTCTGTTGTTTTAATTGACAGCACTCTGGAGGGTAAATTAACTGTTAAAAAGTAATTTATCTTTACTTAACAGGAGATGACGTTACTTATGTAATCAGTTGATAAGTTAAAGGAGTACTTTGCTATCAATCCAGGTTATATATTTATATAATACTTATAAATTTTGAGAAGTGACCCTTTAAACATTTGAGGTCCATCAATTCAAGTGACTGGATTATAAAGTCTAATTGTACAGATCAAAAAGTCAGCTCTTCAGATGCAACGTTAAACTCAGTTGGAAAACATAAGACTTTCATGGCCACAAATGACATGTTTACAATATAATGCAAATGGTGGTGAATGTTATCCAAGGGTGCTCTGTTGTTTAATATAAAGTTAACAGGTTAAATGCTTTTGGTTGAGTTATTAGAATTTGTAAGACAACAGATTAACATTAAACCTTAAAGCCTGCACTGACAAGCTGACCTCACCATTACCTAAACCTTAAAGGAGTGTTCTAGAGGAAAGTCATTTATTTAAGGTGTATACTATATGTCTAGTTCATCATGTAATGGATTATTTGGCATGCTTCTTAGAGGGCGCTATCATAGGTATGCATTCACATAGCCAGATATGTAGCTATACAGCTGTGTGCACCCAATTTATAAGTTAAATCTTTATTTGTCATTATTAAGTAGGGGGCGCTATCATGGGTATGCACTCACATACAGCTCTGCGCGTCCAGTGCAATTTTTAGTTTACGTACTCAGTGGGTGGCATTGTTATGGGTATGCATTCAGTTTATCAGTTAAAATATTTTGTGGCTTACTCAGTAGGGGGCAATATTAGGTTAAAAGGTACAAAATTATTCGCCAAAGGAAACTGTTATGTGTGCATTTAGTTTAATACACATTTATAGATTTTACAGCACTTCTGCTAGAGGGCAGTATGACGTATACATCCAGTTATTAACTTACAAGATTATTTTGGCCGACTGATAGAGGGTGCTATTTAGGTATCTATTCAAATCTTTGCTACAAGACTATTTGGCATACTAAGTAGAGGGCGCTATTTAGGTATCTATTCAAATCTTGCTACAAGACTATTTGGCATACTAAGTAGAGGGCGCTATAATGCATTCCTTCTGTCTATAATCTGAGTTAGAAAACTATTGGACATACTTAACTGAAGGTGCCATAAGTAAGGTATGCAGTCACAAGATTACGGTGTTTGCATTAAGAGTTCAAAGTCAGATATTTCAAGTGTCATTGTGTGGTAACGACATTCCTATGTCTATCAATCATATATCCTAAGGACAATACAATATGTTAAGCACTTTCTGATTTGTTTGTTTATGGTATTCTTATTTCAGCATTAATTTTTTTCAGCAAAAAGGTGTGGTCTCCTTCTCTGCACCCCTCCCTCCCCCCCCCCCCACTTCTAACCACCCATCTCTTTTAGAAATTCCCAAATTACATGTACATGAAATTATTGAGTTTGTATCTAACATAAATTTTTTCTTTGGTCCTTTGATTATGCAAGTTTAATATGTTTGGAGGTTGTCAGCTAGACTATGCCAGATTCCGTAGAGAAAGTTATGGCCTTTAGAGATCTGTATTGATTCTGATTGTCAGACTTGGAGATTATATAAATAAAGTATAAACCTCTTTGTTGCAGAGTTGCAGCCGTACAGAATGTGAAATTTCATTGTGTTGTTCTATAATGGTGCACAGCTGGTAGCAGACTTTTATCGATGTCAATTCCACAGAGTGATCAGCCGGGGGGCAAGCATGGTGTTGCTGGTTAAATGTTTTTGAGTTATGAATATTTAAGTTGGTAATCTTCACCTTAATTATGTATGCTAGAATGTTGTTTAGTGGCCGCTCATGTTTCAACTTCAAAAAGCATTATGCTACCAAGGTTCCTGAATATCTTAACATTTTAACTTCTCCAAACTTCTGGGTCAAAATCACCAGGAAAGTAGGAGCAGATCCAGGATTTTAATGAAAGAGAGGTGTTTGGCCTAGGAATCGTAGAAGCCAACTCCCATTTAGGAGCAGCTGGGAGAATCATAGTAAAATTTCAAACATCAAAGGGAGCCATAGGCGTAGGAGCCTGATTTGATTTGGGGGGCTGAAACGACTTGCCTGAAAAATATAACCAAAATTTTTTGCGCGCTACGCGCGCGTTCAACATCTTAAAGCAGCATTTTGCGTTTGGTCACCGTTTTCTACTTTTTTGACATGTCCATCGAGGTTTTTTACATATATCTATCACAAAACAGCAAACTAAGATATTAGCCAAGAAAATATCTTGGAGAAAACAAAGTTGAAAGTTGCAAATTTTCGAATTTTATGCCACCATTTGAAGTAAGATATAAATAGATAAGCTAGTTATGTATGTCGTTATGGCATAGTGGAGTCAGTGAGGTTGAGAAAAATCATAGAAAAGGAAATAAAAAATAGAAATAGAAAATGCTGCTTTAATGTGCTGTCATATAGGCATTCATCGGTTATTACATCACATGCGGATAACCGATGAATTTGATGAAAAAATTTTGGTTTTATTTTCCCTGTTATTACCCTTCCATATTGGTTATAATTAATGGGGAAGTCGTTACAATAATAACGGTAATAATAATATCAGTTTAACCATTGAAAAACACATTGCAAATTATTCTTCTTTCCGTAGGTGCCCGAAAAATTCTTAGCATATTGCCCGAATTTTCACCCCCAAAAAAATGAAAAACACATTGCAAGTTATTCTTCTTTCAGTAGGTGCCCGAAAAATTCTCAGCATATTGCCCAAATTTTCACCAAAAATTTGGGTTGGGGGGCTGCAGCCCCCCCAGCCCCCGCCTCCTACGCCTATGAAGGGAGCATTCTGAGGCCTAAGTTTGCTACAAATTAGGTCTTTGATAAAGTCCTAAATGCATGGTTATGCTATAACTAACTACTCTTTTTGTGGGTGTGAAGTTGAAAAGGAATGGGGGTAGGGAGGGGGTTGTACACAGTCTACCCCACCCTCTGGATCTGTGCCTGAAAATACTATTGCAAACTTTTTACATGCTTAGATTTGCGGACAATATCTCTATAAAGACTTTAAACGTCGGTAGCTCATCGTTTGCTGAAGAGGTCAACTTACAACAGTTTGATAATCCAAGCTTAGGTTTTATCTCTTTTAATTGTCCAGCTTCAAATTCTTTAGGGGTTTTCCCCATATGTTGGTTCTCATCAGTTGCTGTACATAAAATGTGAACAAACTTTGAAAGGTTAATAGATAAGAAGTTAGCCAATGATCTCTACTCGTTATATATGTGATGGTATACGTTGGTATTCAGTTAAAGGTCAGTAACAAGGTATATTTGTTAAAAAATGAAAATGTATTTATGAAACTCAAAAAAGTACTGTGTTCATGGACATAGGTGGAAGCAGGAACTCTGTGCCTGCCAGGTCATAAAAAAATTTACTTGGTATTGACTAAATGTTTTAATGTTTTTCAGAACCATATTTTCATTATAAGATAATATCTTCACCAAGTCAAAACTAACACAACCATGTGTGAAATGTATATTTAGAAGCATACTGTGAAGCAAATCAAAACCTGTTGGGGGTACAGGAGATGGGGGAGGGGGAGGGGTGGAGGATAAGGATTGTCTTCAACTTTTGTCTCCCTCCAATCCCTCTCCATGTGTATCAGATGGTGGAAATTTAATTAAGTCAATTAATAAAAGGAAAGCGTCTTTAATTTTCTATGGTAAAGTGTGGGGCCAAATTAATGACTGTTATTCTGTTTGTAAGGAGAGATTAGTCAAGCAAAGGGATTATCCTCTCCCTCCCCTTTTTTTATTTGCTGAACTATCAAGCTGACCTTGAAAAATTATGCCAGTGACTGTTAAAACCTCAGTGACTTCAACATGATAACAACATATGCCAGAAAAATGTTGACATGAATTTTAAATATTCACATGAGACATAAAGATGAATCAAAAGAAAACTGTGGTAATATATAACACATCAGGTTTTCCCCGTGTAACTCATACAATAAGTAGACAAACTAGGTAAACAGGACAAGATAATTCCAGTCAACTAGCTCTGCATAGATATCTTGGAGGCAGTGAAAACGGTGTTCACCCTACTATGCTTTGAAGGCAGTGAACAAGGTGTTCACCCTACTACCCTTTGAAGGCAGTGAACAGGGTGTTCACCCTACTACCCTTTGAAGACAGTGAACACGGTGTTCACCCTATTACCCTTTGACCCTTTGAAGGATGACTTTGGGCACAAAATTAATCTTCATACATCGAATATCGTTTAAAAAACACTGCCGCAATCGGTCCAACTGCCATCAGTCCATGATGTATTTTTTATAAACTTTTAGGTTTTTTGAGAAATTCTTCATTAAAACAGGTGAGGTTCATCAATTAAAAGTGACTGGACTATGTAGTCTAATACACCGACCATTAGTTCAAAAGTTGATGGGTGGTACATCCTCGCAACATACCTGTGCGAATAAATGCAAATGTACGGATGAGACATTTAGAGAAGATAAACTGATAGGTAAGAAACAAATGTTTGGTATTAAATATTTTCATTTGTTTGTTTATCTTTAATTTTGAAAGAGATTGTGTCCCTTTGCTACTGTTTAAGCTGATCAACCCTCTCCATGGTGATTATATATATATTTTTTGTGTTAGGTTTATATTACTTGTTGAACTATTTAGTTACAACAACAAAAAAAGGTAAAAGACACTGATTTCACTTTCTTGTTACTTTTCAAGATGTTTGTACCAATGCACGCACCCTTCCAAAACAAACGGGGCGTCTTATGACCTTTCATCATGCCACGTTTTGTCTCCCAATTTACGCTTCCTCTTCCACCCACAAATGACACTCGTTTTAATACCTGTCTATATTTAAACGATCAAAAGCAGACCGTTAAGTCATTTGCCCAAGATGACCATCTTTCATTTTCTTAATGGATTTACTTTTGTTCAAACTGTCAAAAGAAAAACCTACATAATTCTCATGAAAAAGAAAAAAAATGCTGTAAAATATATATCTTTTGTCTGTAGGCAACTTTTAATGATCTTTTAAGACGGTGCTTGTTCAAACAAAATGCTAATATATAGAGATTTATTGTCAGCTGTAAGAAGAGAACGATCATTCATCCGTCAGTTTTTGGGTTTCAAAATAGATGTTTTCAAGAGGATGTTTTATATAACTGTTTGGATTTTAGATTTTGTTTAAGAGCGTTGTTGAATGTACGCACACCATACAGGGCTATCAACTTCACTGTGTAAAGTATGATTAGAACTGTTATATATATATTTTTCTCTAACTCTTGTCTCTCTGTAGCTCTAAGTGCCAGCTCTAAAGTTCACTCTACATATCGTGATAGGTTTGCAATGAGTATAAGCTCTGTACTCAGATGCATATCAAACATGTTTAGTTACCTAAACTAAGTGGATTAGTAGGTCTACTAACCAAACCTGGACTTTGTTATTGACAGATAAAGAGGTTTCTGTTTGAATTGCTGGGCGAAGTTTAAAGGCAGATCTCACTTCACGGTTTGTTGCAGAGAGTATTAACTTCCCTTCTAGGAGGCATTATTTGGATATTTCAGACTCATTAATCGGTGACTTCAAAACCTCTGTGGTAGCCTGTAACCGGTGCTGACGCGACCACAAATTTTTGGTGACTACCGGAGAACGACACGTACTAATTTTCTATCGTTTTTTTTTATCGTTTTGAGAAGACTTGTGTAAGTATTTCTTCTGTACAATGTTGTTAATCGTCATTATGTTGTATTGTGCAAAAAACCACACGGCTCATATTTTATATGAATGTTTATGATGATTTTGACTTTGACAATATGTTTCAGTAGATTCCACTCATTATTAACAGTTACAGACTTGTGGTAATGAACTGTGGTTTTTGCTACTGGAATGATTGGTTTCCTAGTCATTAAACCTTCCTTTGTTGCTTATTTTGGCATGTTTGTGTTGTCACTGCATATATTATTGATATTTGTTTAGGTTTACCCTTAGTGTAGAAACAGGGTGATAAGGGATGCACCCCTGCCCCCTCTTTCCCTGCCCCCACCCCCTGTTGCAAACCTGTGGGAATAAATAAAAAACCTTGGCTTTTGGAATTAATTAATTATTTGAATCAGTAAATGCATATTTCTTTATTCATAATTGCATTCTGTTCCATTGTAATGGGGGTGTGTGGGTTTCATGGGGAGGGGACAGGAGGAAGTGAACTTCCAATGCAAACTTAGGGTGGGGGGGGGTTGGGAATGGGGTAAGGTTTACACCAGATGACTTAAACTTTAACTGGTTCCAAATGGACCATGCCATTTAGAATCATGTCTACTTAAGTATATTTGCACTCATGAACTGCAACAAACTTAACTTTCAAATGGACAATTTTAACCATTTCATGTAAATACTTGAATAAGTTTGATTTTCTCATTAAGTAGCTGACTAATAGAAATGATATTTACTTCCCAAATGTATACTTGTTCCTTGTTAAGAATTTAGGTGAGGTTTTGATTAACTATTTGATATGTCTAGCTATATATGTTATATAACTCACCTATTCTGGTGAGTCACAAATTAATCATATAATTTTTTTAAAAAGATTGAAATTCATCACTATATGGGCATATGACTACGTCCAAACTCAGTGGGAGTACCTAACCACATTGTCCCCCATAGGGAATGAATCCATAGATTTCTTATTCATGCTAAATTATTTATTAAATGTTTCCACTTTTATTCTCTTTAGATTTTTAAAAATTATGGATCTTTGACATTGACCTTCAGCAAAGATGGAACTGGTAAGAAAATGCAACATACTGTTTTTAAATTTCATAAGATTATGGGGTAGGGGTGTGTGACCATTGGACAGTTACTTAAAGGGTAAAATGTAAGTTGCTAACAAATTTGGTATTTCAACTTGTCACTCCTCTCACCTCTTTTCATTCTGTTGCTGGAAAAAAAAATATTCCCTCAAAGTTTGAAGTTTGTTTTCTGGATTTATGTAGGAAAAAATTACTTGATTTTATATTGTAACCCTTCTACATCAACAAAACAGAACGATCCATTTGTGTAGTTTTATGAAAAACTATTCATTTAAGTTGATAAAAGTACTTAATGTTTGTACTGAACTTGTCCATTGCTCCCGTGTTGTGGTCTCCAATAAAAAAGTTTGCAATAAATTTCAAATCTATCAAGAAAAACATTTGATTTTATCTCTGGGAATTTTGGGAATATGAAAGAAGAACTTTATCGACAGCAGTATCAAAAGTTATGAAACAATGTTTTAACAATAAACTTCAAACTTATCAAGGTAAAAATATTTTATTTTATATTATCTATTGAATTTAAAGAATATCAAAAAATGTTTCTGACAGCGGTATCAGAAATTTATTAATTCATATTTCATATTCATAACTCACATTCAATAGATTTGTATTTATCAATGTAATCCAATGACAAGCCTTTCCAATTTAACAATTATTGCCCAAAATCTGTCCAATTTTTCATTCTACTATTTTATAAAATGTCTACCTATATTTCACACATTCCTTGAACTTTGTTAGACCAGTCAATGTCTTTGCAGTAGGTAGACTTTATATTGGGCAATGAAAATGACAAGTCCACATACTTACTGTACTTCATAGACAAACTATCCTTTAGTTTGTACATTTTGCTTCGATATTAAGCTAACCCTTGAAGCGGTTTAAACGTTAATACCCAAGCTTTCTCTTCTTGTTAAGTGCTTGCTGTGGGGGTGGTTGAGTAGGCTTCATATCCTCCAAATAACTTCACACTTGAAGCTACAGTATTCTTTATATACCAATTGATAGGCCCATTCGCTCGAATCTTAACGTCCTAAATTACCCAATGTTTACATGGGGTGTAATAATTTGGCATTCTTGGAAGTACTCTATAATTTGAAGTGGTTTGTTGCTTTTATTGCTACATACCTTTTCTACAACTTTCTTTTTCAATTATTCCAATGCTGTAAATCGCTTTGGCCATTGAGAGGTTTCACATTTGCTTTATGGCAGTGGTTTAACCCCCTCCCCCCCTCCCAACCTCTTCTGATTGCCCTCTTCTCCTCCTCATCCAAATGAGATAAACAGATCTATACCATTTAAGATCAAACATTTGGTGTATGCCATATCTCTGCCACTTGTAACAGCATCCTCCTCTCAGCACATGACATATGTTACAGGGATATCCTGCTGACAAATATAGAACTATTTAGTCCAAAAAGTGAGGGGAAAAATATTCCACACTGTTAGTTTAAAAAACCCATCCCAATATCTTTGTCTTTGAGATAATCTGATTAAACGTAACCAAGTTTGACTAGCTAAGCCCTTCCCTTATTCCAGGAAGTGGAATACAGTAGGTGACCTATGATGTCTTCATGGTAGTTATTCTGTAAAAGGTTTATTTTATTCTAATATATTCTGCTTGTTGAATTTATCTTTGAAATGTGGTCCATTGAGAATGTTTTTGCTTTGCTGGCAATGTTCTCTGTCTGAATTGAGAATTTCTTCAAAATGTAAACTTTTTGTAGGAAAATTTTCCCTAGGTGGATATTGATGATTTTAAAAAATTATACAAATAATCCACACACAAAAAATATGCAATTACAGTTTTCTATTGCCACGATGAAATTGCACTCACAAAATATCACCAGATTTGAAAAATAAATATTTTCACTGTACAAAATGTTATAAAAATGTCTGTTTGACCTGAAGATAGATTGCAGAAAATGATGTTAAGGAAATCAACTTTAGCCATTGGAATATTCCTTCAAATCCTGAATAGACTTCCGTTCCCCCCCCCCCCCCTCCCTTTTCTTCTTTGGCTGCTGCACTCGAGAAACTATACAGACCACCCAAAGACTGCCGATTTATTCCTTATTCACAATATTAACACATTCTTAACACATTCTTAACACATTCTTAACACAATGTTAACACATTCACAATGTTAACTGTGCAGGGCTACACACTGTTTACACACCTATCCTATGGAGCCTGTACTTACACTAAATACTTCCTTATTTGTTTAATAGACTTTGAGGTTGGTCCTGGACTCATCTATTTTGAGTTGTGGCCATATAAAATATATAGATATATGTATATATATATATATTATATATTAGTCAATTATTGCTATGTATCCTACACAATAGTTACTTACCATTCAACTAAGCCAGTAAACATTAGTCTTTTTTCTTCACAAATACCCACAAATTAAATAATAGACTAGGTCTGCCATTTTGCATATATAACTGTAATGAAAGTTATATAGTGAATCCCATATCAACCAATGAATATAGTATGATAACCAGTATAGCTTCATGTATCAATATCCAAATTGTCTTATATGAACAATCTTTATATAAAATTAACTTCATTAATACAAAATTTAAAATATTGCAACAGTCTCATAATAATCTGATACAGTACCATATATACCAAGCTAACTGATGTACTGCAGTCATCTATCACTAATTCTCTCATAATTATTGGACTTTGTACTTTGAAAGGTTTTTTCAGTTTGAATCTTACTTGTGATGAACAATATACAGTCAATCCCATATATACACCAATGTGATAGTTTGGTGTACCGTGTAGTTATATCAAGCATGTGAATTGCAAAGCAGTTTGAAATCAATAACGACACATATGCTGTTTGAAAGATGACATATCAGTTTTTCTTTATAAATACGATTTATTTTGACTAATGTTGATTTTAGGAGAAACCTATATGGATTTCTGAAAAGGACTAACACTTATAGTGCTAATTACAATGTTTTAGTGTAATAATTACAATGAATTGACTATAAATGATGTTATTTGTGAAGATGTAACGTCAATATGTTTATGATCTGTATTAAGGCTATAGAAATTGTTATTTTGATAATTTGTTTATGAGCTATTTTATTTTCTTTGTTTTTTCATTTTTCTCTTTTTGCAGAACTCACTAGTTTGGTTTAACGGTGGGGAGACATTTCCTCTACCAGGGAGGATAGTGGAAGTGAAAGATAGAACTGTCACTGTTCTATCCCTCATAACGAATAAGGTATTTAACTACACTATCAGTTCGAATAGTGCGTTATAATATGGAACAGCTGGGTGAACTCTAGATTATAGAGCAATGGAACCAAGCTTTTTACCAATTAAAACTCGCAGACCATTTCATCTGCATTTTTGCACAGTTTACAAAATTCAAGAGAAAATCTTTTTAAAAATTAAAAAACAGACTTGGAAATTATAAAGAAACTTGCATGAAAAGAAGAAAGAAATGGAGTGAAACCCATTCAAGTCAAAATTTGTTTGCTCTTTTCGAAATTTACAAAAGAAGTAGAGTTTGGGTGGAGGGTAAAATCCCTAGCCCACTATCTCCCATGCGGTTTATTGAATGAAAATTTGGCATAATTCTAATCGAAATGGATTTTTTATTTTATAGAGCAATTGTGTTTGTAATGTAATTACTTATTCTTACCCTATGTGATAAAGTTTGAACAGAAGCTATTTTGGGTATGGTGACAGTTGCATTTATTTTAAAAACAGATGTTTATAAAACTCTTCAAAAGGTTTGCTGTTTGTAGTACAACATCTAGCATAGCCTACTTAACATATAAGTATTGGGACTATAAAGTTTTCATTATCATTTAATTGTTGATGTTACCTAATAGCTCACTTTTTGGGACCTACCCCAAAAAATTAAGCACTATTCCAGACCAGTCCTCAAATAATCGCGAGTGATTCTTTTGGGAAGTAGATTATGGGTGGGAAAGGTATACCAGTCACATAACATAAACCTATACTTCCTGTTAGGCTTGTAAACACTGTTATGATAAATCTAGGTGTGGTTATGTGAACTATGGTCATTCAGCTGATAATGCTTTCCACCATTTTATATTGACATACTGTCGCTGATCAAAGTTTGACCCTTTAAGATAAAAACATGATTACACGTAATTTGGTAAGAGGATTGTACAGCCAACAGATGCCCTTGAATTTAGTAAGTTTTCATGTTAACAGTCTTTATATTTTGAATTCTAAATTGGTTGTTTATTTGTTTGTTTGTTTATCTCGGAGTAGAATTTCGTCATCGAAGACCCAACGGCCGATCTCAGGAGAAGACATGACGCCATCGAAATTCAAACCATCGATGATCTCATAATATTACGGTAAGAGGACGTAGTCTTGTCTCTATATCGTTGTATGTCTGTACAAAGAAAAATGTAAATTAAACTATGTTAGATTGGAGTTTGTAAATGTTGGTATTTAAACCAAATATGAATAAGTTTTAGTAGTTGTGTGGTCCCAACAAGCCTTTCCTTCTCCCCTCTTCCCCATCATGCACTTTTTACTCAACTAATCTTAATATTGATTTAAAGATTAAAATCATTTTTTGAAGTGATTTAAATATATCCCCTTTTCCTTCCCAATTAAGTATTCCCGTCTTCTTTAGACATGATATAATTGTGTTACTGTTTAGCAACAATCTAAACCAGTGGTATATAAGATAATATTTAAATCTCTGTTTATTATTTCTTTACACATTTTCAGAGACTTACATGAAGGTTCGATAGTGCACAACTTGAGAGAAAGATACCAAAAAGGACTTATCTATGTGAGTTGTTTATTCAGTAATAAATGAAAGTGTTTTTCATTCTTAAGTTATTACAGATTATTGCATGGAAATATGACAGAAAAGAGCAAAAATAGTCACCTATGTTCGAGCAAAATTTGATCAACAAATTTGACATTATACAGAAAAGAGCTAACTTTATCATATAAATATTAACAATTTAAAATTGAAACAACATTTTAATGTTTCCAATTCCACACTAATTAGCCTTTACATTCCTGTGGTGTGTAATAGTTGAAACCCTTAGCCAATACCTGTTGATGTTTGTTTTGAAAGATTTTGAAATGATGCAAAAAAATGGGTTTTTTTTTTTGTCTACAAAGGGATTTGAACTATTAACCTCAGAATCACAAGTCCTGTGTTCTATGACGGAACTGACCTATTGAGCGCCTGTTTGGTGGCAATCCCTCTATAGACATATCTTTGCTGTGGGTGGGGTAGGGGGCAGTCAAAGCTGCAGTACCTTGCATAATGTGTAAACAGGGATCATGCTCCAGTTTCATTTGATACAGTAATCAAATCAGGAGAGAATGGAAAAGAATGCATATCCAAAAATGAAAGAATATATTACCTTTGCATAGAGCCTTCACAAAAAAAGGAATGTGTTTCGATGGATATATTCAGGCTAGTTGGGAGTTGCTTAAATATTCTATCATTTATCTTGATAGAAAGCTTGACAAACCATTCCTTTAATTTGAAAACTATTAAGTGTCATGGAGTATTGATATGTCACAGAATTATTACATATATATATATATATATGTGTGTGTGTATATATATATATATATAAATATTTACCCCCCACCCTCCTCCCCACTGGGTAACACTGTTTAAATTATGTAAACATCGGTAATTATGTGGGTGTGGCAAGTTACCAGTAACCAGGGCTTAACCATGTCATGTGTAAGGCCTTAGCCTTGATACAAGACTGAAAAGATACAACTTTTACATTGAATATTACAACAAACGGGAGTTTAAGATAAGTAGGCATAATCAACGGATCCTGTCATTTCAGACCTACACCGGTAGCATTCTTATAGCCATCAACCCTTACCAACTTTTGGATATTTACGGCTTAGATACAGTCAACAAATACCATGGACAGCCTTTGGGACTTCTCGCACCGTAAGTGTTGTCAACAAATGTTTTGTCACTCCAAAGCCTCAAATCCTCAGTTTATTAACTTTTTTTCATCTCTGAGTTTGTCATCAATGATTTAGGTGTGCGATTGAAACGTTATGCTTTTTTGGCGGTTTCTTTTGCAGCAGTTGTTAGATTTTTTAGGAGCTTGTAATAAGACATTAGCAACATTTTAATATATAGATGGGTTCATTCCCTTGCAAACATAACTGTCAAATTCTTACAGCAAATTATTAAAGTTGTAAAAGGTGTAAACATTTCCCAATTCTATGGCAATCACAACTTGTTGCTGTAAATAACTCTTTGTTTTTCAATTACAAATATTCTGAAGTTCCCTTTAGTTAAGTATTAAATTTTAAGCTGTTTTCTATCATATGACTTTTATTATGAATTGTGGGCTAGATAAAAATCAACAGTTTGTTTGGTCACACCTTGTTAATAATCAGCTTAAGTGTGCTCCTCCTTAACCAAAGTACAACAGCAGAGATGTCCCAAGGAGCTTCCCCGTAGAAGCAATCCCAATAATAATAGGTGTATCCCCTGTAGGAGATAAGAATAGCTTAGAGAAAAATTTCAAGAGTCATTCATACAGATCAAGCATAATAGTCACTTCTCTCATGCAATATATGAAATATTTTTATCAGCTGTTGCGATGAGTCATACACAACTTAAAAATCAAATCTTTGTTTAATGATGGGCACCTTACGTGTTGAACATCTTGAGGTTGTAAAATAAAAACTGACGTCATATGGAAAACAAACACTTGAGCGAGAATGACTGGATGTTAGGAGGTGCGTGCAATAAGTTTGTTTACAAAATGGTGCGTCACTGCCCCCACCCCCCTCCACCTAAAAATTTCTGGCTTTCTGGATATTCATCTATGCACAATAGAAAGAACTTATGGACGGTTGTGGGGGCTTAATCTCCAACTCCAACAAGTCATAATTCTGATTCACCACTGCTTTTATGAAACATAATCAAATCAACCCTTTGTTTCTTAAATATTTCATCTGAATAGTGAATATTTGCAAGAAATATGCTTCATTAACCCAGTGTTTACCTCACTTAAAGTTATCATCAATTATCCCTAATCTATGCTGTTTGTATTGTGAAAAGTACCAAAGAGATGAAAAAGTTTACAAATATTAACCAATATTTACCTCATGTATTTTTTTATTTTTTATTCATGTGTTTATATATATGTTTTTTTTATTCTTGTCCTGTGTACTTTTATTGCAACAATTTTGTAAAAAATGGTAATATTTCAAAAATAATATTCTTATGTCAGTATCTAGTGCCATATTGAACGCGGCAATTTTTTTCTACATAATCATATACAAAACAATGCCCAGGTTTCTCTTGTATAATATATCGATACCAGAGTATAACATAGAGCGAACTTTGGTATAACCAATTTGAGGTTTGTTATTGTGATGTTTATTGCAAAATACTGAAAGTGTACGTTTCTACACTAAAATTAGTAACAATTTCTGTAAGTGATATCTATCTTTTTTTCTCATGTTTCTTTTGTTTGTTTTTTTGCATTAAATTCTTTTTGACCTTCTTTTTTTCTTTTTTTCTCAATTTATTCTATATCTATAAATGACAAGAATCAACATCATATGCCTGGCAATTATTTGACATTGAAATCTTACACATCTATATTTTCAATTTCTTGCAACGTTTTTCTTACAATTTCTTGACTTCTTATGATACTTTAATACATTTCTTGTTTTCCTTGTATTAACAGACATCTGTTTGCGATTGGAAGTGCTGCCTTTGATCGGCTGGTCAATCAGGCGAATGACCAGTGCCTTATCATTAGTGGAGAGAGTGGAGCTGGCAAGACAGAATCAACCAAACTGGTCATGCAGTATCTAGCGGTGGTCAACAAAGGTACCACTTCAAGCCACATCACAGAACAGGTACAATAGTTTAATGCCATCTGTTACTGTTAGGTAAATGGCATAGCTAGTAGGAGCAATGGCAGATTCAATGGGGAGGGGGAGGGGGGGAGGGGGAGGGGCAAGACCAAGAGGCATATAGGTATATCAACCACTCTCTGTTCTAAAAAATATTTAAAAAATGCATTACATAGATAGATTGCATAATATAATAGCAGCATTTTTAAATCTATATCCCATATTAATATGAACAAAATTGTCTCAAAGGGGAGGGGAGGGGAGGGGAGCAAGGGCAGCGGAACCGGGGGGCACAGGGGGCACGTGCCCCCCCACTTTTCCTCAGATTAAAAATGTGCCCTTTTTCTACATAAAAATTGAGGTGCCTCAAGTTAGCAAGAGGCCAGGGAACCAGAATGAACACTCGGGAAGGGCCGTTTCCGGCCATCTGAGGGTTTTGTAAAACCAAAAATTTTCTTGTGCGCTCCGCGCCAACCGATGGTGGCGCTCCGCTCAGATAGTCGTGCATACAACTTAGCAAATCCTGGCTACGCCCCTGACTTTCAATGAATTTCTGTGGGTCAAACTCAACGCTATTTCGAATGGAAAATTTGTTAAGATAATAACAAGAAATAAACTCTAAATCGGAAGATTCCTACATTAGCAACTAGCATGATTTCACCTCATTTTGTCTCAAAAGAAAACTTGTTCCTTGTTTCCCAATTTGCACATTGGATATTGCAGTGCTAGTATGCATATTTTCCTTGAAGGGGGGGGGGGGGCGTTGATGGAGTGATGTGTATATGCAAATAAGATAGTACAATAAGAGTTATAAATGGTACTGAATATAAGGCTGCATCAGTTCAATCGAATTTCTGAAAAGTGCCCTTTGATGTCGGTGCCCCCCCAGGTTAAAAGTGCTTCCGCCGCCCTTATCCGAAATACAGCCTCCTAGCCCTAGATGGCTGTTGTCCTCCAGCACCTGTGCCCTCCTCCTTCCATCGAAACATCCTAGATATGCCACTGGTGAGGGCAGGTTCAAATGGTTTAGTATATATCGTGGTCCAACATATTACACTGATATTATCATGAAGTATATAGCTATGGTTTAATAACAACAATATTACTTCAAACTTCACATCAACATAATAGGTCAAATATTTAAAGGTTTGAGGTGATAGCTAGCTTCTTCTTTCTTGTGTCATCAACTTTACCTTTTACTTATATATCTTAGTTTACAGTGTTATTTAAATTTCATTTTTCCTTCAATTTTTTTCCTTCAACTTCTTTTTATATTCCAGTTTGGTTATGTTATGGGGGGGGGGGAACCACACAGTGCATAATGCTCGTAAAAATTAAGTTCATCATTTTAGCATTCAGCGATGGCATTTTTGTGACAGCTTTTTGCTCATATATACTTTCACCCAAAGCTCTGTACGGTTATAATTTCAGTCAGTCGTTTGTCAAGAAGTTATAAAGCTGATATAATTGTTTTCTTACAGATTCTTGAAGCAAATCCATTGCTGGAGTCTTTTGGAAATGCCAAAACTATCAAGAACGACAACTCATCAAGATTTGGAAAGTTCATTGAAGTCTTTTTCAACAGGTAAAAGCAAAATCCGACAAGTGATAGTAGTATGGTAGTTTTCAAGGAGGAGGCAGTGGAGAGGTTTTTTTTTTTGCCCACCTCACCCCAGCATTGCCACTTTGACGTTTCTGACAAAAAAAAATTTCAATGGAAAAGAGCAAAGTTGCTTGTTTCTATTGTGGAAATTTTCCCAGTCAGTTCCATATTATTCAAATACTTATATCATGGGGGCTTTTCTTTTGGGGGGGGGACAGTTTTGTTTCAATGGCCTACCAATTTAAGAGAAATAGGAGCTGAAACTTGTCAAATTCCCCTGAAAGAAACATTGATTTCAACCATTTCATGTTGTTCAGTCAGATGCAAGGTTGCATGTTGGCCAAATGCCTTCACATTTCACTGATCTAGTAAAGAGACCCAATTGCAACAAATTGTGAACCCACACAATTCCTACCCATATACTGGTATAGGGTCAATTGTCACAAAAATTAACATGAAAATCATATTTTGCATTTTTCACCCGATTCGGCCAGTTGCGTCACAGAATATCTGCTTCACCTCTCCTTTCTTGAGTCTGCTGTATATAACTTCCCTTTCTTAGAGGGATTTTCCTAACACCATTGTGACATGTTTGTCAAAACCCTTCACATTATGAGGTCACTTCTTGTGTTTGTAAATATTAACCAGACCTAGCAGGGAGACCTATTTAATATCTAAGCTGGGTCATTTATCGGTTTATATGTAACTGTAAGAATTGACATCTCAATTTCAATCTTTAAATATCAGTCTCACCATAAATAAATAAAAATATCTTCTTACCTGCAGTTATCTTAGTGAAAATGAATTAAAGATATAATTGAAATATTGACTATATTTAGTTTATAAACCAATTTTGAAAAGATCTCTGTCATTGATTTTTTAAGTTTGACTGCTTTTAGCAGAATGATAAAAGCCAGTTGCCTTTTACCAATTATCACATTTGCGTTTCTTTCTTGTCAAAAGTGGTTGCATCACAGGAGCAAGAACAACACATTACCTGTTGGAAAAATCCAGAATCGTCAACCAGGTAAAAGAAAAAACAACTTATCATTGTCATATCATCTTACCATATCGTCTCACAAAGCCAGTTGAATTAATTATTCATTTGGGTTCTTGAAAACTGCTATAAATAACTTGATCATTAACCAGATGACTTTGGGGTGTATTTCTGTCTACTAAAGAGGAAATATATTAAGACTCTTTGTAATAATAAAAATAATAATAATAGTAGTGAAATCCTTGAAAAATTTACAGAAAAAGTTTGTCATGATAATCCTTTTAATGGTTATGCGTCGTATGTTAGCAAAAGCCTATTAAGTATGAATTACATATATTTCTAATAAGCAGGTATGACATAGTCCACAGGCCAGAGGGGAAGGGGGGGGCAGGTGAGGTGCAGAAAATTTAGTTACTACATTTCTTGTAAAATGTAAGCTCTTTTAATATTTGGTATTCAGGAATCTTACAGGGACCTACTAATAGTTAATAAGACTTTTGGTATAATTGTTTCTTCACTCTGAAATACTGAATTGATGACTAAATTGTAATTTTTTGCCAAGAAAATGATAAAATCAATGTGAAGGATCCTTTCTGGAAAAACACTCCCATCCCCTTCCCTACCTTTCTCTCAAACAATTGGTTTGCTTATAACGGTGCAAGCTAATGCTGAGTCATGCATAGTTTTACAGCTGACCAGGTCAATGTCTTTTCTTCATTTTTTTTTAAATCAAAACCTCAACCAAGCCTGCTTTTAACCATCTCGCCCGCAGCTCGTGTAAATTTTGGAAAAAATTTTTGTTTTTCATACCGTGATATTTTTCGTACGTTCCCCCAAGGCACGAGGAGAGCGTAACTACCACGTTTTCTACGAGATGCTGACGGGTATGTCTCAAGCTGAAAGAGCTAAGTACGGTCTGGGGGCGGCTGCCGGTTATAACTACCTCAACCAGGGAGGAGGGAACCTCAAGAACGCCCTCAGGGACGACGCAGAGGAATTCCAGAGGTTGGATCGCTCTCTGGACGTCATTAATTTCAAACCCGCGGAAAAGAAGACAATATTCTCGATTCTGGCTGCTGTTCTTCATCTCGGAAATGTCGAATTCAGAATGGAAGGGGTGAGCAATTTTTTAGTGTACATCCATTTTTAAACATTTAACTGCTCAGAGCCTATAGATACTTTATTTACCTAAAGGAATATTTTGCTTGGTACCTTTCACAGAAAAAATTGATAAAGAGTATGTCTAAAAATATATGTATATATATATATATATATATATATATACATAATTATTTCTTCCCATTTGAATAAATTACTATCTCTACAGATAAAGGGGTGTATTATTATTTTTTTTTTCTTAATGGAATTACACTTACAAAGAACTGGAGTATCGTCACATTATTTCAAAAAAGAAAGATAATTTGGTTTAATAGCAGCAATACCAAAAAGTTAAATTGAAACCAAATATTTACAAACACAACATAGTAGTTTTGGTGGCATGTCATTAAAACCTTCTTCGAGCGATAAGCAGTTAAACAAGAATGCTTGTATTTTTTTGTAGAAAACAATTTTTGAAGGCGGATAATTATTTAAGTGAGCTGCTGAGAAGCCCTACACTTGAACTTGTTTTTCATGAGACATTGGAAAAAACAATAGCTTGTCACAGACAATTAGTACTTGATTTCTTCATTTTCAATGGTGTGATTGGAATGCAGCTTAATATTAACATATCTTTCATAGATATGTAAACTATAAAAGAATGCATTAATGTAAACAATTTGATCTGAACAGTGGAAATTTGGTTATGATAAAATTTACTTTGAAGAAAAAACTTCATATATTATAAAGTCACAGTTCATGAAACAAGAAAGAAAGCAAAAAGATAGTTTGCAATAAATGTGAGAAATATTTCTCTTCTTATAGTTCAACTGTCGTAACATGTTGACATTAAAATAATATCTTAAAGGTCATAGAGCAAACTCATCTTGTCTACAACAGACTTTGGCCTTAATTTTTACTGCTTCATGTTTTTAACATGTTTGCATATCATTTTGAAGGTAGCATAAATTCCAGCATGTCTCATATAGATTGAGACAGATATAACAGTGTTCTAATCTGATTTCCAAAACTGATTTATGAATCTGGGGTAAAGTCCTTTGTTGGAGTGTAAATAATTTATATTCAGTCAAGAATTGTCAGGGAGAACTTTGCCATGAAATCTATTGATGAAAGTTATAATTGTGTTGTGCACTCTATGATTTCCCTATAGATATATATATATATATATACATATATATATATATATATATATATATACTATGTTTACCAAGAAGAGTTTTATGTATCTGGGATAAAGTCCTTTGTTGGGGAATCATTTATTTATTATTCAATCAAGAATGGTCAGGGGGAACTTTGCCATAAACTCTATGATGAAAGTTATAAAAAATTTTGTGCATGCTATTATTTCCATATAGAGATATAAATATATACATATAACATTGATGTACTGTGTTTACCAAGAATAGTTTTATGCACCTGGAATAAAATCCTTTGTTGGGGATGCTTTTATTTATATTCAATCAAGAATACTCAGGGAGAAATTTGACATAAAATCTATTGTTGAAAGTTATCAATGTTTTGTGTATTCTAAGGTTGCTTAATACATCTTTTCATATCTTTTACTATCATATTACAATATTTATTAAGTATGTTCAATATATGTTTGTTTCTGTGCTTTTATTCCCAATGTTTCTTCTTTCATTTTTCATTGCAGGATGGTAACAGAAGTGTTAGTGTCGAGAAACTGGAAATAGCCAACCATCAGCAGGTGGATTGGGCTGCTCGGCTTCTAGACCTTTCTTCGGGAGACCTGGAGAAAGCGCTGATTTATAAAGTCACGGTATGTTTAGCCTCACATCAGACCATCTAATCCATCAATGAATCTTGATTAAGTTATAAAAATTTTGGATGGTGTGCTGTAGTGGATAGATTTGGCCGTCTCTTTGCCCCTAGGCACATCCTTTGGATTTTAATGTTGGATCCAGTCTTTCGAAAGGTCATGACCTATCCACAACAGTCTGTTGTGCAGTAGAGGTGATTGGACGATTCCATGAAGTTTGTTTCTATTTGTTGGAAGAATATATCTTTGTACGACTGCCACTGATGGTTTATACCATTTTTACTGGTTTTATCTATTTTCTTATTTTTATTTATCTTCCAGGAGACAGCCGGTGAACGTATTCTAACAATAAGAACTGTTGAACAAGCAATAGATGCAAGGTACAGTTATTCATAAAGGAAATGACATCTCCTCACAAGTACACACTGTGTATTACATTACATTTTACATACCTGGCCATCATGATCAGATCCTGAGGTGCAATAGATCAAATGAATGGAGTCATATTTCAGTGAGGTTGTCCCATACTGATGCTGTATACATACGTCTGTGGTGATCCACACATTAATGAGAGATATAGTAACATGTGCACTACAGACTGAATTATCCAGGCCTATGCCGGTGATCATAGAATGGTTGTGGTTGAATGAAAGTTGGCTGTGAGACAGTAACATCCATGGCATACATGCCAACTCAAACAGTTTGATGCTTCGTCTCACGATTAGGATCTCCAAATCTCACATTCAAACCAGTAATACAAAGTAAAGCGGATTTATGTGGATTTGTGGATATATTATAATGTGCTGCTGCATTTGACTTAAGAACTTTTTTTATATCTCCAAGATTTTGACACCAATCTTCAGGTTTATTCTTCGAAATCTTCTTGTTGACACCTTGGGGGAAGGGGGGATGGTGGGGGGTGGTGGGCAGGTCTGCCATGGTTACATGGTATGAGACTCCTAACTTGCACACTCAACAAAGAAATAGTTAAAAGAGATTGCAAACTAACTGTTTGATGACTCATTGAGGTCCAAGTCTTGCAATAATCTGGTCTCTGCATATTTATACTCCCATTCTATAATTACAACAACAAAAAAATTCTTCATTTTTTTCATTTTCCTTTTTTGGGGGTGTAAATTTTACATAAACCTGCTGTATGATATCGTTATATTTGCTTCACTGAGCCTAAATTTTTGTTTGTTTTTCACTTGTAGAGATGGAATTACTAAAAGTCTTTACACTTCACTCTTTGAGTGGTTGGTATCAAGAATCAATTCCACTACGACCAGAGATACCAAGCTCAACTACATAGCAATACTGGATATCTATGGATTTGAGGTAATGAAAGTTGCAAGAAAAATAATGCAGTGATTTAACAATGATATTTATTAAATTGTTGTTGTATTTTACGGTGTTGTTGCTTTTCTTCTTGTCTCATGACATCACTTCAACAACAAAGGAACAATGTACTTTGTATTAAATCAAGTTCAGTTTTGTCAGCCATTGTCAACCTGGTTAGCCCTCGCTAGGTTTATTCCCGGAAAAAAACGGTGTTTTGGGGGTATCACGTGATCTACGAATTAACCAAAGCTGTCTTCCTCATCTTACTCCTCAAGCTCTTTTGTGAAAGTTTATTCCTGCTGCAGCTAAGCAATTTGTGCAAAAGCAAACAGGTGACTTAAAATTGGTAGAAATTCTGACAATTGAGCATGTCATTTCATTGGACTCTTATTTTGTTCTAAATGTGAATAAGTGTGAATACCAAATGACAGTACAATTAAGGAAGGACAAAATAAGTTTTGACAATAGTTTTGACAGTTTTCTGTTTTCTAGTTTTGTCTCTTATGGAGTAGTAACCAGCATTGATGACATCTGTAATATACAAACGTCTCAATGGTTAATATTCTTTATCTCTATCGACAGGTGTTCAAATTGATATGAATTCTGAAAATTGTGCATTTTCTTCATTGGAGACTTATTTTGTTCTAAATGTGAAGAAGTCTGAATTATCAAACGACAGTACAATTAAGGAAGGATAAATTTGTGGCTAACAATTTATTTATTGTTTATTGTTTGATACCGTAATTTGCCTCTCTTGATGTACAAACCAGCATTGGTGCAATATACAAAAGTCTCACACTGTTTTCTGGTGGATTGAATGGTGAATATTCTTTCTCTCTATCCACAGGTGTTAAAAATTGATAAAAATTCTCAAAATTGTTCAAATTTAATTCATTGCAGACTTGTTTTGTTCTAAATGTGAATAAGTCTGAATTATCAAAGAAAGTACAAGGAAGGACAAAAGTAGGCAAAAATGCCTCATAATATTTTTGTTTGTATGATGCATATTTCTTTTTTGATGTACTGGGCCATAATTGGTGACATCTGCTTGTGATTATTCAAACATCTCCAATTGTTTTCTGATTATTAATGGTTAATATCTTTCTCTCTTTCCAAAGGTCTTCACTCACAACAGTTTTGAGCAGCTGTGTATAAACCATGCCAATGAGTACATTCAGTTCTTCTTCAACCGACACATCTTCCAGTTAGAACAGGTCAGTCCTTGGTATGATGGTATACAGTAGATTCTCCTTAGTAAGGGCATTAATGTTCTCTTAAATGATATATGCGGTGATGACGATCTCGCTGATTTTGCTCGGTGTTTTAGTTCTATCCTTCAGCTTTGTAATTTTCTTCGATGGTTTGAGCAGGGAGTGGTTGACCAGGGTCTGCCAGCAATAGAACGACGTCAGTATACTCGTGAAGGTCAGGAGTTGAACTGCTCAAAGCAAGGATTAACTTCCCTTACTTTTGCATGTGTTGAAGTTTAACGTATAATCCCATTAAATGGGTGGAATAATCCATGACAGTGTCTCAAGATACAAAAATGATGTTTCCTTGTTTCACTGTGGTAATATTGGGCATTTTTAGTTAAGGCCTTGTACAGTAGCTCAAACATGCTATAGAAAAATTGGTTACTGTGTGACTTACAAACATGGCAATTTCAGTGTCTATTGGTGCAACTATGTATGTTAAGCGTTCTTATGAATTTTTTTTTTTTTGATTATTATTTATTTTTACTCAGAATGAGTATCAGAAAGAGAAGATTCCTTGGACGGAAATTGAGTTCAACAACAACCAGCAATGCTTAGATTTGATGGCCAAAAGACCAACAGGGATATTTCATCTCTTGGATGATGAGAGCAATTTCCCGCAGGTATATTGAATTATTATGCTTAGCATACTGTCTTTGAAGTGTAAGGGGATATCAGTATGGGAGAGAGATGGGTAAGGAGTGGGGGTGTGTAGGAGGGTGCCTGGAGAACAGCTCAAGGGTGATCGTATGGAACTTATTTGACTTTATCACAAAAATATATTTGCTTGTCGGTTGATTGTTCACCATTATGTCATACTCTGACATATCTCTTTGTTAGAAGACAGTTTTAAATGAGAAATGTTCCTGGATGGAAACATCCCTTCTGCAATAAAGCAATATTAGCTCTACATGACTGATTTTAAAGAGAGTTTTACCAATTGAGAAAATTTGGTGTCAGAACAGATAGTTGTATTTGCTTTTGGTTCTATATATATTTTTGAAATCAAGTTGAATATCAAAAAACATTTTGATTTGATTTGATTTTTCAGGGATCTGATAAATCATTCCTGGACAAATGTCACTACCATCACACCGGTCATAAGAACTACACCTACCCCAGGACTACCCCTATGTGCTTCATCGTGGTACACTACGCCGGAAAGGTGACCTACGATGTCACCAGATTTGTGGAGAAGAACCGTGACACCCTCAAACAAGACGTCATCTCCATGTTTCAAGCCAGTGGATCGGAGGTATGTATGTAGGGCATTATTTTTCTGTGAGATTCCACAAGATAAAGTAAGAACAACTGTAGGGGGAGGGGGGTGCATATATGAAGACGAGGGAATATTATTTTTTTCAAATGAATGTAGACTCTGGCCGGAGATAATTCAAGTTAATATCGTGGACCTGCCACTGGCAGTCACTCTTGGAAAACTATAAACTAAACGAAATAATATAATAAAGACGACACAGTCCGTGCGCTACTTTAACAAAATATATATATATCCGTATGCTCTCGTGGTCTACAAAGAAGTCCTCACCTCAGTCTACAGAGGCAAGACTGTTAGATGGTGCATTGCACATGAGTGAATTGGGTATAAATTGTTGGCAAGCATTTAAAATAATTAGTTAAATTAGCTAGTTGCCTTTAACCCAGTCATTTATGCAGTTTTCAGTCGTTATTTTACTTTCTTCATGAAGAATTTGCGGATCTTTGAAATTTAATTAGACTGGAGCAGGTTTTACAGATCTCATTCTATTGAAAAATTACATCTGTTAACTATTGAATTAGTTGATTTACTGGAAATGTACCATTGGTAAAATATTGCAATTATGCAGAGATTTTTTTTTGCTTAAGTATTTTTTTTTTTAATTTGATTGATCTTTACGTCATGATTCGTTTTTTGCAGATCATTTCTGGAATGTTCCACGCCTTGCAAGCGAAGGAAGCGAAGAGGTCGAGCATGCAATCGTCAAACAGGTTCGGTCCGAGAAAGATGAGAGCCTCCACGGTGGCGACAAAATTCTGCGAATCATTGGATGACCTTCTATCCTCCATGAGCAAGTGAGTCGTGGAATTTCAAATCTTAAATGAAGGAAAAAAAGGTTTTTTTTTAAACGTTGCTGTTTACAAAAAAAGAAGCTTAGTACATTTTGTCACAAAGGCTAAGGATGTGGGAAGTTAATTCATTTTTCACTGGATCTAAAATAAAAATAAATCTTGCGTTTGTGTTGATAACTTGCAAATGTATGTGTATAAATTTATGATTGACATATTAGCATCATTCAAAATAAGACAATGAATATAAAAATGAATGTCATACAGCATGTGCATTTGTTTTACACTTCTTCAAGTTTTTATAAAATCAAAATCAGTGTTTTTTTTTCAAGTTTAAATTTCAAGTTTATCAAAAATCCAGTATAAGCACATAAAAGTACATATAATAGGATGTAAAAACAGAGATATACAGGATAAAGTAGAAAAGCAGCAAGGACAATATGTACATATTATAAATTTAAAGTTGATGAAAGAATTAAAAAAAAAATGTTGAGATACCACACTCTGAATAAAAATCGCAACTTCCTGTAAATCAAAGAATTTTTAAAACGTACAGTTCAAAAATTTGGTGTTATTGCCCTATTTCTCAAATTGTAACTAGTCTGTCCAAGAAGTGATCTCAGCTCACAAGATAATGAAGCGGGTGGTTTTCCACTGTATGAAATTTATAAGCAAGGCTTTTAAATTCTCTAATAGCTGCATTGTTAATAATGGTATTAAAATCAAGGCTAGGTATTTCTGTTATGTCAGAAGGCGCTAAATCTTTGCTGATCCTAAACTGATAAAAAATGGTGCCAGACAGGAACAGCATAGATAATATGATGTAAAATGTAGGTTCTTAAAAATTCCATTACTACTCTTAACTTGAAATATGGCACCATAAAAGATAAGTAGATTGATCTAATGAACCCTCTTTAAAATTCTTTAAATATACATGTAAAATTAAAGTTTATTGTCAATACACATCCCTAAATACATCGTCTTTTCTGCGCTGTCAACCTTAGCACCTTTATCACAGTTTTTCTTGGTGGTATGTTTTGCATGAGAATGTGATATTTTTTGTCATTCCAATTATCCCACAAACTCCAAACGCTGGTTTGCAGACGAAATTGTCAATCAAGTTACGCTAAAAACGATGGAGATAAAGTCACAAACCAGTAAATCACTTTTTTTGGTTTAATCAGAGATAGTTTGTAATTTGCCTGGTGACATCAACAAAAACCATCTGTTACAAATAGTTTTGAGCAGTTAACTGCAGGGGGTGGGGTGGGTGCAGATGGGGGTGGGGTGGGCAGGGGGTCGGATGGGGCAGGGGGTAATGTCTAGGACTAGTACATGTGTTGTCAGTAGTCCATTATACATGGTGTTTGAAATGAAGGAAAAATTTGTCATGGCTCTTGCAGCCTTAGTTTGGATCACATAGAGAAGATTTCGGTATCGGGTAAGAAAAAATTACGTTTTCATTTTCATAGTAAATCGGTTTACATGAAAATGTTTCTTCTGCAATTAGATGCAATCCATTCTTCGTTCGCTGTATCAAACCAAACACAACCAAATCCTCCATGACCTTCGAGATGGAGTCTGTTATGGAGCAGCTCAGGTACTCTGGGATGCTGGAAACAGTTCGGATCAGGAAGGCCGGTTTTCCAATCAGGTTAACTTTCAGGAAGTTTGCAGATAGGTAAGTCTTTTCATAATATCTTTTTTGACCCATTGAACTTATGTAAAAGGGAATGAGTCTCTAAATTTCTCAGTTGCAAAGTAACCACCGTCAAGTGATAAAATGCTCAATATTAAAGAAGCAGATATTATTGCAATCAATCAATCAATCAATTGTATTCCAATCATATCCACATTGTGCTGTGGTTCTACCGAGAAAAAAAAAACACCATAACATGCAGACAGCACCACATCAAAGGTTGTATTCCATTTCCAGCCTTGGAACAGTAACTGTCAAATAACTTTTGTATACAATTCAGTTTGAAGCATTTATTAAAATTTGAGGAAAAACAAAAGTTAAAAATTTTGAAGGTTTACAGTCTTGTATCTTTGTCTTGTCTTCTCGCACTGCTTAATTATTCATGAAGACTGAAAAGTACTTTTCAAAGCAATTATCAATGTTAGCTCGGTAAAATTTCAAGGCAACACTGATGTCCTTTGATCAGTTAACAGAATTTGACGACTGTCTTTTCCAACCACTCTGGGTATCTGAAATTTCTTGTTAAAGAATGTTTTTTTATGTTCTTGTTGTTTTCATGTATTTGATAAAAAACTTGAGCACCAATTAATTTACTTTTTTTTTCTTTGTCCTACAGGTACAGGTTCTTGATCGGGGCCATTTCATTTCGAACCACTCCCAGAGATATCGTACTGAGAATCTTGGAAAAGATTGATCCCAAGATGCAACAAGAATTTAAAATGGGAATCACTAAAGTGAGACTATAATAAAGACAACATTTCTCTCCGTCTTTTTCAAAATTTGAAATGAATGAATTTACTCTTTTATATTTCACAATCATAATTCATTATATCAGTTAGAGATGATGAGACGATTTTTGTAGACATGAACAATTAAGCAAAATTCAGACCACTGCCCATCGAAGAAATGGTTGGAAAATGAGAAAATATGATGCAAGAAGAAATTAGCAAAAGGTTTTGATGGAATAGATCAATACTGGTAAGCTGGCTAGTTTAAAAGGAGCAAGAACCACTGTCCTGGAAATCTTGTAGAGGTTACCATGAAAGAGTTACCTTTAAGCTCTTGAAAGAGTTACTGTTAAGCTCTTTACAGAGTTACCTTTAAACTCTTGAAAGAGTTACCTTTAACTCTTGAAAGAGTTACCTTTAACCTCTTGAAAGAGTTACCTATTAAGCTCTTGAAGGAATTACCTTTAAGCTATTGACAGAGTTACCTTCAAACTCTTGAAAGAGTTACCTTTAACCTCTTGAAAGAGTTACCTATTAAGCTCTTGAAGGATTTACTTTTAAGCTATTGCCAGAGTTACTGTCAACCTCTTGAAAGAGTTACTTATTAACTCTTGAAATAGTTACCTTTAAGCTCTTGAAATAGTTACCTTTAACCTCTTGAAAGAGTTACCTATTAAGCTCTTGAAATAGTTACCTTTATGCTATTGAAAGAGTTACTTTTGAAGCTCTTGACAGAGTTTACCTCCAGGCTCTTAAAAGACTTACCTTCAGTCTCTGGAAACATTAACCTTTAAGCTGTTATTCCTCTGCAGGTGTTCTTGAAGGAACATTTTGAGAACTACTTGGAGAGGTTGCGGACCAGCGTCATCATCAAGGCGGTGGTCATCATCCAGAGATACGCTAAAGGTTACATCGCTTACAAACGATACCAGAAGCTGAGACAGACCATCATTGGTATCCAGGCCAGAATCCGAGGAGTGACGGTCAGGCGTCGGACCAGAGCCGTGTTGATTGGTCTTGTCCTTATGCAGGCTAGAGTAAGAGGATTTCTGCAGAGACGGAGATATGCGAAGGTAATCAGAGGTAGTCGAGAGGCGGGTCGTTCTCCCTGCAGAGGACAATTCTGTGCCTCCTTCTTGCTTCTACATGTTTCCTATAAGTATATTTCAAAATTGGGACTACACTGTTCATTGAACACATATTTTTCCTAGCCCTCTCTACATTGTTTCTTGAGCCCCCTCCTTTATTTTCCCAGGCACCCTAATTGACTTAATGGGCTCTAGTCTCTGATCCCTTGCACACTCTGGGTCAGACTTAGAAGTTATTAAAATATTTGTTTAATATATAACTCAAAGTGGTTGTAATTGATAATTACTTAGAAGTCATTTTCATTTTTGAACTTTAGCCTTAGAGCAAATATGTTTTTGTGGTTAAGTCTTCCAACTCAATATCCCCTCTCTGACATGACATGGGGGCAGGGAAGAGTGGGGACATACCTATGAACCATGTTTGCCTTGGGATGATATGAATAAAAAATGACTATATCATAAAATCATAATGAGTTTTTTTTATGGTTTAATTCAATATCAAATACCAATTTTACTGTCATTAGTGATATAACCTTGTTACTACTTTCAAAATCTCAATGTGAAAACCACTTTGTATCATATTTAAACTGTAGATGCTTCTGAGACACCGCCAGGCTTTGGAAATTCAAAGGAAACAAGAAGAGGAGTTGGCCAGACTGAGGGAGGAAGAAGCTGCTAGAAATGCCAGACAGAGTGTGGCGCTGAATGAAGTGATGCAGCTTAAGCATCAACTGAACAGCGAGATGCTTGGGGAGCCAACAGCGCCCCCACCGACCTCTGTACCGGTGACCTCTGTGCCGTTGACCTTGACTAATCTGGAGATACCGCACCAGCTGCACGTGCTCCTACAAGATGCTGAAGGTATCGTGAGATTACACTTTCACTCTAAGAATTGTTACGATCGTACTTCACGTTAACAAAGAATTGTTTGCGTGTTATCTAGACCGACTGGTCACATGATCAGAGTCGGTGACAGATATCACAGCAGGTCAAAATATGACAGAAGCAATGGTCTCCTAGCAACCACACAACATCCATCTGTTACTCTAGAAGAGGAATATGAAAACATAACTCCCAAGTTATGTCAAACTGTAATGATACTGTAAAGTATGCCATATAACGTGTGAAACATACTTGATACGGTATGAATATAAGCCACATACAATAATGTAACAATACAATACAAAACAACAATACAAAACAACAATACAAAACAACAATACAAAACAACAATACAACACATGCAATACAATACAATACAACACATACAATACAATACAACAATACAATACAACACATACAATACAATACAACAATACAATACAACAATACAATACAACAATACAATACAACAATAAAATACTATACAATACAACACATACAATACAATACAACACATACAATACAATAAAATACAATACAATACAACAATAAAATTCAATTCAATTCGATACAATACAACAATACAATTACAATAATGTAGGCCACAGACTTGATAGCAGACTTGATACAAAGGGTTTGCCGAAGACTTGATATTACGTGTACAACAAATTTGATACAGCGGTCCTAGTGAAATGATAAGTTCAGTTTTCCGGAATAATTGTTTTCCATATCTTAGGGTCTTGCAAGGCAGAAGGTGTCGGGTGATGAGTTTATACCAAGGTTTTAATTGTACGATTAGGTTTCATGACGTTGATTTTCTTTGATTTGCTGCGAGTCATTGTAATGTCTTTTGTTACTTGTTTTTGTGTTACAGCCCGACCTCTGAGGTATAACGAGAAACAGCATGTCGTCAAAGTACCAGGGTCCAACCCTGAATTGAAAACTGCCACAGCCCTACCAGCAAATATTGAAGACTATTCCTTCTCTAAGTACATCAGCATTCATTTTAAGGTAGGTCATTGGGGTCAAACAAAAACATTTACATATGAAAGGTCCTTCATGCTATCTGACATGGCTATCTATTAAACTTAGATATGAAATACAATTACTTTGTTTTGTTTCTTGATGAAAAAGGGCAAACAAATTCCTGGCCAGAACGTGATTTGAATCACTTGTTTATTATTTCCCAGCCAGTTTTCAGTTGTTTATTTACTTATATCGTTTTATGTTTCGTCTCCTTTCCTTTCACTGTAATGATCAATGATTTTCTATGATATAAAAACTATAAAAATATATAAAAACTATTAATATTTATTTTTTTGTATTTTCTATTTTTTTGAAGTTGGCAGTGTTATGAACACAATATTTTCAATTATTCTTATCAACTTTGCAAATTTTAAACTCCCAAAGTCAAAAAGCAGATTACTATTATCTATATTTTTTACAGAGCGAGGCATTTGGATACCAGGCTGTACCCCTTACCACCAGTTTGCACAAGTTAGGACCCGAAGAGGAACAGATCGCATTGACCCTCAATAAATTGATCCTTCGATTTATCCACAACACTGATCAACCGACCAATGCTCTACCAGAAGACAAGCTGTACATCATGGGGAGTTATATCATTCAGCAGGTAGGTGGAATTTCTATTTTATATTGAAGAGAAAAACAATGTATATGTCTGTGGGAGTGGACTGCCAAACTGCTCACTTAATATGAAAGATATGTCCCAATTCTAAAATATTTATCAATAGCATACACAAATTATATGACTTATTTTACCATATTTATTTGTAGCAGTCCCCATACCCTCCCCGACCCGCACCCACATCCTGCTCTCCCCTAAGTGGTATCCTGCTAAAACAATTTGAAGAAAACAGTAGTTTGTCTCAAAACATTTACAATCCAAATTGTTATATGACATCGAGGAGGGTTAACTTAATTAATTTAAAATACAAAATTTATAATTAATTTAATTAGATGAAAACAATGTCTCCATTAAATAGTAGGCTCTGAGTGTTTTTTAGTACTTGTTGTGGCGGTGTAACATGTGTGATTCTATTGTGAGGTTTCATCAAATTCTTACCAGCCATTCCACTTCAAATAATTTTCTTATATAGTGTGCATTTTCTCTGCCGACTAAAGCTCACAAAATGTGTACATTCAACACGTTTAGCTTTTGATGACTTTTTACATCAATAAGTGTTGGAGCCAAAATATACAGATGATGGTTTAGTATTTTGTAACAAGCAAAGTTTAAGATTTCACTTAAATTTGCTTTTTTCTATTTTCCAGTGTATCTCTCACAGAAGTCTACGAGACGAGGTCTACTGCCAGTTATGTAGCCTGAGCTGGGGTAACCCCTCAAGAGACTCTAGTAATAGAGTATGGCTGTTGATGTCCAACCTCCTCGCAGTCTGCCCACCCTCACGCAACCTCAAGAATTACCTCCTCAAGTATGTATTCTATTGTTGTGCACTAATCTAGTTAGGCACTTATTAAAGGAGGGGTTTAAACAGCTCCAAAATACTACTGCAGCAAGGGTGAATCAATATCAGCAAACAGTAGAATTTATCTCTGCAGACCAGTATTGTGTGTCTATTGTGTGAAATTTTTGGGGCACAAATGATGTATGTCCTACACAGCCTGGCTGCAGTGAAGCTGCAGCCCCCTCAGCATACTAACTCTTCACTGGGAGTCTAATAATTAGCCCAAAGAATATAAAACATGACAAGTTACAATGAAAACTTGTAAGCAATTTTGAAATAATTATTTAAAAAAGGGTTGAATTTATCCTCCAGCAATAATGACTTGTGTCAATGTATGTTAGATGTGGTTGCCATAGAAATACATATCAGAAACGAAATAAGAATGACATCATATGTACTGAAAGAATTATGTATTCGTGTATTCAGTTTAGCTGCATGTTGATATAAATCACGGTTGCCTTTCATTTACTGTGCATAGTTATGGAGGTATAGTGATAAAGGTCAGTCACAGCTAGTCAGTCAATCTGTGAGTCAGGCTGTCAGTCATTAGGTCAGTCTGTCAGTCAGGCAGTGAGTTGGTCTGCCGATCATTCAATGAGTCGTACAGTTTAGACAGTCTTTTGGTCAACATTTCAGTCGAGACAGTGTGTCCTGTATTCAGAAAGTGAGCCAGCCATTCACTCATTGATTCATTCAGTTATTGGTCAGTATTTCAGTCAGAGAGTCTGCCAAATCATTCATGGAGAAAGTCGGCCTGCCATGCACGGTCAGCGAAGCATTCAGTCGGTCAGTCACGTAGCCCAGAGTTTCCGACAGTCAGCTGGGCCTTTCTGCCGATCGGTCAGTCTTGTCTGATATATTTAGATTTAGATGTCCATATGTTTTTCGGTTTACACTTCGTACACAGGTTTATGTCAGACCATGCTTTTGAAGGTTACAAGGCTTACTGCCAACACAAACTGCTGACGATGGATCCTTACGCATTTGAGTTTGAAGATGCCCGGCCGTACCCTCCCACCCTCCTCGAGTGGAAGGCGCACCAACTGATGGGCAAGATGACTATTGCCACGTGGTTCAATGACAAGAAAATGCTCAACCATGAAGTCCATTCATGGGTGACGGGCAATGATTTTGCTAAAGCCCTCTTACAACAGAGGTATTGTACATCATAATTTGTGATATTTATTTTAGAAAAACCTTTGTCAATTCCTTTCAAACTTCTTTAATCAAGTAATATGCAAGTATGTCAAGGTGAACTTCTCAAGTAGGTTTTGAAGGTGTCGCAAGCAGGAATGTTTTGTACTCTTAAACCTCAGGGGATTTGTTTGTTCTAATATAGCTTGCTACTGGTTTCTTTATTTATTCACAAAGTCCATACATGTTCCTTTAGCTTCATGTTCTGTGTCACTTCAAATTTTCCGGCAAACCCCTATGCTGTAGTCAATTCCAGTCCATTTTCTTGTAATTATTATTTCTCAATAATGACCAGTCTTGATGCAGATCAAGTTATCATAAACCCGACTTGATCTGTATTGGATGCTATTTTCTCTTCTCTTCACCTCTGTACCTTAAATTTCTAGCTTCCACAACAGCTTTCTTCACTGAATGCTTTTGAATGTGTAATTTGTGTTTTTGCAAAAATTGACTCGTTAACCATATATCTTTTGTAGGGGTATCACGAGTGCCAACAATGGTTGGTCTATCAGTATGTTAGAAGGTGGAGTACGCTGTGAGCTGGCCGGTAGCGATTACGTCCTGGACTTGGTCAGCGAGGTCGAGATACCGCCCAACATGGAGACCAATGAACCAGGCTTTATCGTGTCCTCTGAGAATGTCAGTGAGATCAAATCAAGAAGGAATCCTTCACATCAAGGAGGGAGGTACGTATGATCAGGATCAGGTCGTGTCAGACCGACATTTTATCCATGCCCAGAGATGTCGACAGCTGGGTAGTGCCCCAGGGACAATAATGTTACCTTCCCCCCCTCCCCCACCCCCTGTTTGCTCTCCCTTCATTTCTCCATCAGTATAAATATTGACAACACTCTTTATAGTATAATTTCACAGGCCCTCACCATATTTTTGTGGACCCACTTGTTGACCCTGGACTCCAGGACGGTAGCCCCCTGACACTCTATTGTCAATCCTGTCTGTACCTTACCCCCTTTTCCTCTAATCTTTTTGACCACCAATTGTTTGACCACCTGTAATCATTTAGTGTATATTTTTGGGTAAATTGTGATATTTCTTACCATTTTTGCTCCTCTTCTTTTGATCCCTGACTACCCTGCCACGCCCTCAAGCCTCCACGGCCCTCATTATTGATATCTTGAAAACATGTTAGTATAGTTTTATTAAATACCCCCTCCCCTCCCCCACCCCCCTCCCCCAAACACACACACTACCACCACCATACTCTACCTCTGACAGTTCAAAATTCCATGCTATTACACTATGAAGGATAATCAGACCCAAAATTGTGCTTTTAGTATAAATTATCTAATTCTTGCCCCAATTCTTATATTCTAAAGTAGACTACAAATGATTTTCACATCAAATTTAAAATGGGTTTTATAAAAAAAAATTACATTGAGCATTTTTTTTCATCATTTGCAGTGCTGCTAATGGGTTACATGATCTATTTAATAAACCAACCTTTGGAGCAACTGGTCAAGTCAACTCAGTAGGCACTGAGGAATTTTCTAATGGAGTTTACCCAGCAATGTACCCCAAACCAGACTATGCAATAGAAAAATATGTGAGTACCTGAACAGTCATGGGTGATGGGTTAAGGAGTAGTGGAAGGGGCCATGTGGGAGGTAGGTCGTGTACCCCAGACAGGTAACTATCATTCACATTTCAGACGACTTTGTGTCAAAATTCACTCTTTATTCTTTATATGTTTAGACCACAGTCGGGCAAAGTGCGGTCTTCGAGAAAACGTCTTGCGGCCTGCAAGGAGGTTTTCAAAATCATATTAATGAGGAAAAACCGTGAAACCGTAGCCTATGGCTATAGATGAGTCATGGAATGTGTATGGGTCGAGGTGGTTGCATTTAGCTCTTACTTACGACAGGGATGTTGAAATGTAACAGATGACCCCCGTGAAACTTTCTGATGTTTTTATATCCTAATGCTAAATGCTAAAGATGTCCATTTTGGTCACAGGAACTTACATCTGCGAGTGTGCGTCACATGGATTGGGTACAAGATCTCACCGTGGCTCACCCAATCAATTTTGTGCCCTCCTCTGGTGGTCGAGACTAATATGCTCTTCCGATATTTTATTTTCTACCGTAATTATAGCAAGCGGATCGTCTCAGAAAGAGAGACGCGATCGGGGAGCCAATTTACGCCGAAGTCAAGAGGAAAAGGCCGTCTTCGTTTGTTCCACCCCCAGAGGATTACCCAGCGATAAGCAATGCCCAGAGGGATGCGGACTTCGTCGGTAGTCTGTTTCAATCCATCATAGATTTCGATGGTGGCATGGGACTCGATGACGGCTATGAAGTCGATCAGGCCTTGAGAGGAGGCGGGGACACACCAGCTGGTCCAACAATGAACCAACAAAGTACGCACCAAGTAACAGCTGACAATTGTACATAGACCAAGAAACTTAATACCTATAGGCGTTGGGTATATCTTCAGTTAAATGCTATCTCTTTGAGCTGCTTAAATGAAATATTCTCTTGCTAGGATATTTTCTCTTCATGAAAAGTGTGCAGTTGTTGTTGAAAACTAGTCTAGTAACAATTTAGTGGCTTGTTTTTTTGGGTGTGGGTTCAATGTCAGTGTAGGACTCATAACTCACCTCTGGGAAAGTTCATTATGACACCCACCAAGTACTAAAACTTATGATCAATTGCCGCATTTACAGCTTTAAGATCATGCTAGGTCATGCAGCAATGTGTTTTTTATTTTTTTATATTTTTTTTTTTATAGTGCCAAATATGAGTAGCGAGTACCTAAATTTTTGGGTGGAAATTCAAATGTTGTATCTGAATTTGAGTAGTGACTACAGTACAGAATAAGCAGTGGCGTAGGAAGGTACTTTTGAGTGGGGGGGCTGAAGACTGATGGCCGGCCTGGGGGAGGGGTCTAAGGGGAGGGGGTGTCCCCCTCCCCTTTGGATTTTTTTTGCATTTCCAGGTGGCCTCAGATGCAATTTGGTGCAATATAGCACACTTCAACTCCCACTCCATTTTGTAAAGAATTTTGCATTTTCACCTGGCCTTAAATGCAATTTGGTGCTCCAAATGAGATTTTTTTTCTCATTTGGAAATGAAAAAGGGGTTTTTTGACTTGCGGAGTGGGGGGGCGGAATGATACTTCCGCCCCCCACATTTTTCACTGGGGGGGCTGGCGCCCCCCAGCCCCCCCGGTTCCTACGCCCTTGAGAATAAGTGTCAGATAAGTAATATGCCCGGATGCTGGATAATGCCTCTCTGGTTTGGTAGAACTCTAATACACTTTTAAAGAAATTTGTTCTACATGATAGAAAGTTTACAATCGAATTTATTTCAAATCGTTTTTATCCACAAAGACAGAAATCACTTAAAATTTTTGATTTTATTCGGCTCTAATGTGTTTATTTTCTGCTCTTCTCATCTTCAGTGCCAGGACAACCTATTTATAACCCTCTTACAGCTATGCCACAGCCTGTGTATGCAGGTAAACAGTTGCTTTCATCTCCTCATTTTTCACCGTTTTACATTTTTAGATGATGAAAGGAAATTTTGGTTTTGATATGGTTCAAAATTATCTCACTAATATATTATATGACAGAACAATTGTTATTTTCTTTTACAAATATCATGTATAGCTTGCGTTGCTATAGATGAAAATGACAGTGAATGTTTTTTCTCCATATTCTTCATTTTTGTAGCCTACCAGCCGGCACCAATGATGTATCCTCAGCCTAACTATATGCCTTTCCAACAACAAATGCCAGGTACTACCATATATCTTCTTTCTAAAGGAGCATGAATGCTAGCACATTGGTTCAACCTATTCATGAACTCATCTTTAATGTTATTAATATATATTCCATCATGAAAAGCAACTTTAATATTACATTGATATTATCAAGAGTTAAACTACAAACTCAATATCTTCCCCTATTGCCAAGGGTCTTGTTCAGAGGATATACACTGTTCCATTATCCATCAATTATAGAAGCTATGATAACAGCTAAGCAAAAGGTGTGAAAAATCAAAATATAAGTAGCAAAAGTAGAGTGGCAAGATATAAAAGTTCATTTGTATTTTCCACAAGTTTTTTTTCTCCAAATGTAAGTCTTTTGATCATTAAACATGGCAGACACTGAGGCTTGGGTATCTTCTAGATCTTACAAACTCAGTAGCAACAGTTGAAACTAACATACAAACATTGCCTGGTGCAATTACCTTTTAGCTGGGAGCTTCTTACATCATATTGTAACATAGTCCTCCTTACAAATTTTTCTGACATCATATTGTAACATAGTCCTGCTTACAAATTGTTCTTACATTCATATTGTAACATAGTCCTCCTTACAAATTTTTCTGACATCATATTGTAACATAGTCCTGCTTACAAATTGTTCTTACATTCATATTGTAACATAGTCCTCCTTACAAATTTTTCTGACATCATATTGTAACATAGTCCTGCCTACAAATTGTTCTTACATTCATATTGTAACATAGTCCTCCTTACAAATTTTTCTGACATCATATTGTAACATAGTCCTGCTTACAAATTGTTCTTACATTCATATTGTAACATAGTCCTCCTTGCAAATTTGTAAGCATGATCATATCATCTGTATCAACACGTTTTGCAAGGGTGTCTAAGCTGATAGAGACTCTGAGAGAGACTCTGACTAGATAGATGAGTCTCCATTACTGATTTTTTTTGGTAAATGTAGATCGGTAAGTAATTATTAAGAGATAATTATGTCATTTCCATCGTGAACAACAACAACAGAATTAAGCTTCTGATGTTTTAATATATTGCTGTACTGATAAACTTGAGTGAGAACCGTGAATATCTCGTGGCAAAGAGCACTTACTTTTGCATACTTTTAGCACCAAAACAATTTTCTCTGTTTGTTTGTCTGTTCGTTTGTTGTTCTATCAGCGGTTGTACCCATGATGCCACAGCAGCAGCAAGCACCGCCCCAGAACACAGCAGACAACTTACAACAAGCTCTCATGGTAAGGAAACGATTAATGTCCATCTTATACTGTCATCATAAGCTCTCATGTTTAATGTACATCTTATACTGTCATGATAAGCTCTCATGGTAAGGAAACGATTAATGTACATCTTACACTTTCATGATAAGCTCTCATGGTAAGGTAACGTTTAATGTACATCTTACACTGTCATGATAAGCTCTCATGGTAAGGATATGATTGAAGCTTACATAGATAGTAAGACACATATTCTGTTTTACATCTAACATGATGGTGAGGGTTGAGAAAATAGAGAACTTGTCTTGAAATCATTTTGCATTCTAAGAGATATATTTAAATTATGTGATATCGTTACATTTTATCACAGAAGTGACCTTAATCATCAAATATGTTTCTTTTATGAGGAAGAGTGGACTGTTATGCCCTTATTTCTGTATTTCCAGGATAACTTGGACTACAAGTCAAACTTATTATCATTTGCTTTGATCCTGTCCCTGTCATATCCCCTCCCCTCCCCCCGCCCCCCCCAACCTCTTCTAACCATCTACTAATATCGTAGAGCCAACCATTGTTGAGAAACATGGTTGCATAACTATCCTATATGCAGAGCTTATTTCTGTAAAAAGGGTTTCCGTTTAAAATTAGCAAGGTTTCAAAAATATGTTTCTTGCAGTGTTGTCCTTTCTTTTTACTTGTCGCTATGTTCAATGGATAAGTGGCTAGCGATGCACAAGGTTTTGTTACCCCAATGTCTCGTCATACAAACAGTCATTGCCTGATAAACCAAAAAAGAAATATTGTTAAATGTCACGTTGACATTTTGTGAAATGAATTTAGTTTTTCCCCTTGAATTTTGTACAGGCCCAACAGCTACAGATGCAGTCTATGCAAACACAACAGATGGTACAGGATTTACAGCGACAGATGGCAGCTTTACAGACCTCTGGAAAGTCACAGGAGAGTTCTCCAGATTATCAGACCATTCAACAGCTACAGAAGGAAATAACTGACCTGAAGCAAAGGGAAGATCGTCACTCATCTGAGAGGAAACCAAAATGGCAGCCAGACCCCCAATCAGCCACAATTCTTAAAATGGAGAAAGAGATTGAGGAACTGAAGAAGCAGGCCAAGCAGAGTTCGCGACCCAAAAGTGTTTTGAAGTGGCCAGACGATATGCAGGGCTCGAACAGACGGTCCATCCAATTCGAGGACAAAGTTGAAGTCATACCGAGCACGGATCGGGACGAAGAGATGGAAAGACCGAAACCCTCGGCTCTGAAAAACAGACGCAAGACACCGGCGGTGTTAAAATCGTACGGAGACGTTTTAGAGGAGGACGGGTCGAATTCGGCTTCTCTGGATGCTATGCTGCACCAAATGCCGACCGATACTCCCTGGCCCCCAGCAGCAGCACCACCTCCCCCACCCCCACCCCCACCACCGCCACCACCTGTATATAATGATGATGCGCCACCTATGACACTCAGAAACAGGAAAGGGCAACTTATCGTTCTCAAGAAGGATAAGAAAAACAGGGCCCGAACCGTCCGGGTCGGTAAAGTGGTCTGGCCACCACGTGAGGCGGACGTTTACAAGGAAGAAGTCGTTCCGGGTCGGGAGATCGGCGATGCTTCAAAGAGCGCCAAGGGTTCCTCTGCAGAGACATTTGAAATCAGAGTGGAAGACCTAGCGCGGCAATCTCGCAACCTCAGACCCACCAAGACTAGAGAACCTTCCAAGAAAGTGGGTCATGTGACGGAAAAACCAGCACTGGTGGTCCCCAGGAAGAAAGCAGCTCCACCTCCGCCAGCTGCAAGGCCCATCAAAGAACCTGTCAAGCAGCTCCCCAAACAGACGGCCCGGAAGCCAGACCAGCACGCAGAAGCATTGAAACTATTACAAAGTAGATTTGTACAGAGAGCACCGGAACCGGCTAAGAAGGAGACAAAGAAACCCAAGCCTCTGGCACCTTCAGCGCCTCCACCAGCACCTCCACCACTGTCTCCACCACCGGCACAAAAACCCATGCCCATTCTGAGGAGGACACAGGAGCCTGCCGCACCCCCTCTGCCCCCTAGACAGGAAGGTATGCAGCGAAAGACAAAGACTAAGGGTTCGTTGATCCAAAGGAAACAAGAGATGCTGGGACAGAAGAAGACAGTTACTCTCCAGGTTAGTGTGTAACTACTTGTCTCGGTATACTGACAGTTTATGATTACTGATATTATCCGGATTATGCTGTTTAATATCATATATACTGATTGTAAACTATGTCTGTAAATGGTAATGTTAGCTTATGCATAATAAAAAAAAATAGATCAAAAGGAAAGTAAAGGGAAAGTAGAAAAAAACGATTTTTTTTTTTTTTTTTTCCTGTTGATTTCTTGAAAGTGATTTGTTGATATGAAAAACTTTGGGGGAAAAAATTTATATTATTCGTCCTTCCATATGATGCCATGCAGCTCAGTTCCCGGTCCAGTTCACCCCTGGATTGCCCAGCAATAGGCTTTGCTCATGGCTCAACCCTTCCCAGGTTTAACAGCTACACCCTGCGTAGCCTAACTCAGCCTAGGTCCCGGTCCAGCTCACCCCTGGACTGCTCTGCAGCTGCAGGTTACAGTCCGGTCACTAAGTTTTGTTGAACTTAATCATCGTTTTTATAAATCAGAGGATTGATGAAGTCATATTTGCCGCTCAATTTCAAACTCTCTTTCCTCAGGACCAAATCAAGATACCACATAATAAACATGGAATCTGTCCATCAGTTTGCTACAATTCACAGAGGTATTCTGTTTTGTTTAAAACTTTGTGTGTTGTCTCTGATTTCAGCCTGAGGTTGTGGCGACTCCAGCTCTCACTGTTGTCACCGCAGCTCATGTCATCAGACTCAAGGACTATGAGAACATCCAGACAAGATTATACAAAAGAACCCAAGGAGATTACTACGGTTACCACAGAGTACCGTGGACTATCCAAGTCCGTAAAGAGGTGAGTACGTACTGTTACCACAGAGTACCGTGGACTATCCAAGTCCGTAAAGAGGTGAGTACGTACGGTTACCACAGAGTACCGTGGACTATCCAAGTCCGTAAAGAGGTGAGTACGTATGGTTACCACAGAGTACCGTGGACTATCCAAGTCCGTAAAGAGGTGAGTACGTTTCATGTTAGTTTTAATACACATTGTGACAATAATTGGGAACAGGCTGTGGATACCAGTCTGTCTATTGAATACCAATGGGGTTTGGCCAGCATTCTAACAGATGGCACAATCATATAGGGCCTATATATTTGCTGATCTGTACAGTATAAAATATTCCTAAGTTAAAAAGTAACACTATAACGTAAAAGCGCTCATGGACAAGCATGCAAAACACATCAGGTGGATTTGTTAGCAGACACGCTGGATGATTGGCACAAATTAATTTCACTTGTGCAGCTTCGCCCAATGAAAACACATGTTTTAGAAAACACGTTTAAAGTGCTAAAAGTAAATTTTGTTTTTTCTTGAGAATTCCCAGAATGACACATGCTTCTTTTCTTCTTCAAAATTACCAAGAAAAAGAATTGTTTGTATCTCTAGTTACCAACTCATAGTACCATCATGCTACTGCTGGTGACTCCATGTAGACGGTACTAAAACTCATAGCAACATCTTGTCACGATTTGTGATTTGTTACATATGACCGATATGATATGGTACCCTCTGCTGATTTTGTTCACAGTTGGGGAACCTCATTGAGGTTTCCAAAAGATAAGGAACAGTTCCAACTGTAAATATGAGTGCTTTGAAGCTTGGTATGTGAGGACATTTTAGAGAGGTATTAGCATTAGAAAACTGACCCAACTGGCTGAATATGATTGATAGCCACTTTTTAAGCCCCACATGCATGGTGGGAAAAGCTATGTAGGCCTCTTTTAACATCCCAAATTTTCTTCAAAGGGGAGGGAGGAACAGTGTCCCACTTTTCAACCAAAAAGCAAAAATATTGTACTCCTTGCTATCACTGTGTTGTTTCACTTTGATGACTTTTTCTTTGAGAGAGTTTTTTCATTTCTTCATTCAGTTAATAAACCATATTTTTTTGACCGTGTTTACATTCTAGGTATTCATTCCTGGTGAAATTGTGAACAACAACCTGGTTCAAGAGCTGATCTTCAGACAAATCGTAGTCGATGTTCACTCGAACAATTGCATCCGAATGACCAAGGCCGAGAAGAGAATGATGAGGTCCCTGCTGCGTGAGTCTATGACAGATGTTCTGTTAAATGTAGAATTGGTTCAGCTAACGTAAAAGCAGCGGCCCTTACGGCTATCTGAAGCAAAATTCACAGCTCTGTCTATATGGAGTTCAGTTCTGTTGAGCTACTACCTGGGATATTGTTTGCGTATTTAAAAACGTATAACCGTGATATGTGACCAAGCTCTCCGGGTGAGAATCGGCTATAACCTAGAATAAATTTTATGTACTGTCCTATGACCAAAAATGCTAGAAATAGTCATTAACATAGCATGTGTACACATTCCAAAAATTTTTTTAATACCAAACGGTATTTCTTTAATATATCAACTGCTAATTTCACTTTTGTCTCATACTTTTGATTGTTTAATTTTTTTTCTCAGAGGAGAGAGATATATTTGAGTTAAACATCAGTGCCAAGATGAACTTTGCACCCGACATCATAGAGAAAGCTCGACAGCTTGGCTTTTATTTCTGTAGATTCTTTCCAGTCATAGTAAGTCACTGATACACTTCTTTTCTGTGTAAAAGTAAGTGGGACTGACGTTTCGATCCTAGCAGGATCTTCTTCAGAGGCTGACTGACAACTTGTCATTCAGCTTCTGAAGAAGATCCTGCTAGGATCGAAACGTCAGGCCCACTTACTTTTACATATTCTTTTAATGATACACAGGCTGTTTAGTGGATAAGTAGTTTGCTAACAGGTTTGCAATTCTTTTCTATGAGTGTAAATTGTAGAATTTAGGGGTCCACTGTTTTGGCCCACTTATTTGGTGTCTGTGTTACATATCTTACTCAGAACCAGGTTTAAGGAAAGCTAATTCCTAACTTTAAACAGATTTTCAAAGAGCAAGAAATGGTTTGGTTATAGAGCAGAAGTGTGTGCTAGGATGACCAGAATCAATTGCAGAAACTGTCAACCAAAACTAATGTCATTTAAGTTATTGAATAAAAAACCGTCATAGTTTATAAACTTTCATATTTTTGGTCATTTGTTAAAGTGTAGAATTGATCAACAAAAGCTTGTCACAAACAGAATTTGAAAGTTTATGTAATTTAAAGTTAATAATAAATAATAATAATCATAAATAAAAATGATCCTAGTTTAATAAATTTCAAAGCTTTGGTCCCAGTGCAGTCATTTGTTAAAGTGTAGAATTTGATAACAAAAGGTCACAAACAGAATTTGAAAAGATTGTCATTTTTGTTAACATATTTGTCTTTCTTTAGAGCCGAAGCAGAAATCTCCATGTTGATTACATCGGTGTATCACATCACAGCATCGTCCTGGTTCAAAGGTCAACGGACCCAATGCAAGACCAGCTCAGGACAATAGAATCATTTGAGTAAGATGAGACTAAATGTTTTACAATGATGCTAGTATGCTATGGAATATATATATATATATATATATATATATTTTTTTTTTTATTTATTTATTTATTTTTTTAAATCCCCCATAAAACCAAGGTGGAAAACTAAATGTAGATACGAAAGAACCCACTTGCATGAATTTGCTTTGAATAAAAAAACAAAAGACAATGTTGAATTTATAATTTATAGTGGGTACCTGACATGTACTTTCAAAATTTTGCAAACATCTTAAAAATGAGAGTACGAAAATATCCTATACCTATGAAGAACATGGTTGGGCATAGTGAAACAAAGTATGAACTGGGGACAGCTCGACCTACTGTCGGGATCCCGCTTCAGTACAGGGTGAGACAAAATAATAAAACACATTCAATACGCATGATTGAGATTATACTTCTCTTCTATTTGGTGGTTCGTGTATAACTGTTTAGTTAATCTATTACACCTACAATCTTGATCATCAAAGAACCTTCTTCGATATGACCTGCTATCTGCTTTCATTTCTGTTTGCCTTTGAAGATCCTGCTAGGATCACAAATCTCAGGCCCTCTAACTTTATACATTCACCTGCACAGGCTTTTTTTTGCAGTAGATAAAACAGTTTGTTAACAATTGTGAACCTGCTAATTAGTCAAAACTTCAGGCATCTTTCCAGGCCATTATTAAAGCCTACACATACTGTTTTATTGATAGATATTCACCTTAATAATAAGAGCATGTGAAAAATTGACAACAACATGCGGTTGTATTTGTTAAACAGGTTCTCGGAATTGCGAAATGTGAAGGCCACAACTCATGGAAACCTCAGAATCATCACAAAATCTGACAGCATTGTTCCTCTCTACACAAGAAGGGTGAGTATACCTTAGAAAGATATTTTAGGTCTAAAGTTTTCACCAATATTTTTGATATGAAATTAACGGAATTGAAAAAAAGGAAAATGAAGATCACAATATTTATGAGGATCAGACATTCTCTTTTCTTTGTTTTTGCATGTCTCCCCTGATATCAAATAAAATTGTTGCTTATTGTTAAATAAAAGTATTTATGATAATGATATTATAAAATATCTCTTTGAAATGCCACATATTGCTCATAATCTTTTAGCGTAAAGGTGGTAAATTCCTATCAAAGTAGAGCTGGGTTATTGCCATAGTTGTTTAAAAGTATTAAGCGAGTCGGGCACAGCTGTCGAACTGAAGAATACGCCGCTCAACTCGACATTCCTAACTCATTTTCGGTAAGATGTTTAGTCACACGAGTGTTGATGTTGCTTTTGATGGCGAGAGAAATTTAAGCTGGTAAATACATCCTGAGGTAAATGCACCCTGCTTAAGTTTGTCATTAATTTATGCGTTTTTCTTTTTCCTCCTGTAAAGGCTGTTCAACTGAAGAACATGATAGATGGGTACATAACATTCCAACAAGAGGATTCACAGTTTGTAAGAGCCATCAGGGACTACTCTGCAAACGAGTCTACGCTTCTCTCCTTCCAGAAAGGAGATGTCATTAAAGTCACAGAGCATGAGGTCATCAAGGGTAATAGAGGTACGAACATCGCTAGAATTATACCTACGAGAAAAAATCACATTAGTTTGAAATGAGGGGATCTAGAAGGTATTCGTTGGAACCGATGTCCCCGGAGACGAGGGTGGGAGGGGGGGGATTTAAATCCTGACTTTTTCAACTTTACAGTAGAAGTTTTGATGGTGTTTTGCACCTTCTGATATTTGAAGCTACCAACCTTAGCTATTAGTGCTGGTTATGCTAAATAATTGTGATTTTAACATTGGATATTTCCTAACAAGATTAAATGCATAAAAAAAGACAGCTAAAACCAAAAGGAAATCATGATATACAGGAAACTAAGTTATCAATTAAATTTACTCAATTCTCTTCCCACAGACTGGTTATATGGTGTACTCAATGGTAAAACTGGCTTTTTCCCTAGCCAATTGGTTGAGCCTTTGGCTGGTCAGTCATCTCAAATACATCCACCAGTGAGTATAGTCACGATGATCAATTAAACCTGATATGAAATCAATTACTGACATTATGAAAATGGAAAACATAGAAGAAATGAAAATTAAACGCCTGAATAAATGAACAAAATTTAAGTACTGCACTGACTGGGCTTCTAAATAACTGCCTATATAGGCCTAAGTCTGTACCCTAACAATCCACCAGTGTCACCTATCAAAGCACATTTGCCATTAACGTATATCAAGGATTTCAGTTTGATATGAAACAAAACTTTTTACAATTTTGAGAAAAGTCCTTTTTTTTTTTAACTTCTGTCATAAGTGTTCAAAGGCTTTCTCTTTATTAACTGTATTCCCAAAGGAAACCGTATACGTCAAATTCCAACCAATTTATAATATCTGTCTGCTTGTTCAAGTCCTATGTAAGATTTAAGTAAAACTGATGTTGAAAAAGTTAGTTTGTCAATTATGAGGTGGTCAGCATTCTAAATAAAGACGCATTTCCACTTCTAGAAATAGCAGCGGTCTCCTACAATCATCAGGGAGTAGACATTTTGTAGTTCAATAGCGGTTAGTAATTCTTGATGCAATTAGGTATTCAGTATCAATCGTAACGTTACACTGTGTAGTACATGTATAAAGCTTGGTCACAATTTGAGTGTGAAAGATTTTCTTCGTTCGTTTAATCCGTTGTTAGAGTGAAATTCATCCTTTGTTCCTTTCTTAGGTTAACAAATCACAGGTCGAAGGCAAAGAGAAGTCAGACATGCCTGGAAGACTCTCCATGGAAGAATTTGCTATGAAACACTTCCGGGAAATACCAGACAGGTACAAAAAATCAGCGGGTTGCATTGGAGGTGTATTTGCTATTTGCCGTAGATGTAGTGTGTAGAATAAATCTATATCGGTCTTTTGTAACATTAGACTGTGTAAACAACCACTGTTAACCCCACCAAAGCCTGATCCATTTCTAATCCTCCAACCACACTGGATGCTGGCTATACCAAGCACCTTTATAACAAATGTAGGAAGGCCTAATCTATATCAGTTATTTGTAACATTAGACTGTGTAAACAACCACTGTTAACCCCACCAAAGCCTGATCCATTTCTAATCCTCCAACCACACTGGATGCTGGCTATACCAAGCACCTTTATAACAAATGTAGGAAGGCCTAATCTATATCAGTTATTTGTAACATTAGACTGTGTAAACAACCACTGTTAACCCCACCAAAGCCCTATCCATTTGTAATCATCCAACCACACTGGATGCTGGCTATACCAAACACCTTTATATAAATTTATATTTGTTAAATAACAAATGTAGTAAGGCCTTAACAAGCCATATTACTCGCATGTTCTGTTAGTGTAGGCGAAGCTACTGTACGTTAACCCCCCCCCCCAAAAGCCCTCTTCTTTCAAAACAAACACCAGCCCTCAACATAGGCCTGCCTCATTAGGCATAGGAGGGTATTTTTTGTCTTTATTGAAGGATACTCTGTTATTGGGGGTTTAGGAGACTGATCTCGTGTAGGGTTTCTTGAGCACAAAAAGTGCATACTAGCAATTTTGTTTGAAACTCTGCAATTTGTTTAAAATGTAGTATCTCCTTCTTGGTTTTTGGCAAATGACTATCCCTCCCCCCCCCCACCGTCCACCTCCTTACCTATTCCTACACCCCTGTCTACCCTCTCTACCCATAACAGATGTATGTAATGATCTAGACTTTATTGCATGTAAGAATCACACACGGTTGAAGTTGTTATTTTCGTTAACATTTTCAGGGATTAATCCATTGTGTGGCATTACAGCCAAAACACCAATACCAGAATTTGCATAATCTGTTTTATGACTGCAACAGAATGTAATTTAAAAAAATTGAATAGACAGGGTTTAGTTGGCAGTAGGTGATAATGGAAGATTCTTTTTTTTTCCTTGACAGGCTGACATTACGGAAGCAAAAAGGATTCCTCGGTTCGGTTAAGCAATCTCTTAGGAAGAATAAACGTAAATAAAGATTCGATCATTTGGTTTTATTTTTTTTGGGGTGTAAGGTTTTCATACTATAGTGTTCATTGTACCTTTTGTAGTAGATTTACTGTTTCAATAGATACAGTATAGTGTCCCAGTGGATTCAGTACAATATTCTGCTTTCTAAATATAGTCATGGATGTGTTGGGGGCGGGGTGAGTGGGGTTCTAACCCCCCAATCTTGGCAAAAATATCACTAGAGGAATTCAGGTGATATCAAATGCCCTTCATCAAAAGAAATACACATAAATGACTTAAGGTTTCAAATACCTTTGTAGTTATTTATGTGTTGTATAATGTATCACACAGACATCACACTCCCAAGTTAATTACTGTGTTAAATAAATAACCCTAATTGAAGGTGATACTTGGCTAATATTGCTAACCATAAACACCCAGTTGTTCATAAAAGTTGAAGGCAGTATTATAGTACTATAGACATAGAGCAAGAGTGATTGGCAGCTTAATTGCAAGCATTTAGGGCAAGGCTCTTGAAATTGAGGGGCCTGTACAGGGGGTAGGAGCCGGGGGGCACTGGGGGCACGTGCCCCCCCCACACTTTTTTCCAAAATAGCAAATGTGCCCTCCTGGCAAATAAAATGTGCCCCTTTGATGAAGAACTGTCTTTTGGATATCTTAAGCCTTTGTTAATTTTAATATGTTATTTTAATTATTTATTTTTAGTCTGTACTGTACATGCTATTTTTAAGATGGCATCCAATATCTTTTTGTAGCACGGTTAACAATAAATTGTATTGATAGAATACTAACACATCATATATATTTAAGTGATATGGCCGGTGTGTATCGGTTTATAGCATAACGAGTGGTGGTTGTGGAATGAGAAAATGCCCCTCTGATGTTGTGCCCCCCCCACTTTTTGGAAGCTTCTTACCCCCTGGGCCTAAAGCATATGCTACTTTTGCTACTAGGTTAATCCAGCACTTACTGCAACCGGTGCATCACAGCAGGTTAATAAATTATGTTATCAAAGGCGTGGTGCTACAAGTACTTGCAGGGAAAAACTTGATATGCTACTAAACATTTGTATCATACACTTTATAATACTTTACAAATTTAAATTAACATTTGCATATATTTCATTTCTCACAGCCAAAAAGAGGAGCATCGACTCCAATTTCCTGTTGGAGTACAAGGGTTTGGTCTCTTACGATCATTCACCAATCCATGTGTCATTAATGCCTCTAGAACCAGAGGAAAATAATATCGCCAAAGATTGTTTCATCGGTAAGTTTCTTTCTGTCTTTCTGCTCTAAATACCTGAACACCAATTTACATCTTAGGGAAATGAGACATGTCTGAGATATTCAGTCACTCTTTAAACTATATTTATTTATTTCTACATACCTTAAAAGCATTGAAGACTCGCCCCAAACCCTGTGCGGCCATCAGAAAAAGTTAACTCTCTGTTGCTTGCAAGTGACGTTTTGTTTGTGTTGCTACAAAATGCAGTACTGAAACGTGATACCTTGTTATCTTTAGCTGGACCTGATATGTCCATCGCTGTATCATTTGTATACTGTGCTGTGGGTATTGACCGCAGCTGTATGTACTGACTGTACACTAGTGTCTAATTACCGACGGTAGCAAGCTGTGTGTGTATTTTCTGGGATCGATGGTGGTGTTTAACACTTCTGTTACACCTCATTCAAAACTAGGTCAGATTACCAGCATTAGACGTTTCTTTTTGGGCGAGTCTTCACATGTGCACCTTTTATAATTTCCTTTTGTTGTATTCATATTTGTTGATAAATTGAATCCCTGTCAGTTTCCAATTTGTTGATTTAAAAAACATAATTTACAATGCATGGATGTAGAAAGTATTTGTTTGGGTCAGTATTTTGTGGTACCAGAGCAAATAAGAAGATACTTTCTCAAAATGATTTCACCTCCGACCATCGCAACAAATTTTCAAGATAAACAGTAAAAAACGATGACTATTTTCAAACACAATAGATGCATCCAAAAATCAGTCTTTTATCTTTTGGTTATTTGGCTAAAAACAAAATCTTGCATGTTTAGACAAAATAACTATTACAACAGATTAAATACTGAGTAAGTCGGTAAAGTTTCAGACCATACATGAGCCCCTATGAGGTACATACCACCATAACACATATACCTAGCCTACTTAGGGTTTAGTGATAGGGTCTGTTCCTGTATTTTTTCATTTGTTTTTTTTTTATTAACGATTGAAAATAATTACCATTTATTTGGCATGGACTAGCAGCTTGATGGAGTCTGGTAGAAAATGACGTATGATTTTTATAAAGTTTGACTGCTTGGAATGCGATAATCCCTCTCATAATGATAATTAAAAGCACTCCTCTGGTTTATTTGCTCTGGTATTTGTACGATCGGTGTCTCACACATTTCAATACTGTCATGAATTTAATCCACAGCTTTAATGCAGATTATGGGAGATCATCCCTACCAGAAGAGATCAGCCGACGAAGCTACTAGCAAGGCCGTCTATCGTTGCTTCCAACAGATACTAAAAGTAAGCAAAAACCAAATAAGGAATAGCCCTGGAACTCCATATTATATTTTATTATTACCTTTTATTATAAACTCCATCATGAACTTTGAAATGAGTCCTTTTATGACAATTGCTCTACAGAGCATTTGCAGTACATTATTAATATAGCATTAAATATGCATTTCTTCAATTTTCCAACTACTCCAAGGGTAAGTTTTTTAACTCATTGGCATGAGGGGGCAGCAGGGGGTACAGCCAGATGTCCAGGGTCAATCAGGGGACCAGGTGGCATAACGGATAAAGAATAATGTATTCTCACTAACATAATCAAACATGGAACCCCATGACATAATTGTTTCCAGGGCCCAGACTGGACTCTCAGCACACTTGGGGGTGGGGTGGGGGGGGAAGACATGGTAGGCAGATAAATGCAACCTGACTTGTGATTCTATCAGAGGCCCTTGTGTCACTGTATTATGCAAAGCTAATGAATATGCATAAATACATCAAGACACTCAATGATTTTTGAGAATTTTTTCATGCCGGTAGTTGTGAAATACATGCAGATAGTACTAAGTGCACAGAACATTACATACATGTGCTGAGCTTAACTTGGCCAGTCGGAGCGTGAGCATTTATTGTTTATCTGTGGAAACGAGAGTGATTGCAACTGTCGAAGCCAAGTGTGACAACAATCCTATACAATAATAAAAATAGCTTAGGATGGGTATGTAGGGAAATGCAATGATGCATGGAAGGACAAACTGTATGTGTGATGTATAAATCGGACTCTGGTCGATATAGTTCTTTATATTGTTTTTGGGTGTTTTCTCTTTTCTTACAGACTGTGAGAGATTATGAGGTACTCATAGATGAGATATACTGCCATGTGGTGAAGCAAACTACACACAACGTCAGTGTCGACAGGTAAACCTCAACTCAACCGGGTTTTTTATTGTTTGTTTTTTTTGTAATTCTGTCTTGCACAGTCAATGTTCCAAAGGATCTATTACTTGCTGTTTTCAAGTTAAGAGCCTTTTATTCAATTACCTCTTCTTCAACACTAAATAATAGTCATATTTGTTATTGATTTTAAATATTCTTGTAATAGACAGAGGGGGAGAGGGGGTTGAAAAGTTGTAGGAGACATTGGAGATTTTTTGTTTTTGGAGAATTACCTATCTCCCACCTTTCCCACTCTCATATCCAATATAAATGTAGCTATTATGTCTGTTTTGGATGTTGGTATTAGCAGAGTTCGATAGGACCACCTATCCCCCCCTCCCCCACCTGTTCCCATACCTGGATATGACAAGATTTGTCATCATGTTATAATTTCTCATGATTTGTGTCATTAATCAAAGAATGTCAATCTTCTGGACACTTTCCGTGGAATAATAAAAGTATATACATGTTGGTTTCCCAAAAACTCAGAAGGAAGCCATAAATACCCCTCATAAAGATTGGGAGGAGGGGGGATCAAAAAGTGAAGCATTGCTTTCCAAATGGAAGAGACCAGTACACCCCATTTCTCAAAAGCGACTGCTGTATTTCCCCCCTCCCCAGAAGTAGGGTACAATTCACAGGAAAATATCTATTTGGGAAGACCTTTACATTTCCACTACAGATAATTGACTTTATAGCAACATAAACAAGTTTGTGAAGGATTGGGGTGAGGGGTAGGGGGAAGTTTACACCTATGATATCCCCTGCATGCACCCTGTAGTGTTTTTGTTTGTTTGTTGTTTTTTCTTTTGTTCTCTGACATGTATTAACGACTGGTTTTTAACATCCATCACCATCATTCAGAAAACAAGAAAAACGTCTCATTTACTTACAAGTTTTTGTACATTATTCTTCACTAACAGTAAAAGTTGTGTTCGCGGTTGGAGGGTTCTTTATGTACTGTCCATGTTTGCCAAGTGCAGCGACAAACTCAAGCCGTACCTGTGTCGTCATCTGGAGGTTTGTAGCTCCATCGAGGCAGAAAATAAATATTCCGCCATGGCAAACTCAGCGCTGCTCAACTTACAGAAGACGTTGAAGTATGGTGGCCGAGAAAATTTGCCATCGAAGGAGGAGATTGATAAAATCATGGTGAGATGTCCTCTTAAGATATGAGATGTCCTCTTAAGATATGAGATGTCCTCTTAAGATATTCCTACCTTTCAAGTGTTTTCATGCTCAAGTCAATTATGTACATCATTAAACTTAAGGTTAAAGTGAAAATGGTTAAAAGTTCAGCTAAATAATGAGGAAGTTTAATGGTAATTTAAGCTAGTGGCATGACTGAAAGCCTGGAATCTGTGGATATCAGTCCAAACTCAACCTCTTTGTTTGTTTGTTTATATAAGTTTGTCGTGCTTATTTGCTAGTTTGCGCTTCTTTAATGAATTTTTATCTTTGAAATACATACAAATATATATATATATATATATATATATATCTACATATATATATATTTATATCTACATATATATATATATATATATATATATCTTTGATAACAGGAAGGCAAACTATTCAAACAGCAGCCATTTTTGATTCCTGAGTCCACGCAGAGGAGCGTTCGAGTGAAGGGCAACACCCTGGTAGAGGAAGCCATCAGGTCAATCTGCGAGGAGATGAACGTCGTACAGGAGGAGGATGTGAACGAGTTTGGAATCCTTTCTGTCACCGTCAGGAATAAAGGTACGTGGTCAAAATTAAGCTACTGCTGGCAGTTCTCCTTTTTGTTTTAATTCTTCTGGAATAAGAGGATGTTGTTTTTTTGTAAAGAGTATATTAATCTCAAATCTTCAAAAACAAGAATATTAATGATACAGAAATGTTATTCTTTATTTTTCATACTGTAAAAAAAAACAACTGCAAACAATGTCATTAACAAACTGTAAAACAAAAAAGTTTCATCTTGTCAAAATAAATCACGGATAAGCAGAAATAGCATGGGCAAGAAAATTGTAATTAAAAAAAAAGAAACCTCACCCTGTCAAGTTTTAAAAATGTTTACCTATAAATACAAGCTATGAAGCATGGATAACTAGACTAGAGTATTAAGAACTTGCCAATCTGGTCTTGTTGTTTAAATATGTTTTTGAAACTTCCATAGAAAGGTCCTATCCCCCGATGTTTATTATACTAGAGTTGATGTAGCAGATCTCTACCATTGCAGTAGGGGTTAGCTTTTAGGATGGAGTTTTTGTTAGGGTTGGAAGATTTGATCTGTCTTACATTTCTGGGTGCCCCTGCAATATATATATTCCTTCATCTTCTTGTTGCAGATACTCTTTCCATCTGTTTCCCCCCCCCCCCTTCTCTACTACTTCGTATCCCCCCCCCTCTCCCATTTTCCTTTCCCAATCTTCCTTCCTTCAACCTGTCTGCATGTGTCGTATCTCACCTAGTACGATTACTAGTTTAAGATTTTTGAGAATTCAACGTTTTTACACTCTGAAACTTTTCAGAAACTGAGAGGCAGTTACTGCGTGGTGAGGTCTACATCATGGATGCTGTTCCCAGTAAAGGAAGCCACACCCTTGTCTTCCACAGAGTGTCGTGGAGAAGAAAACTCAAAATTGAGAAAGAGATGCTTCTCTCCATGCTCTTCCACCAGGTATGAAAAAAACTTGTCTAATTCTCAGCGATTCCCATCATGCACAGATGCATCTCTGCTGTGGGTAAATTGGTTGCTAGGGTCACAAATTAAACGATACCCAGGTCAATAATATATCCCATCATAGTTCCCATGCCAGGTTAATGAGAAGACCTTGAAAATGCAACAGCAGTGCAAGGACTTAACAAAGACTGTTGGCTCTCAGATGTAGAGCGGAAAATATCAGCCCCAAAATTTAAGTTCCATTGTAGAGAGCAAAAAGTGGTCAAATTTTCCGACTCGTTTTCAATGCCTAGTTTATTTTAGCCTTGAGCTCTGGTCATGTTCCTATGTTGCCAGGTAGAATAAGTACAAGCCACAGGTTACTTGAAGTATGAACGACCTGCAGGCAAAAAATATATAATTACATTTTCTCTTTGACATTATGGGGTATGCCAGGGTTAGCATCTCTTATTTATACTTCCAAAACTTCATGAAAGGGCATTTCCATTCATTATTTTGATTAATTATTAAATATAAATTTAAATTTACAAAAGCAGTACAAATATTTTAACTGAACCACAAATATTAGTGGCAAACATTTCATTTGATGAAATTTAAGGTAATCAAATCTACCATATACAGGATTGCCCCTCTTTCACGAGACAATAATTTTCAAAAATTATGACAGTTTTTGATCAACTTTTCTTCTTACGGCTTAAAGCATTGTACACAACACACACAACCAACACTGAGGGAGTTGCTCTTGTTTCTTTACAGGTAAAACAAGACTACCTTGGGAGTAGACTGATATTGCTGACAAACGAAGGTATGAACGACACACTGAAAGAGATGATCGCCTACCTCGGTGCTCTGTTACTACGAGTGATGCAACTGAACCAAGTACCGTCAACGTAAGATATTGAATACTGTGCAAATAAAATGTCTAAGGTATCATGGATTAAAAACACATTGATGAATGAACGGGCAGACGGATGGACGTATGTATGCCCACCTAGAGTTTACTTTACCACATTTTTTACCATCGGCCAGATTAATGGCACCCCAACCAACAAAACGGTTCATTATAATCTTTATATTTGTTATGCAACAAAAATTTGAAGAAATTTCTGGGCAAAAAACGTCAAATTGAAATAGTCAAAGTGAGTCAAACTTTGATCCCATTCTTAATGATGTTTTGTGTTCCCTTCTGTGACCTATGACCCCTGACCCCAGCTGTGACCTCTTCTGAAGCATTCTGATAGTACTACTGTAAGTTGTCATTGTAAATGTGTAGCACAATACACTCACGAAGGTTTTTTTCTTTTCTTTTCATGTATTTGTAGTTTCCAAAGCTACATTCGATTATAACTTGAAAAAAAGTTGAAAATATTTTTAGATGGGTTGAAGATTTTGTTTTATTATTTCAACCTAACTTTTGGATCAACGCTACAGACAGAATTGTTCGAGTTTTGAGAATTCACATCAGAAGTTGAAGTGTACTTTACCTGTATACTGGTTGATTTTCCATTGCTTTTCTCTCGCTCTCTGTTTATACATACAGCAAAGATCTTCCACAATTACTACCAAATATGGTCTCGAAAGACTCGTCGACGATCCCTCCCAGCCAAAAATTGGCACCTCAGAAATGGCTCAACCTGATTCAGGAGAAAACGGTGGACGAAATTACTAATTTGAGTCCCAACAGGGCCATGGTCCACTTCCTACACTTGATGCGAAATGCCAAGCTCTACGGTTCCACGTTCTTCCGGATCAGTTCTTCCTCTCATCAAATGATCGGCTCTGAGGGCGCTATGATGGCCGTCAATAAGATCGGCATCCACTTCATAGATTCCCAGAAACACGTAAGTGGTCAGCCATTTCACAATTGGAACGTGTCGTCCTTACTTCCAGATCTCGCCGGAACCTTAGTTATTAAAATAACGTCTAACTACCTGACTGGGCAGATGCAGTGTATTATTTTACTACCACATCTCCAAGATATGGAGTTTATGTATTATATTAATTTGGACCATACATCGAGAGCTGATGATGGGAAAGTTTACATCTTGCTGTGCGATCAGAGCCGTCCAGATAGTTACTGCATCGCTATTAAACCCTGTAAGCTTCACCCAGATATTATGTCAAGATCACAGAATATTATCCTGTTGAACCCTGGCAGGTTCGATGAAGGTTTATTCCCTGACTGTTACCGTCTGTCCGTCCGTTTACTTCATCTCAACGTTTTGTCTTGCCTTCCTCTCCAGGAACTGATATTCTCCTATGACCTTCATGAGGTCATCTCTGCTACGCCGTTCACAACCTACGAAGGCCAACAGGTTCTCAAGATAAACAGCGGTACTCTTCAGACCATGAAAGGAGAACACTTTGAATTAGAGAAGGTAACATTTACATTTCTGGTAGTTCTAATTGAACAAATTTTTAATTCATGATTAATATTTACTATTAGATTGAAGTAGGGAAAGGGCAGGAGGGGAGGGGTTGGTGGGGAGGGTTAGGAGGGGAGGGATGTGAGGGGAGGGTGGGCAGCCTTCCAACAGAACACGGTATTTATCAGGGGCAATGGGTCCATCTGTCGGGAAGAATACTAGACTTGTTTCAAATTAACATCAAGCTTATTTGATACCTTATTTTGTCCATCAGAGTCATGATTCAAGCTACCGTTCCCTCCAATGTCCAACTATAAAACTAAACTAAGACATGAACTGCATCCTGTCTAGTATTCTAATTGGGGAAACACATACCCAACATCAAACTGCTGTGTAACATGTATGATGGAAACAATTTTATTACCAGATGCCATCTTGATACCGTCCTATAATTGGCATACAAAAGCATAGCTGACATACACAGGCATTCAAAGGCATTTAATTAAACATACAAAGGCATAATTAACATACACAGGTATAGAAAGACATAATTGACATATACAGGCATAACTGACATACAGAGGCATAATTAACATACACACGTATATAAAGGCATCATTGACATACACAGGTATACCAAGGCATAATTGATATACAAAGGATATACACAGGGAATTCTTAACATGCAAAGGCATAATTGGCTTGCTTGGCATTCACATCCATACTTGACATACATACCGACTCACAGACATACATCCACACATCCCTACATGATACCACACCAATCAAGATACCAGCCGTCAAAGTCAGTCCGCATTTTTACCTCACAGACTGAGCAAGCCTCCAAGTTGATTCAGCTGTACTTGGGTGACCTCCACGATCGACCCGAGATACCAGACGGGTACCATCCGAGCATGGAGGAACGACGGGCAGTGGTGGAGCAAGTCATCTCCAAACCGCCAGGGAAGAAACACAGTGCTCCTGCTATACCCATCGATGCCATACCCAGCAGCGCTCCACCCAGCGGAGTCCGTCAACAGGTTCTGTTACCGGAATATGCAACCAGAATCGAGGTGGGGGACGCCAGAGAAGAACAGAGGAGAAATCAGGCCCCTAGTATACCACCACTTCAACCCGTCTCTGAAGAGGTTAATCACATACCCCAGCAGCCACCAACTACCAACGGCAGACATGTGGGTAACTATCCAGCCGCAGAGCCAAACGGGAAGCCCAAAGGGTGGCGAGCACCGCCTCCTCCCTCTAGCAACATATTAGCCAGAGGCCACAATCGTAAAGGAGGTAAATGGTAGGATTAAATGAACCTTTCAGGTATTAAGGAGGTATTAAGGAGGATTAAAGTTGGGTCTAAAAGGACTGACCTTATTCTGAAGAGATGGGGAGGAGGTGTCAATTTGGCACAGAACAAGTTCTGTTAAAGCCTCATGAAGAAGATTCATTTTACTCAGAAAAACTTTTTCATCGCTGCTCCTAGCGTAGTTTTCCTTCTTAGTTTAATATTGTATAAATGAGTTTGGTACATACATCACACAGATATTATTGCCGGGGAAAAGAACGATCCTTTCTAGTTATTCAGTCTTCGGAAATGTTAGTAATATTACTTTCTCTCTTGATAACTTTTCTTGTGTGAATTACAATTAGTAATTGTAATGGTTTTATTGTAAATGCTTTATTGCACAGGCTTCCAACATATGTTATTAATAGATTGCAAAAGGGTTCAAAATGCTGCTGCTCAACTGGTTACTCTTAATCCTAAATATCGTCGTAATTCCAAGATTTTGTGAATCTTTGCTGGTTACCTGTTGCTTTTAGAATTTGTTATTCTTCTAGTCTATAAGGCACTCCATGACCTTTGACCCCTGATTACATATCTTCCTTGCTTGTTATGAGGGAGGAAGACAACCACAAACTTTGCGCCAATTCTGGTTATGTTCTTGTAGTCCAAGTTTTCAGACCACATTTGGTGAGCAAGCTTTTGTTCTCCGCTTGGTCTCCGCCTGTGGAATTCACTTCCTAATGATCTGAAAATGTGCTCCTGGATTGGTCTTTTTCAGATGTAAACTCTTAAACTTATTTTTTTGAGCAGGCTATTGATGTCTAATCTGTTGTTTTTCTTTTTGTATGTGTTTCTTTGCATTTTGTTTCTCTTTTTCCTTCTTTTATTTTACAGCGCAACAGAATATTTTATTACTGTGGCGCTTTATAAATATAATTATTATTAGTATTAATAGTCATTGAAATAATATGTTATATGAAAGGCCAATTATGCATTCCATGGAAATGTTGTATAGGAAACATAAAATTAAGCAAGATTAAGATTCTTTCTTTAACATAAATGGGATATATTTTGCTCAACTTAAAATTTTATAAAGCCTGTAATAGTAATAATAGACAGTTGTACATTAATCATAACCTTAAATATTTATTTCAAACTCTAGGTTGGTAGTCGCAATTATTTCAACTATGAAAACAGCGCATTATTTTGATTCTATAGCATTTTCTGTATTGTGATGCATCATTCTTTTACCAACCTATATTGTGTTTCTACCATTTATAAGAAACTTGTTTTAAGATAAATTGGTCACAGAGTATTATTTGGACTATGACATTTCAATTTCTTTTCTTGTTTTTTAATTGTATCTTTTCTTTCTATATATATATTATCCAGGTTATCTTTTGTATGTGACGGTAAAAGACTTAATCGGTGGCGTTATCAAGATCCTTCATTTAGTGTCTTGTTACCTATAGTTGGGTAACAGCAGGTAGTCTTAGGGTCCAGATACAAACTGGTAATTATTAGACCAGATATTGTATTATCGTATTGTATAGTTTGCGGTTCAGCTTTTAATACTATTATACCAGAATATCACAGAATATCTACACTAAACTTCATCACACTTTGTAATGAGTTGAAATTTTTTAATGTGTTGCCCCAGCACTATTACAGTTTAATTTTGCAGTCTTAATAGCTGTACAGATCTAAGGACTAGCAAAGATAGCAGACATTAAGGCATTGAAGACTCGCCCCAAACCATGTGCCGTGCTCTGAAAAAGTTAACTTTCCAATGCTTGCAAGTGAAGTTTTCTGCTTGTCGCTACAAAATGCAGACAGTAATGAAACGTGATACCTTGTTATCTTTAACTGGACCTGAGATGTCCATCACTGTATCGTGTGAACACTGTGCTGTGGGTATTGACCGCAGCTGTATGTACTGACTGTACACTAGTGTCTAATTACCGAAGGTAGCAAGCTTTTCTGGGATCGATGGTGGTGTCTAACACTTCTGTTACACCTCATTAGACACTAGGTCAGATTACCGTCACTACGCGTTTCTTTTTGCGCGAGTCTTCACACTCTTTAACTGCATTTATCTCAACTTTCATAGACGACGTGGGTGGCTTGCTCTCATGTCATATTTCCAAGACAACATAGTATTTGTCTAGATTGTTTGATTTTGTTTTCATTTCGGTTTTCGTTCCGTCTATGCGGTTTATCACTTCACGTATAAACACATAGGTTCAACATAACATAAATTGTAATAACAGAAACTATATAAACATGAGGTGAAAGGAAGTGCACAGGAACCTGGCAGGGGTTTTAAAAAAATGTTTAAAAAAATGAATATTACCTCGAGTAAAGTTAGAACGACTTGCCCAATGATATGAAATTTGGTACTGATGAATAAAGACTCAACTATGTACCATGTAGTGATAATTCAAACCCTCTATTTTATTATACATATTTTTTTATTTTTTTTATACAGAGGTACATGAAAGGGATAAAATATGCAATGTTTGGTTGTTTAATTACACTTAAATTTAGCAATTCTCTCTCTTATTGTACCTACGTAAACTGTAGACTGAGAAGTAAGGCTATTATATACTTTTCTTCCGTTTTATTTCTGTTGGGGCTAAGCCACAAGGTTTCATTTTACAATATATGCAGGTTACCATATTACAAACAGTGCCTCTTTACTTGTGAAGTAGATACTGGTACCATGCAGTGTGTATTACGTAATAACTGTAGCGACCACAGCAGTAGATTACAGCAGTGTGTGTTAACTTATATAGACTACAGCAGTGTGTATTAAGTATAGACTACAGCAGTGTGTGTTACATATACACTACAGCAGTGTGTTTAACTACAGTAACTTTAATTCATTGTCTTTAAAGGCATTGAAGACTCGCCCCAAACCGTGTGCGGCCATCTGAAAAAGTTAACTTTCTGTTGCTTGCAAGTGACGTTTTGTTCGTGTCGCTTGAAAATGCAGACAGTAATGAAATGTGATACCTTGTTATCTGTACACTAGTGTCTAATTAACGACGGTAGCAAGCTGCAAGCTGTGTGCGTATTTTCTGGGATGATGGTGGTGTCTAACACTTCTGTTACACCTCATGCAAAACTAGGTCAGATTACCGGCATTAGACGTTTCTTTTTGGGCGAGACTTCACACCCTTTAACTGAAGTAGTGTCAGGTCTTGTGGGTCATCACACAATGCTAAGATATGGATGAAATATTTCAAACAAATCAATCTCTGCTTTAGGTTCAAGGAAAGATGGGAATGCATATCAGACTATGTATTATCACACATTATACACAAACTATTTCAGAAACATTTCACTATGTTGATTCCAGTTTTAAGTCGAAAAAGCAAAGATAAAGAAAGAAAGAGATTGGTGTAAATTTTTCACAAAAATGCAGATTTATTGCATCAAACAAGGTCCATTTGAGAGACCAGCATATAATTATTATAGATATATGTAATATACCACAACAACATCAACAATTTTTTCTCTCTAAAAAGCAACTTTTTTTTTTTTGTTATACTTCAGTAGATACACTCACTGGTAAGCAAAACAAATAGAATAAAATAAAATATTACCATGTGCTATATTTCAGCTAAAAAGATTTTAAATAACACATAAGTTGTTTATATAATTTCATGCATATTTTGTATATGAATAATTAATAAAAAGCCTACCATCCATTAAATAAATATGTACTGTCATGCAGAATAAATGAATACATACTCACAGCAGTGATAAACTCCACTCCTTAATAGATTCATATTTTTGTGCCACATGCTTTTATATAACTGTGATACAACGAGCATCTAATGTTTGGACTTTCTATGTCCGGGTTTGAACTTAAAAAAACTAACCAGAGCAATGTATACCATTCATCGTTGTGGGGTTTCCAGCCATGCAATATGTTCAAGAAATGTGTAACACAGAAAACGGTACCTCCAAACACACATCTCATAGTTAATAGAGTATCTATAGTGTGTTTATACACAACTATATAGTGCATTATATGCAACTATATAGTGTATCTAAACTATATGCAGTGTTTTACACAACTTTTGAATGTGTCCACTATATGGTGTGTCCACTATATGATAGTGTATAATACACATCTTTATGGTGTGTCCACTATATAGTGTATAATAAAATACTTTATAGAGTATCTATATATAGTATATAGTGTATTTATACACGACTGTAAAGTGCATATTATGCAACTATATAGTGTATCTAAACTATATGCAGTGTCTTACACATTTTTTAAATGTGTCCACTATATGGTGAATATTACACATAGTGTTTGTATATTAAAAGTGTATACTAGACAACTATTCTATGTGTTACATATTTCTCCTATGCCATTCAACCGTCAGTTTATCAAGCAGTTTTACACAATGATGAAAATAAACCCACAAATCACAGGAGAACACAGGAACACTTTTGACATTTCAGAAATGCAGAGATATGTAATACACCGCTAAAGACACCAGACGCATGACTTCGGACTTCCAGTTTCATAAATGAAGCCTGCATCTAAACTTTTGCCATATTATAAAAATGATTGCACATTTTTTTTTCTTCTTCTTATTCTATTTCTTATTTTTTTTGGAGGGTGTAAGGCTTTATTAGCATCTGTGGTCATAGAAAACATGTAAAGTGTCGCCATTTAGCCTTTTGTGTGAATGTATTTACGTTATGATATATAATATTTATGATATTTTACAATTTCTTATATTGCATTGCTATATATGTGTGACAAATCTTTACAGAATATTACTGTTTTCAAGTGAAAAGGGGAGTGACAGCTTTTTGCTTTCCTCGCTGACGTGGTAAAACACGCTTGGTAAATCCCATTTGGCGCAAAGTGTTGAAATACTGCAAAATTAACATACTAAGTAGATTTCCATTAATGGAACAGCTATCCACTTTCAAACCATCAGTGCCAGAGAACAGGAAGTTAACCAACTCTACCTAGACACACTCTCTAGTGGGTGTGTGCAGTTTTGTTACAGTATCCATGTAAAAATTTTAATTCTGTGCTTTCAGTATTTACATCTGAAAACAATTATGTTGCTATTTACGTAGAAATCTTCTCAAATATTTTGGCGTTATACCGTAGGCAAGGCCTAGAGGTGTTAGCTGTCATCACCTTCATATGCACAGGCAGTACAGGAGTCATGGGTCTAGTGCCTTCAGCGCTATAGCCAATCACACAAACTCTTGCATATTAAAATGAATGACCATAAATTTACAAACATCAGAAATTGGGTAAATCTGAAAATGGGCATTTCCAAAAGAAAACATCTTTGTGGCAAGAATATTGAAATCCAACCTAACAGCAGTTTGGTATAAAAAAATTTAAAAAAATCTTTTTTTACTTTTAATGACAAGTTGGTAAGTTGTCAATGCAAACTGCCCACTACCAATCCTAATAAAATTTGCTTTCAAAGCTATATTATGGCAATACATCTACACACACCAAAAAAAAATGAAAAATACTTTAACCTTTACTCATAAAGTACAAATTGCTTTTAATTCAAATTTAAAGCCAGTCAGTATTGTTCCCAAACTTTTGAACCATTTTTGAAGTTCATGTTTAAAAAAAAATATTAAAAAAAACCATTAAATAATCATAATAATTTTATTTCTCTGACATTTTTTTATCTTGCAAATAGATCAAAAGTAGGAGTCACATATTAAACAGCACTTCAAACCTGTAATCCTGGTAAAAAAAAAAAGAGTGACACTTTCATCTTGAGTCAACACATTTAGGGCAAATACTATAAAATTTACATACCAATACAACTAAGTGTTTCAAGTTCCAGTATGTTCTTCATGTAAACAAAACTTGTACAGCTTTTTTTGCTCTTGGCCCCAGTTTGTCCTAAAATGTACATTAAACAACTCAACAGGTATTGTATGACAAATTGTCATGCAACACAACAATCTGAGTACTTTGTAATTCAAAAGTAATGTATGCCAGTGTTTGTACACAAAAAATTGTAATATTTTCAATTTTTAGGAGGAAAAAAAAAGACAAAAAAAATTAAACAACCTCCATATTGCTATGCAAATTGTAAACACTATAAACACTGATTTAACAGCCCAATGCAATCAGGCTTTTACTTTACATTTTGCTCATTTTCCCCCCTTCTTGTCTTAAAGTGTCTTATCGTGTCTTTTCTCGTCTTTTCTTTTATATTTCATCCAAGCCAAATGTCTGAGACTGTTTTGATGTCCATATTAACTACATTCACACAGCGATGTGGTAAAAATGGAAGTAAACTGACCTTTGACCCTAAATGATGTCACAAATTATGACATGTATACTCCCCTCTAATATATAAAATAATCAAAATTCATAAAACTTCTATGTTCTCCTTTCTTTTTTTTATACTTCTGCAATAAAACCTTAAAAGAAGATGGTGGTGGTGGTTGGTCTTTTTAATATCTCTATTATAAAATATTTTATTGGAAATCTGAATTTTAACCAACGTAACAAAATTGAAAGTAAAACATTTTTTACAACCGAAAATGATAATAATAATAGTAAGTTTTCTCTTTCTTTCTTCATAAGTTCATTTGCATATTTCAAATTTAAAAGGAAGTATTCCTGGGCTGATCGGTCAGCTAGGCAATGTTTCAAAGTATCAGCTACTATTAAAACAAAGAGAACTTGATTTACCACAAATACACTACCCAGTGGTCACATAGATAATTTATGAAGTATTTATGCTTAATTTATGCAAATATGCAAATTTAGTTCACCTGTCTCAATCTGCAAACTCCGAGACACGATGCCTACACCCTCTTACACTATAAGCTACCACAACATTTCCTGAGCACACAGGTTTCAGACATTTTGTTTTCCTATATGTCATTATTCCCTGCTTTCACACTTCAAAGCGCTCATACTGACAGTCTGAGCAGTATGAATAACTTGTTCCTTTCAAATAAAGTTTACGAACAGTCAGCAGGAGGGGTGTTTGAAATACTCCCAGGGTGGTCGTCCTACTTATACATATTCATTTCTCTGCCCTTCTCATACATTTTTGTGAGAAAAAAAAGTATATACAGTATATTCTGGAGTGTTAGCTCAGTGGTTAACACCGGTGCCTTCCAATCATAAGGTCCCCGGTTCGAGTCACTCCAAGATTAATGTAATGTCGTCCAGTTACAGAGGTGTTGACAATTCATAAACATGGACGTTAATATGAATGTAAGAGACTGACTACGGTCAGCTTGCGGCTTTGATAAGCCAATGAGACTTCTTCGCGGGTTCCTGCTTGCAGGAGGATCTAAAATACATTCAGATACATACATACTAACTTAATGAGCTCTATGTAAACATTAGTCATAATGTATTGGAAAATGAAAAAAGAGACCGGAAGAAGTTTCTGAAAAAACACAACTTTTGTATCACTTCAACCAGGCCAAGAAATGTTTGTTAAAATTTTCACTCAGTGCCTTTAAATCTGTAGATTTTGAAATGCTTGCAAACTTGGCCAACTAGATGAAACAGATTTGCAAGATACTTTGGTCATTTTTACTAAACATTCGATGCTGCACTTCAGCTACACACTCATTTTGCCTGAATCTATTCTTTTTTTTTTTCCCGCTGCTTTGTTTTTAGTCCCACTGCCAACACCACTCTAAGACTACTAATTAATTCCTCCAGTCCAAAGGTCACAGGACAGTCATTGCATTGTCCATACTACACAAAAAAATTTGGCTACTTTTGTTTTACATCCCACTGCCGACACCACTCTAAGACTACTAAATAATTCCTCCAGTCCAAAGGTCACAGGACAGTCATTGCATTGTCCACACTACACACACAATTATCACACAATGGACCAGGATTGCACACAGACTGGAATGAAATATGTCAAGAGAATGACCAGAGTTTATATTCCTGGCCATCTAAACGCTAGTGCTGCTAAAATTCGAGGCCGACCTGCAAACTCTGGCACCTGTTTTTAACTACTAGAACCGTATCACTTTAACATGGCTGTCTAGACAGTTCTGTGCAACTCCTTGATGGATATCCTTTTGTACTTCCTGAAGTAATAATTGCTGCATGGACAAAGCTTTATGCAAGGAAACTTTAAAATGGTAAAACTTCTTTCTATGCGGGCACAAAGAAACGTCAAAACGTGTCGAGATAATTGATAATAATTAAAATAGTACCGTACGACAGTCATATTTTTTGAAGCAGATGAACGTTCACTGAGAACAGCTATGTTAGTAATCAAATTTCTGAAGTAAAAAAAATGGAAAAAAGTTGAGAGATGAAAAAAGAATACATTTTCTTTGTAATACTGAAAAATAATAAAAAATTTAAAAAGCCAGACATCGTCTCCATGCCAAAAAGGCTAAAGAAAAAAAAAAGTAGGGCTAAACCAAGTTAACCAACTTTAATTGCACATTATAAATACTCCATACAAATAAACAAAATGAGAAGAGAACAAAAAAAAAGGAGAGGAAAACATGAATAAAACTTTCAAGGTAATAATACGTTAAGGTCCCCAAGGTTTAAAACGACATCCACAAGATGATGTCAGATTTTGAGACGATTCAAGGTTTGCCAAGTACGGATATAAGTTGTAAGATTTAAGTTAGTACCATTAAGAAAGTACTTCAATGGATGGCAAGGGGGGAGGGGATGGGAGGTGAGGGGATGGGAGGGGAGGGGAGGGGAGTGGAGTGGATGGGAGGGGGGAGGGGAGTGGATGGGAGGGGGGAAAGGGTGGTGATGGTATGATTGCAAAAGATGAAGCCCAAGGGAGCTACGAAAACAGTAATGCAATTTTTTGGGGGGGGGGGGGAATTTTAAGGTGGATCATTGTTGAATATGCAACATTTTCAATTGCTTGTCAAAATATATATGCAAAGCTGAATTAGGCATTGTTGCTAAGTTTCAGTAAGAAACAAGTAAGGGAGAAAAATGTTTCTACCCCTAAGATGGTACCCAACCATGAAAATATTGTACAGGAGGGAGAGAGATTTTCAGTCCCGAAAATGGTACCACATAAAGAATGCTGCATAGAGGGACAGGAAAAATGTTCTACCCCAAAAAGGTGCTCCCCAACAGGGAGAGAAATCTTCTTTCTATTAATATGATTCTCTACAATGATATCCCACCAATGCGCAGAGGGCGGTATATGTTCAAATCCTGAGATGGTACCCAAACATTGCACAATAATTACTTCCTAAGATTACTTCCTGGGGGGGGGGGGTGAGGGGTGCGGTGAGGGAAGTATTCTATCCATAAGATATCCAACCAACGAAAGATAAAGAGGTGGGTCATTCAAGTGAGCCACGTTTCCATTGAAACTTAAAAGGTAAAGTTATTGAGTAGAAATGTAAGAATGTATAGCAAAGTGGCAGCTTATGCATCTGGCCACCTTAATAATTTAAGCCAAGTCGTATGTATATTTCTTGAAGTAATAAAATAATCAGAGTTTCTTTCAAATATTCAAAATTAACAGCAAATGGAAATATTAAACTGCATCTGGTGTAACAAGGTGCTTGGGGGGAGGATAGAGGCAATTGTTATTTCTAACTATTCAAATACTTCTGATAACGTTGTATCCTTTGAAGAGAAGGATAAATGCGAGCTAGCATAAAAACACGGCATGACCATTATCCATACTAGCGAAACACGAAACATAGTGGTCCCTTACGTACTGATAAAGATTATAACTCCAAAAATTATTGCACCATCCAAAAACATGTGTGCATGGTGAAAAAAAACAAAAAAACAAGCACAACACAAAAAAAGAATTCCAATGACAATCATTGGACCAACGAGAGAGAGAGAGAGAGAGGTGGAGATAGAGAGGGCAAAAAGACAACAGATAATCCAATACTAGTATTGCAGTAAAAACATAAAAATGATTTCTTTTAAAAGCAGACTGAACAACAAATTTCAGAATACAATCCCTGAAGGAGCCTACACAACGGAACAACTAACTTGGATACTACCGCCCTCTGGCATCGCTCAGACGGCGAGATCAAAGAGGAGAAGGAGGAGGGCGACCTTTAAAAGCAATCCCAATTCTCGCTTCCCATCATTTTTTCTTGACAGGTAGTTTGGCAAGTTCCGGCTGAAAAATGGGGGAAAAAAATTATATTAATGTTATACTAATTTTAGTGTGCCAAGTTTCATTTCTTCTTTTTCTTTGTTTTTCATGGCGAGGGGGAGGGGGAAGCGGAGGGGGGGTAGGGAAGTCCATTATCCTGTATTCTTCAAGTTTTGCATATATTAGCTAGATGGAATAAGGCTTTTTCACCTTGAAATCATGGCCCCATAATTGAAGCACCTATAAAAGCTGGCTTTTAGTCTTATATGCTGAAGTACCAAAAAGAGAACTTACTGGGAGAATGGAGAAGGAACAAGTCAAGTCTTCAGTCACTATCATTATCCCTCCAGCATTGTCAAATTCCCCGCAGTAATTGGGGGCGCTGAAGAGAGTCACTAGTTTACGCTTTTGGAAAAACTGGTATCCGTCTTCAACCACCTGAGAGTGAAAGGGAATGTAAAAATGTTACGATGTAGCCCTGCATGGTTGACATACTTTTTCATACTCTTTCACACTATTCCAGACACTTTCGATGGTAATATGAGAATGAGGAGGATGGTAGACCGGATTGGGCCGGAGTACAGGAGGGGGAAGGAACCACAGAGGTGACTGGTCAACTACTCAAACCACGGTAGGGGGAGAGAGAGTGCAGATGTTGTGAGGAGGCAGGGAAGTCAAGAGTGAAGTCAATACTACAAATTAACTCAGTCTTTCTTTTGTGTATTACCAGGACATTCTTGTGTAACATTTTGCAATGACATACCATTTTTTTAAATTATATTTCTCATCCTCTTAAGGTGTATAGAATTATTATTGTCCCCTTCAGGCAGGGCAGGGCCATTTTCTTACCTGGTGAGCTCTCACGATGAGACTGAGATCATTCTGTTTCAGGAAATGTCTGATGACATCGCCTCCGAATGTATAAGAAACGCCACGGTCATTCTCACCCCAACCAGTGATGTCCTGCAAGGGAAATATAAATGGAAGATTTAGAAACCGAGGCAGAAGAAGGGAGCAGAGGGGAAGTAAGGTGTCATTGAGGGAGCACATAGGATTGAGAGGCATTGGTGGGGGGGGGGGGGGTTGGCAACATTCTAAAGATAGTCAAAGGAAGCTGTCAGTCAATGCTTTTACCTGACCAATGGCATCAAATTTTGTCACTACAGGGTATCCAATTTACCTAGATGATAATAGGAAAGGACCAGTCAAGCTACAACATGCAGAGACCACTGAGACCAGATTCAAAACTATATATACCATAAATAGCTAGCTTACAACTGAGTTCTGCATACAACAAATTCTGATTTTGTTTCCCCCTTTACTTTTCATTTTCAGAGTAGAAACTATCCTAAGTTGGTCGCCGACATGAATGGATGATCGCAAAACAACCACATACCAAAGGGTGTGATCATACTAGCTTAGATGTAATCATCTACAAAAATTATCAGACGATCTTTTGATGAAGAAAGGATGACAGAGACGGCGATGAATACTCACCTCATCTGGGTCAGACCAGAGCAGATCACAGACCAGTCCATGGTCCGGTATGTCCAGAGGTCGGTTTATGTGACGCAGCTGGTCGATGGAGGACAGGTCCGGGGACAGTCCACCATGCATGCATAGGATTGTGCTTTCCACCACAGCCGCTGCAATGACAGGTAAGAGTTCATATAAAAATGGCATATCGTTTTTAATTAGCATTCATGAATGGTTTTTGGGGATGCCACAGGTCGTTTATCAGAAAAATTTGTGGGTGTGACTCAGATTCTGTTCATATGTTCTACACACAAAGATATATTGAGGGATGTCCAACGAACAAGAAAGTTCATTCACAAGCGTTCATGTAAACCTTTCATCGTATGATTGTATACAGTACTACTCTTTTCAATCATGTCCAGGATTTATCCAAATGAAAACCAACAACAGGTCTGTTAAACCCACACAACTTTGCCCAGTGAAAGTCTACATTTATTGAAAGTTAATCTAACTTTGCAGAGTGACGCTATAATCTTTCATAAGAGTTTCACTAACAAATATGTTGAGAATAAAAAACATATTTTGTAACGATAATTTACCTATCGGCAAAGAATTGAAGGTATCAGTGAAGGTTTTCCATAGTTTAATGTTGTACCTCCGTTTGCATTCATCGTAAAAGCCATAAATTCTGTGTGAAAGGAGAAAATCATGTAACAACATCAATGAAAACAGAGAAAGGATACTGCGCTAAAAACTGTATGTTTAGAGATCGATGATTACACATATATTATAGTACTGTAAATAACTATGATTACAGTCATGTGTATGCGAATGATTACAGTACAGTGTAGTAATGATGTAATCATCATCAATGAGTACAGACATTTGTAATGATAATCACTGTGAATCATAAGTATGATTACTGCACATATAATAGTACTGTATATAACTGTGACTGTGTTCATATGTGTGTTCATATAAATGTGTTCATACTCATTATACAGCCACTTATAACAATCACACAACCTTGCCTCGTGCTAAGTATAATCCTGTAATAATATGCAAGCTCTCAAAGTAGGGTGCACTGTAATCATTGGGGTACCGATTAGAGATTTCAGTTACCTTTCCATAACTGAAGAAACACTTTTCCATTCCAGATTTTTATGAAACCTTGTCAGTGAATTAAGCCAGCTGAACTTCATAACATAGCCCCTGCTCATGCATATAATTACTATGCTCCAATGAACACATTCAGTTGACTTTGTTGCTATTAAATTAATGAATCACCACGTACTAATGTTGCCATAGGGGATGTTGCAGTGAAAGAGGCTGCCTGTGTTCGCAGCATAAATCATCTCGTCACCGAATGTGCTTGAAGGGAAAGTACTTTGTCAGTTTGTCGCATAGATCTCATGGCAGGTTTCTCTTAGTCTATCAAAACAACCTCAACACTTAGCCAAGATCTATCAAACTCTCACTGCCGTGATCAATACATCGACGGCAGAGGATAGGTGGGTTAAGGAGGATAGGTAGGTTAAGGAGGATACAGTAGGTCGGTTAAAGGAAGATAGGTGGATTAAGGAGGATAGGGTTAAGGAGGGTAGGTGGGTTAAAGAGGGTAGGTGGGTTAAGAAGGGTAGGTGGGCTATGGAGGGTAGGTGGGTTAAGGAGGGTAGGTGGTTAAGGTGGATAGGTGGGTTACAAATGATAGGTGGTTAAGGTGGATAGGTGGGTTACAGTGTGTAGGTGGGTTAAGAAGGACAGGTCGGATCCCAAGGATAGGTGGGTTAAGGTGGATAAGCACTGGTACTGACAGTACAAACAGTTCCTACCATTTATCTGATAGAAACATGACATTCATACTGCTCATACTGTCAGTACAAGTGCTTTGAAGCATGACCTGTCCCAAAAGGGAGAGATGGACTATAGATGGTCATGACAGGCAACCAGTTACTTCAACTTTGCATTATAGTTCACACATAGGGAACTGTCATTGGAATGAGATGTTCACTATAGACTTCAGGAGTAAACAAAACTTGAGACTGCTTTAACCCAGAACATGTGTTTCTCCTTGAAAAATGTACCAGTAGATGCCCACATTCTGTTATATCTCTCTCTTTCCTTGATTTTTTTCAATTTCGTGATAATTTCTTCTAGCTGGTAATGCTCCGGCATACACAAACTGCAAAATGACGACGCATATCGCGATGTCTGTATTTAAACTACGTCACATCAAAGTGAAAAATTATAACAAAACTGCAGATGCTCGATTGACAATAAAAAATGCTACAACAATTGAGCATGCTTCACATCACGGCAATAAATTTCCACATATATTATTATAATTGTACTTTTCATTACTTATGCTCATTGCACTCACAGCACATGCAATTGTCAAGATCGATTGAAGAGCAAAGGTTACTTTTGACTTTCGTGTTAGCTTTTATAACTTAGACTCTTACATATAGGCAATATATGTAAGATCACACTTAGCTTGAAATGCCTGGCTGTCCTACTTAACTATCAATAAATCGAGTGGGAGGAAAAATAAAAGCAGCTGGCAATAGAAGTGTGCTCACCTGTTTATGCTTGCACATTCATGGTTTCCTCGAAGCATGAAAAAATTCTCCGGGTGTTTCAGCTTATAAGCCAGCATCAAGCAAATTGTCTCCAAGGATTGTTTGCCTCTGAAAATAGTAGATAGAGGGACCAAAATGTCGCTTTTAACGTCAGTCAAATGTCCAAAAACTTGAGGAATTATAGAATTGCTTTAGGAATATCATACCGCAAAATTTGTAGCGTACTTTTTCCTTTTTTATTTTTTTTTTATTTTATTTTATTTTTTTTTTTATGCGGCGTGTTTAGTGTTACAAGTCTGGAAAGCTATAGCAACACTAAATTCAGTTCACCTCAAATTAAATCCAGTATAAAATTGCAAACAATTTATGAACATTAACCTTACAAATAATAATTAAGAAAGGAAATGAAAAATTGATGAAGGTCATAGAACATCAAATGAAAGAAACATCAAAAGAAAAATTTGAAACTGAAACTATTGCAAAAGACATTGCATGTTATTACATAATGTGACTGTAATTCATTGATTTTTTTATTTTTTTTATTTGCGTTCAACTCCTGCACAACAAATTATGTTAAAAAGAAAGAAAAGTTTGTTTCATGACACCAACAGCTTCATTTCCTTTATCAGTAGTGCAAAGAATCTCGTAGCAGTTTAATTTCTTTGTGCTTTTTGTTATTAAATACGTACACATTTCAACACTCAAGAAAAGTGACAGCATGAATGTTTGAAAATACCAGAACTTGGAGTGCTTAATTTGTTAATTCTACAAAGGTAGATATAATACTTGGCATAAGGCTTTACCATTTCATGTTGTTCTCACAATCATACTGAACTGCAACTTTTGAATTAAGGATTTCAAGACATTTTTTATTCCCAATATCTCCAACTGCTCTACAATGTCAGAAAAGGTGGTCTTAAGTTTCAGTAGGCTCTCCACAGAAAGTGCAACTGCGGTTATCAATAAAAATTAATTTTACTAAGAAAACTACTTGTAGCTATGGTACAATGATAAACTTGTACTAAAAGTTTCTTATTTAAGTATCTATAAGCTACAAGAAACAAAAATCCTACTCCAGTTTAAAGGGGTGCCTTTAAGAACTTTTGTCCCATTTTAAACACAATGTAGTGGCTCAATATAACCGGCTGATAACCAGCTGACTTGATGGTTGCCTAGGCAATTGTAATGAATACCTAGATGGTACCCATGTATGTGGGATAGAATGCATAATCCCATTCAGTTTGTAAAAGGAAAGCTTGGACAATTAAATTTAGCAATAAAAGCAGTATACGACAGAGGCTGTCTGCCAGACATGTCATACAAATCCCAAACATACAGTACAGCACATTTGAATTAAAACACTTCTTGTACCAAACTACTTCATTATTAATCTTGATAAAGCTGTTGTGCCAATCTAATTCAACACCGGGGTTTCATAAGTGAGATCGCTCCACGCACAACAGCAGTTGCGAATCAACTAATTTTTCACCTTCTTAGAAATATCATTTCCCTTAAAATTACGGCTGAAAAGAAAAACCTTACCAACGTTTTTAATGAACTTTTTATGAGCACTGATAGGGACAATGTTTGAATTTTTGAAGTTGACCTTCAGACCAAAAAATAGTTGCATCATCAGCATACATGAACATTTTGATGTTAACATTGCCCACTGGAATTCCGACAAAAATACGGACAGCCCACAATTTCAAAGCCAAAATTTCTGCACACAACACGAAAAGGTACTGCATGGGCTTAAGGGGCATCCTTGGTGCATCCCCTTTTAACAGGGAAATAACCAGAGAAGACCCTCTGATTCATAACACAAGCCATACTGTTTGCATCAAAGGTCTTAACCCAATGTTATAATGCTATATAGCCAATTCTTCTGTCATATCCAGCTTTCATCTACGACAGTAATGATAGAATTAACAGTTGCTCCCGGACCCTAACGCCCAAATTTAAAAAAAAAGCCTTATAATACTACACAATGATTTGCAAAACTGCAATTCTGCCCTAAATTAATAGTTCTAAGCAAGACACTAATGTGTAGTATGTACATTACAGTTCACTGCAATATTTACTGTCGTGCATTGTCAAGAGACATTTATTCATAAAACTTGGATAGCAACTTCCAGTCATTTCTATACAAAGAGAGTAATATTGAACCATGTTTCCACAATTGCTATTCTAATTATAGAACAGATCAATAAAACAAAAGGAGATTCTTAATCAGCAGTTAATTTACAACCAATCGTTAAAATAGTTGTCCTTTACTTACATGAAAATGAAATTAAAGTTCTAATCATAAACAAATTCTTAGATCTTTGTGTAATTCAGCTTTTAGCTTTGTCACCCTCGATGACTACGAGCAAACTCACCTGTCGACATAGTCGCCAAGAAAGAGGTAATTTGCCTCCGGAGGAAAGCGACACTTTTCAAAGTGTCGTATCAAGTCTTGGTATTGGCCATGGATGTCTCCTACGATATTCACGGGAGCTTTGAGCTCCACCAGCATCGGCTCCTCCAGAAACTGCTTCCTAGACAGTTGGCATAGCTGCCTGATCTGACTTTCCGGTAGCTGAACCTAATTATGGATTTATTGAAACAACTTGATCTGACACATACTAAGACATGACAAAATTGGTGCATGTTTCTAGGTTTTACATTATTACTAAACATATGAAATTCAACCATGGCCCCGTAAGGTCTCCCAGGTGACTTTCTTAGATTTAGATGACACTCCATTAGCATGATATACTTCATCCACAATGGATGTATACATGTGTGCAAATCAAACTTCCGCTCCATACTATGTGTCATTTGCCAACACCTTTGGCACTCTGTAAACTAGGTAACCCCCTCCTTCTTTCCACTTTGGGATCAAAAATTCATTTTTGTGAAATATTCTGAATTTTGAGAGATCTTAATAACTGGGTCTTCTAAAGTATCTTAAATTGCTTTTCAAAGAAACATTCTACTGAAAGTTAGTTTAGACAATAACACACATCATCATCACATGTAGGCTCTACCCGAGGCACTGCATCTGGCCTAACCAGGGTTCATTGCAACTGCTGAGGCTATATCTATAGTACACAAAATAACTTAGGTCTGCAACATTTTGGACAAAAACAAAACCTTTATGATACTTTTCCAAACATTGTACACATGAAACGGGAATGTATCTAGTGAGGAAAGATACAGGTTATGAATGTTGCTGTAGCAAGCTACAGTATGCTAAATGAAGACAAAGCTATAATTTGCACAAAAAAAAGATACCACAAGTCAAAATGAATGGTTTTAGGAAAACGTTGATTGAATTAACTGTACTGCAGTAATAACTTTTTTTTTCTTCAGTTTTATCATTGCCAAGTCAGTTTTCAGTTGTGGATGAACTTACAAAAGTGAGAGCCAAATAGGTCTTCAAACGAACAGTTCTAAACTTTATGACCAAATTTACATATCGAGCGGTATTAAAAGTTTGCATGAATGCAATCAAATTGATGGGTATAGAACATAGAAGATATACACATTAGTTACTAAGCACTATAGGTATAGTAGTCATCCATTACCTGCTTTCCTCCAGAACTAAGGAGCTGCTCAATTATTCTGTCCAAATTAATTTCTGGTTGATTCATGGCCAATTCCAAGTATGAGAATATTGCAAGTCTGTCAAATGATCAACTATGAGATCCTACATAAAAGAAAAAGGATATAAGTACTTCTACATATTGAGTGTAACGCTGTTGATAGAAAAAGCACTATTTGTGTTCCCAGTTTTAAATCCAACAGAAATTAGGATCTCTTGACATGCTGTTCAAAACCACTTTTGTGTTATATAGTGATCAGCTGGGTCTTCTGTAGATGAATCTATATGGTTAGTACTAAGTAAGGCACAACATACAGTATGGTAGTATATACAATTATCTTGTGTTCCCTAAATTTGGGTACTGTATAATATGTATATGGCTGCACTGACAAATCTACAGTTGTTTTTTGGAGTGCAAGTTTTGCCTCAATCATCTAAAACAGTACAATTTATACCTGTGAACAAGAAACTTGGTCAACTTTCCTAATTTGTAGCACTTTCATGAAATATTTTAACCAATGAAAGGATTAATACGGCAAACTTAAATGCATGTGCAAATTAAGGTCAATTTGCCTTGCTTATAGTAACAGGCCCTAGGCCCTAAATCAGGACTTTCACATTACAAGCACAATCTGATCAATCTCCTATTTTGTTAAGTCTTTTTATGACTTTACTGGAGACTTCCTTTCCTATACAATTGGCGATAAAACACATAAATAAATGAAAATAACTGTGACCAAATCATGTATTATAAAAGGATAAAACTACATCACAAAGCTTACTACAAAAAGAACACATATGGGTTAGTGTAGCAGTAAGGTTGAGAAATATAGACCGAGTATTATATGTGGAAATTGTCTACATTAGATAAAATATATATACTACTTGCAAATGACTGTAGAAAGAGCACAGCCTATGCCACAGACTGTAGTAGAACTAGAAGTAGGAGTAGTGCTAGAAGGCTATGTCTGCACACAGCACACCCACTGTAAGAACAACTCTATTCGCCCCCTTCAACAACATAACCAAGACGCAGAACAAGCTCGTTGAGAGATATCAGTTTGACATTAGATCTAAGTTACGGACTATATTATGAGAAAAATTTTATACCTGAAAAAGACAGTGAGGTTATCTTGCCTAGCCTAGGAACTTCATGGGAACTAACTCGAAATGAAGAACAAGTTGTGGTCCGTGGCTACTGCTACACCGTTCATGATCTATTGATATTTGTATACTATATGTACTACTGCTACCACTACGCATACTTCTGTACTGTCTAAAGTAGTTATAAAACGAACACTTTCTGTATGGAGAGCCATCGTTTAGTATTCCCTATTGAATTTACGCGCATCGGACATATTATTACATATATACATTCAGTTGTACACTAAAGGGTACTGCTACAGATGTAAATACGCTGGGATGTACTCCTATTTACTACAGTACTTAAGCCATAGTGTGTGCTGGATACGGAAGTACGCGTTGAAGCCACATAAGCTTGTATGCTTTCGACTTGGATGTAAACATTCTGAGATACGAAGTCATACAGTACACGAGGTTTGGAGTCATTTCTAGTCCAGCTCACCTGAAACCTGGTAATGGGATCATATTCGGAGGGGATCGTACCTGGAGTTTACGGTCACGAAAGTAAGTCACAATCTCTGAATATCGTGGGGTCAGTAGGGTCGACACTAACTCGGGAAGATGAACAACTAAGCGATTTCTCCGCGCACCCTGTTGACTAACGTTAGTTAACCATGTGAGACGAATACATACAATACATACATACTGTAGGCCTAAAACAGTATCAGCAAGTTCATGCTAATCAGTAACAAACCTTCGCCCAAAGTGGTCATTGTCACTGGTCACCAAAGATTCATAGCTCACCGAGCAATTTGTCTTATTAGACTCTAGTCGTGAATGTGTTTGTAAGTTACGCTACTTTAGGGATGTTGTATTTAGATCGCCACTGTTAAGGCTAGACATGTGTAGAGACCCTATAGTAGGATCTCTAGACATGTGTTAACTGTTATCAAGTTGAGGTTACCCCTCAGTCTCAGCCTCCAATGTGGACTTCAACCAAGTTCTATTTTTTATGCAGTCGTGTGCCATGTTAACACAAATTTTCAAATAAAACAGATGGCATTGAACATCGGAAGGGACCTGCCATTTATGTGAGGTGGCATGAAGAATTTACATTTGATAGATCACTGATTGTGGAAACTGAAACATTTGTTGATCATTTCAGCTCATGTCACATGCATTGAACTTTGTTAGAATATCCTCACTACCGTACAGATGTGCAGTTCAACTGGAAGTGCTGTCAAATGTTGTGACATTAATGATGATTGTTGTTTACTAAATTGCCTTTTCAGCATTTTCTTACATGGTGGAAGGCAGACAAACATTCAGATTGGTGGCTCATATACTTTGCATATTTGTACATGTGTTATTTTTGTTGGTGCTTGAATAAATGATGGAAATTCAAAGTCATTTATCATGGTCAACCAACTCAAAAACATATTTAGACAAGGGCTATTTGTAAACAACTACTCTCTCACAATCTAATGCTTGAATTTTTTACCTTACATGAAAATGTTTGTAATAATTGTATGCATAATTTTTCTTGTTTCTTAGATGGCACTGGGTTGAATTCCAAACTTAAGTCCCATCATCAGGGAGATCAAGTCAGAAGGAAGGTAATGTTATTAAGTTTCTCAACTATGACTGAATTTACTGAAACAACTTTTGTATGGTGGTGAAGATTACAGCTGTGCATGTCACCAATTTAGAATTCTGATGTCAATGTTTGATTTAATTGTTAGATATTTTTTAATTAGCCAGAGAATTCATCTATTAATGGTATATTTGCTGGAAAAACCATAAAATGGGTCACTGTTAAAGGTCACAAACTTAACTCTTCCTTTATCTGATACCTGCATGGGCATGCAGTCTTATACACAAGAAGTTTAAAATTGGATCTTTGTAAGTGTTTGCATACATTTAAAGATACAGTCAAATATGTGTTTAAAATGAATATTCCGCTTAATTTGTGACTGATCTGTTAGTCAGATTATGGAGTACGATAAATCCCCCTCATAGATCCTTGTTTCCCAATTGGCCCACCTCTCCCCTCCATCCACCACCCCTTCATGGAGCTGAGAGCAATGTAGCAGCTCCCCTTTAAACCTCCTAAGTACTCCAAGAGGTCTTCTAGTACTTGGACAAGAATATGTCACCTGTTGACTCATATAATACCTGTATACTGGATAACTCTGAATACTGATAACTCTGAAACTTCTAAATATTGGACAATTTGTGTTGTTTGTGCACTCAGATTTTGGGGGCCCACTCTGAAGAGCAAAAAGTTACTGTAGATATTGTGATATAAACTTGAATAGAGAACAGAAACAACATATTGGGACACAACCCATGAGGGGGGGGGGGGGGAGCTGAGGAGGAGTAGACATGCTCTTTGCATTTACTGGTAATTTGTAAGAACATAATTTTCTAAATATGTTTGAAATATCTTACTCTATTTTTTTTTCTTTTCTTCTTCTTCAGGACATTCCTAGGATCTTTCTAAATTGCTTCAAGAATCACACACAACATGTTGTACAAAAAGGACAGTGCAGATGTAAGAAAACATACTCTAGGGTACCTCTGGAGGAGATTCGAAATCTGCTGCACCTGTCCTTGCTGGGAAAACAATCTCAGTGTAAACCACGGTGAGGGAAAAAACATATAATGCGGCTTAATGCCTCATTTCAAATTTGCATATTAATTTTGTAAAAGAGAGTGCTTCTTTTTCAAACCATTTTAGATTTTAAGGTCTCTATAGTTCAAATATATCAGAAATAGAAGTGTTCACCATTCAGTTAGTACTGCAAACATGTGGCCTAGGGAATGATGAATGTGGTATATCATGCAGGCAAATGCTATGCAAAGGTGGCAAAGTATAACACAATCTCAAATTTGTCTAGCAGTTCGTGTGTACAGAATCAAGTCATTTTCAGTACTGTATGAGTTCTAAACAAAAATTAATAAACCCAAAACTACTTGTACAGGAGTTGTGAATACTTAATCATTCCATGTGTAAATAAACCTTGTTGTACACTGAACGGTTGAACCTTGCCATATATTTAGGGCAAAGAAAATCAGGAACATCTGAGTGATAGTCAGTTTGATACTCATAATCAGGCTTGTTGAGGGGGGTCGCAGGTTGGGTAACAGACCAGGCCCCGGGGTGAATTAGGGGGTCCGGGGAAAGACATCACAGTGTCAAGACATGTCTGTCAACAATTTGTATATGTGTAAAAGTAAGTGTGCCTGACGTTTCGACTCCTAGCAGGTTCTTCTTCAGAAGCTGATTTACTGAATATACACAGGTTCTATAGTGATAAGCAGTTTGCTATCAGTTTTTGTTTTATTTTAACAATTTGCATAATAGGATGAATTGATTGTCTGATTCCTTTCTTCTTTGCTATTTAAGATGGTGCACTCTTCGACGAGCACAAGAGATTTCCAAAGTCCTGGTTGTTGTCATGCATGGCGTCTCCAGCAGCTGCTACAGAAGCCACAAGGACTGCTTTGTGAAGTTAACTGAAATATCCAAAGTAGTGAGTATTTCCTCCTTTGGGGTTCTTACAAGAAAAGAAATGCAAGTTTGAACATGTAATTGATTTCATTGTCTTAAAACAGAATGCCATATACGATGAATGACATTAGTTATAGGTGATAGGGCTCGAAACATGTAGTAACGAAACAGAGAGCAGATGGAGATGAGGGAGAATTTGTTCAAAGAGACGAAACAGGATATGTTATCTATTGAGATTGAAAATCTCTGTTTTGCATACAGCAAATGAAATTAGACAGTCTGAGGCTTGGACGCAATTAAGTTCAGCAATAGCTTAGAATAGATGATCTTCGTTCCTACTTGCAAATGGATTCTCTTTTCTTTATTATAGCAAACAAAGGTTGGATTCACATCAAAGCAAGATCTGGTCGCAGCATTGTTCAAGACAGGATCATCGGAAACAAAGAAAGGTTGGGAATGATTACGAGTCCTATTTTTCTCTTATTAGGAAAAGGAGAGCATAAGAAGGTGGAGGGAGAAGTTAGGTGAGGGGTACAGTAAGTGAGAGGAGGGAGGGGGGAAGTGGGAGAGTTAAGTATGACAACACTATTTAAAACTCTTTTCAAAAATGGTCGTTAAGCGATGGGGTGTAAAGAAATCACAACCTAAATGTTATTATGTAAGGGCATTATTATGAAGATTCAATGACAATATTGAAATCAACAATGGAAGCCCTCTTTACTTAGCTGTCCTTACACATCAACTGTATTCTAAGTACTGGCTTATTAGTTCAACCATTTTAGATTTTCTCTTAAAGTTTTAAATTACTTCTAAAAATAATCTGTTGTCTCATTTAGTTACAAACTTTCTTTCCAGAAACACTACTGTATAGAGTGTGTATGGAATGTACATAGAAAAGATTTTCAGAGATATTATTTTCATCTTTGTTGCAGAACCAGATGGTGCTAATGATAATTATCCAGGTAAATTCCAAGTTTCCAATTATTTTTTAAGGTGTTTTGTTGTGTTATTTAAATAGTTTTTAGGTCATTTTGGTAAAAGTTTTGATACTATCCTGCACAAAAAAAATTCAAATCCCATATTTGTCATAGCTTACCAAGATTTTCTTCAAAAAGTGTTAAAGTTTTAATAAAAATTGAAAATGTCTTATACACAGTTTTTGTATTTTTCAATTACTCTCTAGTTAAAATCTTTCAACTACTCTCTAGTTAAAATTCGATTTATAGTGATTTATGGTGATTTATAGTGAAAAATGTTTTAGTTTGATCAGTTATAACCTTATTTTGAGTAAGGTTTTGGTAAAATTGCCAAAAGCTTGTCAATCAAAGTAAATAAAAACACTGCATTATAATTAGACCTTATCACATTCAAGAGTAGGTCTATAGTTTGTTATTTTTTAACCATGATGTTTCAACTATTCATCTCATAGGAAGGTCTTCATTCCTTGTTTCTAAAACAAAAATGGTGAGCTTGAACTACCCCTTGAGGGATGATGACAATATTGTCTCCACCAACCATACGGATGAAGTATCAGACAATAGCCCATTGTTTGCCCTTGATTGTGAAATGGTATACCTCTTTGTTTCAGACACTTTACTATGTATGATCGAGCTTCAGTTTAGTCATTATATTTGTTCATGGCACGTTATTTTCACTCCCAAGAAATTCAAGTTTTAGGATTGGTTAGTGTCGACCTTCTTGACAAACAAAAGGAACACATTATCTCATATTAGAGACCTCTGGAACCTACGATTAAAAGTCTAAATCAACTTGTTATGCATTTGTGTTATGTCTTTCAAGCCATGGAATTTTTCTCCCGTATTTTTGATTTGTGGGCTTTAAAGGGCCAATAGTATCTGGTCATTATCAAGAAGTTTGGGTTCCTCTGGGGCCAAAATAAAGAACAGTTTATTCCCATGGAAAAGTCGGCCCTGGTCCACAATGGATATCTCATCGCTATAATTATTATTGGTCTTCCCTCTAAAATGAGTAAAGGACGGTAGTTACTAAACAGCTTGGAATACATAAGCAGGCTTCCTTGCACAGTCAGAATCCAGAGTTTTACTACAAATCCAAAGAGCGCAGAAACTATGGCAAGTACGATTCCAAGGCTGGGTAAAGAAGATAAGTACTTCATCTATAGAAGTGTTCCAAGATGCCTCACGTAAGGATAGACATCCACACGAGGTTAATACCCATAATATGTAATAATTGTGCTATAATTACTCAGATACATGTCAATTCCTCCATTTGCTAAATCTTGCCCATGTGTTCATTCCTACTTGGAGTTGTCATTCAGTCATATCGCAGTATGTATAGCTATCCCTCTGCTTTGGTCTTACTCCTTTATCATTGTTACGTCCATTCCTTGACTTGAGTGGCGAGGCTGTTGCCTTAGTGTCACAGTTGGGTCACAAGTAGTGGTTAAAAGAGGACGATTTGATGCAAACACAAAGAACAGGCTTGGCTAAGGTTCGGCCCTGGGGATCTTTTATTGCCAACTTTATATAACAGATCGTCGGTTTCTGTGTCGTCTCTCGGCATCGATTGTTGCCAGGAGCAACAAAAAGGTTGACAAAATAATAATATATTTAAAAAATAATTAGCTTATTAAAGTTGATAAGCCATAAAGGTATATTTGCACACTGTATGTATTTATTTGTTGATTTTACTTGTTCTGCTCGTTCTAGTGTCAGACTCAGGAGGGGTTGGAGCTGGCCAAAGTGTGCTTGGTTGAGGAGGACGGTCAGTTGATATACTCAAGACTGGTCAAACCAGAAAATGAAATCATAAATTATTTGACCGAGTAAGTAGTCTCCAAGAACCCTCCTTATACATCAAGTGATTAGTTTATATGAATCACGCGATGGTCTGCATACTGTGGAGCGTGTGAATCTTTTTCGCTGGGGCACAGAAACTTCTTAGACGTTGGAAACTTTATCTACAGTTTTGGAGCTTACTTAAGAACATCAACAACGTCTTTATGATCTCAGTTCCATAGTCCAAGCCAGCTGTCATGCATTCTGATGTTTGATTCTGAACCGAGGGTGGGGGGGGGGGGCCACTTGGAAGTCACTGGGTTGTAGGCCTAAAAAAAATTGACTGCTGTCATAATTTGTTTAATCATATATTGTTATCATTTATGATGCCTTATTCATTTCTATCATTTCACTACATGCATACTAATTGTCTGTCTTGTTTATTATTGCTGTTGGTGATGCTGTTTGTTTGTTGATGTTGTTGTTTTCTTGGGGGGTTTTCTCTTTTTTTTCTAACCTAGTTCATCCATCTGTACCAAATACCCCTAAATTGTACTACTAATTTATTGATAAACCCCCAGAGACCTATTCTCAGTATGTTCAAGTTGTGGACAAGAGGGTTAAAAGAGCTAATCTGTGGCACAGTGTTTAATTCTCTCATTATAGTGTCACAATTTGCATAGAAATTGTACTTGTCAGTCATAACAGATGCATTTCAATATTGACTTTCTCCTCTTTAAAAACCACCAGGTACAGTGGCATGACAGCTGAAACTTTACAGGAGGTAAACACGAGACTACGAGATGTCCAAGAGGAGATTATTCAGCTTCTACCACCTGACGCAATCCTGGTTGGACAATCCATCGAAAATGACCTCAGAGCTTTGAAGGTAAATATTGTATGATACTGTAATGTAAAAACCCAAAGTATTGTAAATTAAATTATTGGTAATCTGAATACCGGCTAACCTAAAGCCCACACAGACTTGTTGACAAATGGTGCTGTCAACTTTTTCGGATCAGGTTGTATTAATGCACAGAACTGTCTGTCACCAAAAGAATATAAACTTGATATCATAGTTTACGTTTATTTTGTTGCAGTAGGGTTAAAAGAGGTACGTTATTCCTCAAGAAAGTCTAATATTTTCTTACATGAAAGGAACAGGACAAACATTGGTATTATAATAAACTGGTATGAAGGCGAACGATCAACTAACTGCACTCGTCATAGGGAACAGAGCACGATTTACCTTTGTTAGTCCTGTTAGAAGAGAAATATGATAAAACAATTTAGTAATTGAGTTTCAACCAGCTGCTCGACCCAGAATGGATATTTCTTGTGTTATGTGAATAGTTGACTTTATAGTTATTTTTTTATAGTATTTTCCTCTTTTTCTTTTAGAAATTCAACCATTCAGACCCATACATTTAGTCTAGCTGCTCAGGGGTTATTATTCTTTTATGGTATTTTAGGAATATTATGTACAATTCTCTTTTCTCTAAAATAGTGAGCTTATTTTTAACTTTGTTTTTGATTTCTTTCTTTACAGATGTTCCACCCCTTTTGTGTTGATACAAGTGATATGTTTACAAGGAGTGGCCATCGAGTAGGATTAGCTAATCTGACACAGTTTTATCTTAGGTAAGCAAACTACCAGGGGCAACCCAAACAGTGGTCATTAAAAGTTGTCAGTAGGACACAGGATATTACCAGCTGCCAGAACCATTTCTACAGTTTTCAGAGCTTGCCGTTAGAGATCGATTCAGTTTGGTTTCTAACATCAAGTTGATAGTCTGGCTTTCTTGCATTCAGAGCATCAAGTTAGGGTGTGTGGGAGGGGTCAGGTGGGTCTGGGAGGGGTCTGGTGGGTGGTGGCCCTGTCCTCGTGGAAGTTCCTGGGTCACAGGCCTAAAAGGTTGCGGACCACTGGTTTACAGTAGTCCTCTCTGTGCAGTCTACTCTACAGGAAATTCCAAAGGTCATGGAGTATACTATTTATCATGAGCTTCACATGAATTTTTTTTCAATATAACTTCCACTACAAGTGAACTTCCACTACAAGTGAAAATTGGCCATGAATGAATTAACACCATATATTTTCATGCTCTCAGTCCCTGCTATGGGATGTTGCAATAGACATGAATTAATTTTTATAATTTCAGTATTTTCTGAGGCATTTCTGTGTTATTACATCTTTTAGAATTTCTCTTCCTATTCTAGTCGGGAGATTCAGTCGGGGGACCAAGGTCATGACCCCACTGAAGATGCGAGAGCTGCCCTTGATCTGTTCAAGTTACGACTCGCGGAGGGAACCAAGTTACCGAATTACAAACGAAGGAAAGGTTCTCAGCAGCCGGAGAGAATATCTGTTGATTCAAGGTGAGGTATTATTCCTTTACAATGACAAGCACAAATACTGTCTACTGGCAGCCTGCTCCATTTATATTTCCCATTGACTATTTTACACTTAATTGTCAAAGAAACGAAAGTAAGCCCGGGTAGAAGTTCTCACCAGGTAATAGCTACCGCCTCTCTAGGCATGTAGTGTATTGGCAAATTTATGGCACCCTCAATCTCCTGTACCATGACTATGTAAATTTTTAGCAATGAGAGCCCAGAGATTTGCTCACTCACCCATAACCGCATATTCCTGTGCTGCCCTTTGATGGTCTGAAGTGTACGAAACTTGTCCAAACATGTCTCTAAATGTTCACACCATATGCACATCCATTTGTGTACTTCAACAGCCAATACTATCGTACAATGTGTAATGTAGTAACGTAGAAAGATGTTCTCCTGTTACGTTTTTTAGACACTTGGGCAGGTTGATATAAACAGCCTATGGATTATGCCAACCTGCAGGACTGGTCCAATTTATTCTAGGTAACTCAAATGTGAATTAGACTTTCAGTTTGTTACATTCGAGAAAGTAAATAATTTCAATTTCTTGCCCACCTTCTTTTTTTTTTTTTTAATGCTGATGCCTCCAGGGGTATCATCGCAAGAGGTTAATAACTGAACAACAGTCATGTTATTGTTATTCGTTTGTTGTTGTTATCTGCATTTAATACTGTTCTCTCAAAGCATCTCACGTTCTCCTCTTTTAATCTGATCTCGCTCTCTCAAGATCTTTATATTCTGGTTTCACAGCCTCCTAGCAGGATGCGAAGACCAACGTAAGACCTGTGCGATTGTGGATGTCAGGAAAGTAATACGCCAGTTTGAAGCCAACGCTGCCGATATCCTAGAGTGCATCAACGATTCGGAGGTATAATTTATCTATGATTTATTGTTGTTGTTTTTATATAGAAGAGTCGGTGCGTAATTCTCCAAAATAGAATTCTCATTTTTTTTTTATCTGTGACTAACATTTTAGTAGCATTGCTATTGAAAAAATTATCAATACTAAAAGTTATCTGGTGATGCAGCTAACGTTTGCATTGCTTTGCTTTCACAACCTGTAAATGACATTGCTTTAATGCTATTTGTAAACTGTCTACAGAAAAAAAAAATTAGTAAAAGTTTTGATGAACTTTCTTTGTAAAGAACTTTGGTGGTTTGATCTTCCATTTCCAAAAGGTTTTGTCACCATTTGATTGGGAACAACATGTGTCATTCCATCTCATAGCTCGTAAAATCTGAGAAAACTCATGATTTCGACGGTTACAGACATCTGGAGAACGAACATCAGAAATAGCTTTGAAGTGGGCCCTCATGTTTCATTAGCCAATCAGAGCGCAGAAGTACACAGTGAAAGTTTCAGTAAAGATAGAGATAGCAATCGTCAAGACACATGACACAAGGGGACTGTCTCATGGTTGTGTAGAGCTGTAGTTGTAAGATTCTCTAGTCTTGTCTGGAAATTTGTTCTTTTGATATCCCACTTAAAACTTTCTAGCTTTCAAGTTAAGGCTTTGCCCTAGTTTGTTACTTTCCTTGCAGTGTACAAATGATGTATGTCAAAGATAGGCAGAGAACCAGACTGCAACCTGAGGACAAATATGTCACCAGACCCCCCCCCACCCCTCTCCCTTTGGAAGTCATTCTCTATCCAGCATTTCCCTGGACACCCTGTAGTGCCCCCCCCCCCCCCCCGCTCTTATCAGGCCTGTCTTATGGTAGCCAAATGCCCTCAAGACGTTGACACACACAAATATATTTTCCTGTCTCATTGTGTTAAAAATAGTCTTGTCTATATTCATTCTTTTGAAAAGATATGTTGGATCAAATCTCATGAAGTCTATCAGATAATCCACTGCACAGTAACTGGTTGCAGAAATATAAAAGAGTTGTTTCCCTTTTCTCTTTCTTTTTTTTTGCTCTAAATGTTTAGTCTTTCAAGAAAGCCACGTCTGCTATTAAAAGAAGGGATTTTACGTGGTTGCAATTTCACAGCCTACACAACCTCCTGCAGGGCAATTGGATTAGTGAGGAAACCCTACAGGTAAGATGTCCTAGTTTTATTATTTCTTAGGAAGTTGGTTGGTTGGCAGTTGTACAAACAACACAAGCTTTAATACTCACCAAAGACACAGATAAAGAGACAGACACACGGAATGACTGATTGATAGAAAGATAGATAGAGGGGAAGATTTGTTGCATAAATGTTACTGCAGGTGTTTGATCATTTTTATATAATCTGTAACTGGCCAAAGCAAAACATAAAAAGCCAGTCTTAGACATCAACTCTTGGTAGCAGCCTTTAGAATGAAATGGAGGTTACAGCAAAATAATGAAATGACCTTTACCCTTAGACTTGAAGATACAGCCAAATAATGAAATGACCTTTACCCTTTGACATGAAGTTACAGCCAAGTTATGAAATGACCTTTACCCTTTGATCTCTATTCCCACAGATGACATTACGGAAACTAGACGAGCGGTTACATCAACTTTACCAATGTCTGCCTGGGAAGAGTTTACTGATTACACTAATGGCTCCATCAGACACATCATCAAAACAGCTGGGCAGATGCTTTGTTACTTTAACCAAGGAGTCTTTATGATGTTGTGCTTGTACTAGGATGTTAAAAAGGGGGGAAATTCACCCAGTCAGTTTATTTATTTATTTTTTTGGGGGGGAGGATTTATGATGATAGTAGTTAGATATACGTACATATGCCCGTACCAACATTTAGAGCACATATAGTACATACAGTGCAGTACACATGGTCAACCATTGCGACCAATACACACTGTTGCAGTGCCACATTATCAAAGCAAGTGTTCTCTTTTTGGAAAGATTTGACCAATCGCATTACTCCTTACAAAAATCAGCAAACTATGTAATATGCATCTTGTTATAGGCAAGTTTATAAGTTATAGGCAACTACAGCAATGGGGGAAGTTGCGGGAAGTACCAGAATTGCTGCGGGAAATTCCCCTGAGAGAAAATATTTTTGCAGGAATCCAGCAATCGCGCGTCCGATTGCGAAAACTGGTACTCCTTCTCCTTTCCCTTGTCAGCTGATTCAACCAGACCGAAGAAGCAGAAGTTTATACCTTTGTATACCATTTCAAGTTATGTTTATGTGCAATTTAAGCACACCTTAAGGCTATTTATTGGGAATTTCAAGGTAGCATTCACAATGTTTGTGCACCAGGGGTCTGACATAACTTTTAGGGTGGCCCACTGGCTGTGAGGCCACCAAGACAGCCATTGGGTTTACATTTTGATCCGTGTGTGCCTTTAATATTTCTGTATATAGTGAATACGCCCGCATTGGTGTGCTTTTACCGATACAGTGGCGCGACGGCTTGGCGCACTGTATTAGCTGTAGAGCGAGACTCAAAGCTCTTGTTCACCGCGTTAGATTTACTATACCCTGTAACTCAAGGGCGTAGGAACCGGGGGGGCTGGGGGGGCGCCAGCCCCCCCAGTGAAAAATGTGGAGGGGCGGAAGTATCATTCCGCCCCCCGCTTCGCAAGTCAGAAAACCCCTTTTTCATTTCCAAATGAGAAAAAAATCTCATTTAGAGCACCAAATTGCATCTAAGGCCAGGTGAAAATGCAAAATTATATACAAAATGGAGTGGTGGGTTGGAGTGTGCTATATTGCACCAAATTGCATCTGAGGCCACCTGGAAATGCAAAAAAAATCCAAAGGGGAGGGGGACACCCCCTCCCCTTAGACCCCTCCCCAGGCCGGCCATCCATCTTCAGCCCCCCCACTCAAAAGTACCTTCCTACGCCACTGCTGTAACTACAGAAGTAACAAAAACACTTGTTTGTGTAAACATATTTGCTAAATTCTTTGTTTTCTTTTTGTCTGCCTTCTAATTTGGGTGCCACTGCCCAGGCCCATCTGGCCTGATCAATTTTTGGTAAATCCATTCCTTGCCAACTTGTTATCATCAAAGAACCAATGACTCAAAACTACAGTGTGAAACGTTTCCCTGACAAGGAATGAGGGCGGTATTGAAGAACTTAGCATGCATAGACTCCGGATGTGTGACCTTATTAACTAGCTTAGGCTTTGAGTACAAAGTTTCTGTATGCTGCTCGCGTTGGATGAATCTAACCATAATAGTAATTACCGACTCTACTATTCTCGTTATAGTCATTGCCGAATTTGCAATCCGCTGCCCCCTCACAATATTGCGAGGTCAGTAAGAGTGACTCCATAGTTTTCAATAGTTTTGCAATATCGAAGGTCATAGTCATGTGTGACCATGCATTAATGATTTCTTCAGTTATATCTTCAGACAGCCAGGAATATTCTTTGTTCCTTTAATAAAGGAATCCTGGTTTATGCATGATTATCTCCAAGGAAACCTCTTCATGTAGACACTTTTCATGTTTTGCATGTCAACTGATACAATGGGACAAAAGATACTGAAAACAGAATATAAACTGGCTGACATTTTAACGTTATGTACAATTAAAGTGCACCAAGTATTGTTTTTTTTTGTGTTGGTTTGTTTTGGTGCATAAGTTGAAGTACAATCAAAGAACCACTGAAGCTTATGTCAACTAAATTTTATAGCTTTTATATAACAATACATTGGGAAATTCTTCAGTGTATCCTCAAAACAGCTATATATTGTTGTAGTAATTTTAAAACCTTAGTAATCATGATGACACAATGTTAGTTATATAAAGTAAATGAACAATAGAAAAGTGATCATGAAATTAGTAACAAAACTACAAAAATTAGTAAAGAAAGTTTTGAAGCTAGATCGGATTCAAACCGGTGACCTCAGCGTTACAAGCTAACTTTTCCAATTGATTTATTCCACCCCTAGTTGGTAGCCATCCCTTATAGAGCCATTTCTTCGATTGGTGGGTGCTCATCAGCTCCCTGGGTACATGGTATGCAAGATACTGTGGCGTCTGGTTTTGTCATTCACTTTTTTTTTTTTGCTGTTTGCATTATGTTGGAATTTTTCTGTTTTACCATTTGTGTTTGCATGATATGGAAGTGTATTCATCAGCAGTAGTCCTGTTGAGGGAGAGAGGTCAGAGTGGTTGCAGCCCTGTGGCTCAGGGCCAATATAGGGGGCCTGAAGATGTTTTGTGCAGGCATTCAGGCCTAAATTGTTAGTGTGTTTTATTTATAAGGGCAGCTGAAATGCCAACAGAATCAGTAACTTATATTAGAAACTCCCCATTCAATAATCTTTATTGAAAACAGTTTTATATTCCTTTTGTTAATTTAATACAATTGTCAGTATAACCACTGAGTCAATTTGTTTTTGTTTTCTTTTTGTTTTATGTAGGTCTAATATTTGTAAAGAGAAACTGCGAGGTGCCACCTTTGCCAAAAAAAAAGCAGACAGCATTTGGTATAAGGGGGGAAATTTTCATCTTAACATCTCTCTTTTTTTTTTGGTGAGGGATGGGTGATGTTACTATCAAATCATCATTTTGGTCCCCATTGGGCATCTTTGTATGATCCCAAAATATCCTCTTAACCATGGGCTCCTCCTCCCCCACCACCCGTAGGGGCCCGCACATATGTTACCATTAAAAATCGCCAACCTCGAAGTTATTATCCGTCGGGTCAGAGCGACCGTCGTCGGGAAAACATTGCGGATCGCCAGGAGAATATGACGTGTTTGAGGGGGAAAGCAGTTGCCCGGAACTTTTAAAACAAAAAGCTTATGTTGGTATAAAAAGGCGCAATTTCGATATGAAAACTTAGGTTTCGAGAAGAAGTAGGCTACAAATATAGAGATAACACGAACACAATCGAAATTATGAGATTAATCGATGAAATTTCCTGCATTTTTTATTAGTATTTATTTATTTATTTGTTAGTCGCTTTCAGATTTTCAGTATCGGTAGAAGGCACCATTCATAGAAAGGAAATTATGCTTAGCTTGTGACATCACGGCATAAACAAAATCCACAAAGTTCGTATGCTTTCATAACAGATGAAAATCAGTGAGTAAAGCACCGTAGGTGCTCTCGTTTCCTCTAAGGTACGTGAGATTCAAGTCCCCATCCACCCACCTCACCCCGGCCCGAACACCTGACTGAGGTAACTCGCCATGCACTGCTTGAGTCCCTCCCCCATTTCCCCTGTGTGAGTCTTTCATGTCAAATCATCCCGTTTGATCGCTCAGCTTAGGAAAGCAGAAATAGGCATTTGTATTCTTATTGTAAAGGAAAATTCGTATAAGCCTACAACGGAATCGTCATGAAAGTATCGTCACTTCTCGTCTGATCATTTGTATTATGCGATATCCTTATCAAGGTACAGTATTGCTAACTTACTGCAGGCGGACGATCCGCGTTCTATACGGCTAACAATGGAAACGCAGTGTTGTACAGGGTACTGACGTAGCCTTTAAAATGTCAGGTCAATCCGGGAAGTGTTGTTGCAGACTGCAAGGCCCATACACTATAGTATTGATATGTGAATGTGTGTAATGGACGGTAAATCAATTCGTAAGTCAGAGAACAGTAACGAAGTAGGCGGACGCAGCCATTACCAATAGAAGTACGTCTGCGAAACACCGTGGGGGAAGAGTGTTTATGGGCGGCAGATCAACATGACCCTTCTTCACAAATTTGGTTTGTTTCTATACTTAAGCCTAGGTTTTAATAAACGAATGTTCCTTTTGTAATCGGAAAACTTTCTGTTGACATTTCAAGAGAGTTAAAGTTCCTACATTATGTTAGGCTACTATAAGTTAGAGCGTAGGCTAAGCTATGCCTAAGCTAAAGTTGGCCTTACGTACAGTAATGTATGCTAGACCTAAACACCAGTAGCTTGGTCTTTAACAATTAAGTCACGAATGTACGTCATAAGAAAGGACGATGTAGGCTTAGGCTCAGTTAGATATAGCAACTAGCACTTGTAATACTTCTTACCAGTTGGGTCAGGACTATTAATTTATTGAATAGTATAACGTTAGTGACTTTGTATGGGCTAGATCTACGTCTAATTTGGAGATGCGACGAGTAAGACCTAGGCTAGAGCACAAATGTTACATTGAAGGACAGCTTGATCAATTACTTGATTTTATCAATGGTTTGAAGATATCTCACTTGAATGATAGAACCTCAATACTTCCAAAAGTCTTGTGTCAACTAATGTAGGCCTTCCCAACTTCCCAAGTAAAAAATTCCCCAACTTGTGCTTGTGCTAAATTGTGCTATTTTTAGTGATAAATTGCTCCCAAACCATTGCTCCTGGGTACTTGATTCTTTCATAGGTTATTATGTCCAGTACACACAAGTTGTGCAGCTCTAAAGTTGCTAGATTCAGCATGCGGAAAGGGTTCTGATGCCTATTCTTTACCAACGTAACCATGTTAGATCAATACTTTAATTATAAGTATAAAGTTCTTTGACAGCCAATAACCCAAAACATGTCATGTTGCAAAAATCTGATGATTTTTTCAGGAAGAGATATAGTACTACCCTGTTTGTACAAACAATTTCAGGAGGGTATTTTGCCTTATTTGGAAATGTAAAACATGTTTTTGATCCTGAGTATTGTACTTCAAGATCTTCCAATTCAATACTGTGCACATTTCAATGTCATATTAACAAATACTATTTGCAATGTTCTGTCTGCTTCTGGTTTAATTCACTTAATTAAAAAACTTTACTAGTATAAAATGCAATGCAACTGAAATTTTCAGAATTTATGCTTATTTCATGGTGTTCCAAGCATACAATAAATGTGGGAATTTTTGGAGAGGGTCCAGCAGTAACCATCTTCGGTTTGACTCTGAATGACCTTGTAGCCTAATTCTTGTAAACGAGTGGAATAATTCATGTAAGTGCAAAATTGAGGTATCCTTGTTTCAGTGTTGCAGTTACTATTGCAATTATTTATGATGCCATTACTAAAAGACTGATCATCAACCATTGGTATTGTGAATGGTATTCATCCTAACATTTAAAAAATTATTAAACAATGAATAGAATACTACTGTTAGAGCTCTTTAAATGTACTTTTGATGAAAAGAAGTAATTATAACTTCATTAAAAAAAGTTGAAAATATGTTAAAACGTAGTAATTCAATCAAACTGCTTAATATCATGATTCATCCTTAGTAATTAGCCATGGTTTCCTCCTTTTCTGTTTTGCTAGGGTAGCTTGATTGCAATAGCTATGCTTGTGTATAGAGTTGTTGATAATGATATAACACTAAATATTGTATGAAATGTGAACCTCCAATATATGTACCTGTTCTATTTTAACTATGGATTGGGAATGAAGAATTTCAATTCCATGGCTCTAGCCTACAGGGTTGTAATATTCAGCATAACTTAGGTCAAAGACATCAATCATTAGAAGGCCTTTATCTTTGTATGTACATATGTTTATTCTAAAACAACAAACATTAACTCTTAAGCCAACTAAGCAAGCAAATGTTTGCTTAAGGCAAGAAAAATTTAAGCCATCTCTGAGTTGTCATTTATGTATATAATTATGTATGTATATGTAGCTTAATGAAGGTGATATGTAATTATCAGGATTGTTTTTCATACTGTCATGGACCTTGGACTAATATACAAAGTACTCACCTGCAATCATGACGTATAGTATACTGTACAAACATAGTTAGTTACTGGTATAACACTAAAACACATCTGTAGGAATACAACTCTGTCAAACAGGCTTAAAATATGTAGACCGTAGTATGTATTAATTAAGTAATGACTACTTAAGACTGAATTATGTAAAATTGTGCGATAGCCTATGCACAAGGGAAGTAGCCTAACTTAAATTGCAACGGTACAAGTAACAGGGTTTTGGAAAAAACATTCCAGTGTGATTTTTCCATTGCACTGATCTTGGACATGGACAATGAATCAAGAATGCATAGCCAAAGTTGATAATTTTTAAATGAGTTTAGTGAAAGACCAAATTGTTGAGGAGTAAAATATAACCCTAACTATGGAGAGCATGTACCGTGTAAATATCTGATGTAGCTTCATTTGCCGATTACGTTACTCATACAGGTACGTGTTCAACTCCAGGAAGATTCAGAAATATCTATATCCAATTTATCTTCAATGTCTTTTGACAGAATCTTTTTTTCATTGCCTCCCGTTTTATAGAAGGCAGTGAAGCTTTGTGGAGTCTTTTGTAATGCTTGGACTGGCCGGATTGCAGGATGAACCGACACTCGCGGGTCCTTCCTTTCCCTCAAGGGAAGGGCAAAGAGAAGGACAAGTCATCGCATAATGCATCGGGGAGTAAACCTCATCTTAGCGGTAGCAGCATCGCTAGTTCATCACGAGGAGTAGCGAAATCTGGCATTAAAAGTGTGAAGGGACTAGTGAATAGCCTCTCAGTCGTTGCAAAAGCAAACCATAGCAGCAGTAAGGAGAAACATGGAGGAGGAGGTCAAACCTGTGCCCCTAGCATCAGTGCAGCAGTTGCAGCTGCAAGTGCAGTGCCTAACAGGCCACAAAATAAGGTAGAACCTTCAGACGAGACCGTACCAGCCACAATCGAAGCCAAAAATGTCAAGCCCGTCGCATCCAGTGCACCCGAACAACAGGACTGCGATAACGACAAAATTTCAAACCCGAAAGCTACGTCGGACTCGGCTGACGGAGGTGTACCTATAACTGACATTAAGAGTTTGGAGAATTTACAAATCACTCAAGATGAATTGCCAGACGATGAACCGTCGTCAGAACCAAGGCCAGTCGGCCAGAGTGAAGCAGAGAGCAGCAGTCCGGAGAGCAGCAGTCCGGAGAGCAGCAGTCCGGAGAGCAACACTCCAGAGAGCAGCACCCCAGAGGAAGATTGCACCACCACTGCTGCGGCCAAGGACGAAGTTGAGCAATGCAAGGAAATCGTCTGCGGTTGTCCCAAAGATAAAGAGAATTGTGAATGTTCCTCATCAGGAAAGGATTTGCAGAAAGATCTGCCGTCTTCGTACCTCGCGGTAGTCGGGAAACAAAAAGTGCACGAGTCCGTGCGGGAAACTTTTAAACTGAGATTGCTCTGTCCAGAAGATGTCCCAGAAGTAAAGGCATTATGTGGAGATTGGTTTCCTGTAGAGTACGTCGGTCTCTTTGTTATTTTCTTTCTTTTTAATTTTCTTCTTTCTTCCTTTTTAAGAAAAAAATACCATCCCTTCGCAGACAAATGAGTGGTTGTATGATTTCCCTTAATAAAACAGATTTACAGAATTTATAGTTTCTCATTCATGAGGAATGACTCTCTAAGTAACAGTAGATAAATTACAGCCATTCAAATGTCAAATATTCCAAGAACACCATCTCTTTGGCTGAGAAACTTGCCAACTGTTTGTTTTCATGGGACCTGCAACCTGTATTTACCAATAAAGGTTCTTAAAGCTGCTTTTTAAATTTTTTTTACCGAGCACTGGTCACCTAATTGCCCCGTCTGTTAATGTTGCTCTTGTCTCCAGGTATCCTGACTCATGGTATCACGATATTACCAGCGATAGCAGGTTTCATTCACTCGCTGCTGTAATAAACAACGAGATAGTAGGACTGTTGGTCTCCGAGGTCAAAGCCAGGGCACGACTCCACAGAGAGGTAAAGAAGAAGTTTTCAACATGAGACAGTACCACAGAAGGGTCTACTTCATCACTCTTAATGACTTCTTGACATAATTCACATTCTTGCTATTCAAACATGATTTTATTTTATGACCATATAAACAGAAATTTACTTTTGGATGCCAGCATATAGCAAGCAGCATCTTGGTTCGCCTCAAACTGGGGCAGTCAACAAAGACTCCTGCTGGCATCAATCTATTGATTATTAGTATTTTATTATTCTGTTAATGTAATTCACTCCCTCTACGGAATTATTATAGTGAAAATGTTTTTTGTTTTTGTTTTTTAGGATTCAACAATACTTTCATCAGCCTTCCCATCCATTACTCAGGTGGCATATATTTTGAGCTTGGGTGTGGTCTCTACTTTCAGACGACTAGGAATTGGTGAGTTGATGATTGTGAAAGACAAAATATGCAAATATATAGTTACTGAAACTGTCACCAATTTGTAACATATTTGTGTAAACTTCATTAGAATGTTTATTCGTACATATGCACATACACACACTATGAGTGAAGTGTGAACTTTGATCTCAAAAGATGATCAGTGTTCTGTTGCAGTACAGTTTTGTTACTATTAGCATGTGCAATAAGCAGCAGTTTTATACTAACTATGCTCATAAATTGCTGACAATAACGACAGTCTAGCAGGTTTTTATCAAAGAAGTCTAAACACATGTTCACCAGCCATAAAAGTCATACAAAAATACATACTGACTTTTTCCAAGTCTAAAGGGTAAGTTAAGACATCACATTGACCAGGTAAGAAGATACTTTGTGGAAGAGTACTTCCGTTTGAGGGAAAATGTTGCTTTGCTAACTCAACAAAAGGTCCCCCAAGCTCGGTACAGTACTGACTTCTTATTTGTGGAGTTATCCATGGCATTTAAATCATTCCGTTTGAAGAAAAACCAAAGTTTCCCATTTCTCATTCCAGCCACCGCACTCCTGACCAACCTGCTCAACTATTTGAATACTCACGATAAACTCAACATCAAGGCCGTCTATCTACACGTGTTGGCATCAAACACCAACGCAATTAGTTTTTATGAAAAGCACAGTTTTCGTCGCCACGAGTACTTGCCTTATTACTATGCTATACGTGGCAAGGGAAAAGACGGATTATCTTATGTCTTATACGTCAATGGAGGCCAGCCACCTTGGACCTTGCTATATCCTTTCCAATGTATATGTCTTACTTTTCAACTAAGGTGGGATGTAATGATTAATGGGTTTTGCTCGTACCCTTGCCTATGGGGTTAACACAAGGCCCTGTATTACTGAATGGATAAACAAAATATATTTGGATTTCACTTGATAGCACCTTTTGTTAATAACTAGTATAAACATGGAAATCAAATATGTTTTGAGCATGTCATAGATATTAGTATTTTAGAGCTGCCAACATAGATGAAAATTGGTTAAATTCTAAGGGAATGTGGTCATGCCAATTCAGTTTTGGATGATCAGCTGAATTGGCATGACCACATTGATTATTTGGTAAGACGGATCAATCCAAGACTCTATTGCTTGCGGAAATTGAACACCTTCAACATCAGTAGAAACATTCTTTCTATTTTCTACAATGCTGTGATTTTCAGTGTGTGGTCATATTGCATTAATTGTTGGGGAGGTAATGTCAATGGTACAGACAGAAAACGGATAGATTCTATTATAAGCCAAGTCAGTCGCATCCTAGGCAAACGTCAGCAATCAGTGAACACCTCATATCATCTTCACCTTCAAAGTAAACTTGCTGGGGTTCTCAACAACAGTAGCCACCCTCTACACGTTAATTTGGAAAGTGCAATAATACCCCGCAGTGGGTGGATGAGACTACCCCGTGCAGTTACGAATCGTTACAAATCCTCCTTTATCCCTCGTTGTTTTAAACTTCATATTGTATCTTTTACTCATTAGGTCAGTAATCTTGCTCATTGTGCAATCCAATGTTTCACAAGTATCTCTGGTGCTGTTTTACTGTATTTTGTATTTTACCGTTTTTACGTATCTTGCCAGCTTTGTTTTAAGTCTTATGTCTTAGTATTTGAGAGTCTGATATATTTTGTGTGTATTTTATGTACTGTACGTATGTTTTATATTGTGAGCAATCAATTGCCCAGCTTGGGATGCAATAAAGAGAATCTGAATCTGAAAGGGAATCCAGTGGTCAAAACCTACAGATTTTGATTCTTTGTGTAACGGGGACAACAAGAATGACACCTGGTTGAATCACTTGTTCACGGCAAGCCTCACATATGTTTTATGGTATGCAGGACAAATTTTTAGGGGTCATTCGAGAGGGCCAAATTTCTGTCGGGAAGACCGAAATCAGCATTGGAGGTCGTCCGGTGGATGACCAGTTGTCTACCTTTAACTCAGATTACATTTTTACTAAAAACTCTCAAATAGGTAAAATGATAAGTTAGTGTCACCCTCCATCACATTGGAGATACTTAAATAAAATAAAATTATGGGTGGACCTATTATCCTTCTGAAGGGGAGTATTTACGGCCAAGATCTTCTATTCACCCAACCTACACATCTCTCCTGCAGTGTTCATATTGCTGTTCTATTCACTCAACCTACTCATCTCTCCTGCAGTGTTTATACTGCTGATCTATTCACTCAACCTACGCACCTCTCCTGCAGTGTTCATATTGCTGTTCTATTCACTCAACCTACACATCTCTCCTGCAGTGTTCATATTGCTGTTCTATTCACTCAACCAACACATCTCTCCTGCTTAATGCTGGCTTATAATGTGTTTGGTCAGTGCCATTCTTTTCCTCTGTTCTTAATTTTCTTTCTTTTGCGCAGTTGTTCAGCCGTCCAGTAGACAGGCTGCTTTCTAAAGCCTTGGTGGTTGTGTTATGTTAGGTAACAATTGAAATTTCAAAACAAAAACTGGTATAAAAAAAATCATCCAAAAACTACTTTACAAAAAATGGACATTTCAAACATCTAACACAGTGCCTGAGATTCACAGGAGGAAGATAGAAGTTACAAGGAAAAGCAAAGAAAGGGGAATGCTGCTGGATGGGTTGCATTATTCTAGGCAAACCTCTCATTCTTCTCCTCAATTAACGTCATATATGTCACGTACGAATGTCAAATATCTTTACATCATTTTTTTAATTCAATGCTAGACAATTTTTTTGTATCCCGACTATTCAATCTTCCTTGACTCCCGAGCACAGATTATATGAAGTTGGTCGGTGCTTACATTTCACGTATGCAACCCTCCAGCCTACCATCCGCTATGGCCAACAGGACCCGTAATTTCATCGCCAGCCGACGTAGCTGGTTTCCGAGCCTACCAAGCTTTCCCAGCATGCCGAGCATGCCCAACGTCAACTTACCGAGCATGAATATGAACATTCTGCAGCGTTTCAGAGGTCAGCAAGGTCAAGGGTCGTCACACGACCCCGAGGTCGGTCTTTCACCCGAGGAAGTGGCAGCCCTGGAGAGCGAAGACCCCGACGAGTTGGGACCGGGGAGAAACCGCAGTTGGTTGCCGAGTGTCAAGTATTACAACTTGCTCCAGAGGTTTGGCGGCCAATGTTACGACAGCGGAGAACCGTCTGAATTTGAGGATATCGAGTCCGGCCCACCGAGACTATAAAATTACATTCAAAAGGAATTTGAGTTTTCAGGGAATGTTCTTAAAAGTACAAACTTATAAAAGAGGTTTCAGTTGTTTAACAGTAGACTATATCACTTTGCAGAAAAACCTTGCCTTTGCTGGAACGGACTAAACAGACTCGGAAATGGTCTCAAGAATCCAGTACTTATTTGTGAAACAGGTTTTACACCTTTATTTTGGTGACTGGAGCCAAAAATCATAAATGAAAGATTCTGTGTTGACATTGGCATGGTTATAGTAGTTTTATGTACAAAACTTGATTTTACTGGTGATGTTACCTCCCGTCCCCTCCCCCGCTCAAACCCCGATTCCAGGACCCTCCCTTGTTCATCATTATTTATGTGCTGCAAATGATGAGCTGTTGAATCCAGGACAGGTCTATGGAATTTAAATTTTTATGTATTTTATGTTTGGAACCCGCATTCTAAAGCTTTCAAATCACATGTTTTCAAGGTGTTAGAACTTTGCCCGAGAGCGAAATGGTGTTGGGACATTGGATTTAGTGTGTATTTTGTAAGGCATTAATGTCATGAATATGCAGTAGTAACGTCAAAAGTCATTTCTGGTGGGAAAAAAACACCAATAGTTTCCGTTACAAAATAATGCACGGTTGATTGGTGCTGGTTTTCGTGAATTCTGGATATTGGTTGTAGCTCAAACAGAGGTCTGTGTGGTTTTGTTGTGACTTTCCAAACTTGAAATCAAACTTTCTCCAGTTTTGTGCACAACATGATTTCAGTTGTTGAAAGAAGCATCATTGCTTATCTACAGGATTGACTGTTTGTTGGACAATGAAGTATCAATCAGACAATGTTAAGCCAGACCCAGTGAACCATCATTGTCAATGACACAGACGAATTGAGAGAGTCATTAATTGATCTATTGATAGATCTTTGTCTAGATTAGTCGGAAGGGATATCAATAATTCTATTAATTGATCAGTCAGTAGTTATATCAAAACATCTGTTTATAGCTCAATCATAAGTGCTGTCAGTAGATCAATCAATAGTTGTTCAATATATCTGTCATTGGATCTATCAGTAGACCAGTGGATTTTATCTGTCAATAGATCTATAAATAGATCAGTCAGTAGTGTCTATAGCTCAATCAGAAGTGCTGTCAGTAGATCAATCAACAGTTGTTCAATATATCTGCCAATGGATCTATCAGTAGACGGGTGAATTTTATCTGTCAAAAGATCTATAAATAGATCAGTCAGTAGTGTCTATAAGCTCAATCAGAAACCGTGTCAGTCGATCAATCAATAGATCTTTCAATGATCTATCGATAGACCAATATGGATTAATCAGTCGGTTTTTATCAGGATTTTATCTCGGTCAGTCAGTAGATCAATAACTCTGTCAGTGAATCTATCAATAGTTGTGTCAGTAAATTAATCCATAAATCCTATCACCAGAGCAAATGAATATTAATCTGTCAATAGATCTATTAATTGATCAACCAGTTTGATCGAGAGATATATTTGTAGATATAAGTAGATCAATTATTCTGTCTGTAGATCTTTCAGAAGATCTGTCAGTAAATTCAAATTGATAGATCTATCAGCAATCCATCAATATATCTATCAATAGTCTGTCAATAGATCTATTGATTTTTCAGTCATTAGATCTTTTAGAAGATATGACATATATGATGATGGCATTGATAATGTGTACAGCAGCTACTGCAGGAGTTGACTGAACCCTGAATTGGAACCCACAGTTGTACTGAGTAGTTGGCTATGTCGCTGCTGCTGTTCCACCCCTCTACATTTGATTTTGTATTTTGATTTTTCATTCAGGTAGTTTGAAAAAAAAGATGGCAAAAGTCTAAATATTGGGAATGTCGTTGCTAACTGCACTATGACACCCAATGTGTTTGTGTTACTAGACTGGTGCTGGCTATTGGATGTAAAATGTTAAATATCCATAGAAAGTTTGTCATTTTCTTTGTAAGTCATATTATAACGTGGCGTAGCCTAAATTGGATATATTCATTTTTCAATTTTTTCCCTCCTTCTCTTTCCCGAAAACTACCTTCAAAATTGTTTATTGCGACTATGGTAGAAAGAAGAGATATTTAGTGAAGTGCTTGTTAATTCATTGTTAAGAGATCAGGGCAAAGATAATATAAATGGCTATGAGTTTTAGGTACATGGTTTAACAGATTGGGTGTGGGTATGAAAGTCAATGCGGCATTCGATTACTTCTTATAGTTTTATCAAATTGTTTAAAAAGACATTCAAAGTCAAGTTTTATATTTCGTATGGGATGTAAAGAAAAGTGACATACCTTAACTCTATTTTTTTTCTTGGCTGCAAAACAGATTGAAAAAAACAAGCACAAAGAACATCCTAATTGATCTTAAATTCAAGTAACATGTTATTGAAGAGATTAATTGGGACTGTAAAGATAAACAAATGTTGCATCTTTGGCTGCAATTTTTTCAATTTTTCATCACTTTAGGAGGAAAGAGAACTTTTATTATGGTATTGTATTAGATCAAGGATAGGCCTAGCATATCAGTCAAGATCTATGTAGAAGATTTCGCCAAAATGTTTTTTCCTGTTCTAAAATGAAATGTTTGTTACGTAACATCTCTCAAATGCCGTCTTGTCCGTCCCAGCTTCCGTTTGATTTAGAAATGCGTGTGTGATGTGTGCAAATATTTGCAAACACATACTTATATATACTTTCAGTATAGTGAACGAGCATAACTTAAATTATACGCTTGTATTTAGTCTTGGGTATCACAGACGATTGGAGTCAAATTTAACCAGTATTGAAGGAAAAAAATATTATTAAAAGACAGTATTATTCACAAATGTTTACTCAAATATTCAAAAAACAATACCTCCATTAAAAAGTCATCGATATTTGCCTCAAATGTTAACAAGCTAGTTCTCAAAAGTTCTTCAAAACTTGTCTGGAGGTTTGGGGCCACTATAGGTGATTTACAGACATGGAAGAATGCTTTAATGAAATAATTGCTGTGATCTACTAGAAAGGAAGTGCTATGAAGATATATTATAGTTAATTACAATGAGTAATTAGTTTTGAAGTTCATAAGTGACCATTCTTTGACTTATCTAGCATAGAACTGGTGACCTTTCAATGTATGGTAGAAAATGTGAAATTTGTGTTGAAATTTATACTGCTGATTAGTACCTCTGGTGAATCGTTCTGAATCTATTTAGGAATAATTTAAGCTGTTCTTAAAGAGATCCTGAAGGCCTGACAAGGCAGTTTGTAAGGCTTCTTGTAATATTTATCGGTTATCGGTAGGTGGACAGGACTGGTGTATTTGTTAGAATGTTTAATTGCGAGAGATCGTGGAAATGTTTTGACATGTTTTAAACTTCAACCTGTGTGTCCAAAAATTTTGTATGTTGTGCTTCTCACTCTGACGGAGGGGGGGGGAGCGGGGGGTTGTTTCTCTTTGGGAATTTTCGGGGTTTAGTATCTCAAAACCTGGAATTTATGGTATTTAAGGGCAGCTTGAAAGTTAGGACAAATTTGAATTGGTCTTCATGACAAATTATTCCAAGATGTCAATGTCTATAAATGACATGTAGTCAAGCTATGATCTATATATTGTCAAGCTACGGTTAGCTATCAGCTATATTACTCCAGCAATGTAGTCAAATTTTATACATGCTGTAAAACGCATATGTAGTCCAGCTATGTGGTCAAGTCAAATGCTTACCTATAAATGGAATATTTATTCCTCCAAACTGAACAATATGCAAAGACAAGTATAATAACAATTTCCTGTATTGACAGGAAAACTTGCTGGCCTTGATTTTCGAAACCAACGTTGGACCTCTCTACTATTACTACTCTATTGACACTAAGAATTATTTACCTTGTAACAGAGCATGTGGGTGAAAAGGGTGTGTGGGGGGGGGGGGGTTAGGGAGGGAGAATAAGCCATTTCATTTCACGAGGCATTTCTATGCAGTTATTAATGACTTGTAAATAAATTGAATGATTTTTCACATTTTACAGTTGCTCAAGATATTTCCAGATATTCAACATTTTTTTCTCTCTCTCTCAAGTATATATAGTTTGGTTGATGAAAAGTGAAATTGTTTACATCAATATTTAAAAGTAAACCTATGTTTTTACCACTACTTGGTTCCCTCAAGTGTAATTGTCTTGATGTGGTATTAGTAGGATTACTACATAATGTACTATCATACATAGTGAGGTATATTAAAAAGAAATTGTTTTCATACATTTTGTTCCTCATTCTACTTATGTTCATACTTTTACTTTTCATTTGATACTTTATGTGCTTTTTCGTCTCTATATTACCTTTTTAGCTTACTGCTTGAAATAGCGAGCGAAACAACCTTTCTCCATTATGTTAATAGTGAGAACCACATTCTGAAAACATGATTCAATCCCAAAGATATGGATTTTGAAAAGTTTGGAGAAATTTCTTCCATAAAGGTAACTGCCTAGTTTAAACGTGCTGTGCAAGTTGCAGGGAATTGCTCGATGGTTGGTATGCTCATTTTATGAATAGATTGTCTTCAGTATTACATGTCTGCTAAAGTAATATTCACACAAAAAAAAAAAAAAAAAACAAGACTCATTGTGATGGTGAATTTATGAGATAGAACATTCCAGTTTATAAAACACAATCAGTTTCACTAAAGCGGCATTGCGAATTCCATTTCTGGGTTGGGATGATAATCGTAACCTATGCATTCATGATGGTGTATGTGCGAGAGTGGGTATTTAGTGTGTCAAAGTACCACATTGAGTACAAGGAGCCTATTGTTTTGGTAGAGGTCAAAGGTCATTTGGGGTCACCAGGGGTCAAATTGTGAAAACACTTGTAAACACGATATCTCAAGAAGGAAAGGTCAGACCAATTTCATATTTTATTTGTAAAAGTACCACATAAAATATGAAATTGGCCTGACCATTCATTGATTACAAGAAACTTATTGTTTTTGGTGGAGGTCAAAGGCCATTTGGGGTCCAGAGGGGTCAAATTGTGAAATCTTGTAATCACGATATCTCAATACTGGAAGCTTGGGCCGACCTCTTATTTAGTATGTAGAAGTACCACATTGAGTTAAAGAAGTCTTTTGTTTTTGGTGGAGGTCAGAGGTCATCAGAGGTCAAATAGTGAAACCTTTGTAAACATGTACACCCTCACTGTACATTACATCAGATTCATGAAGAAAACTGCTCATGTTACATCATCAAAACCACATTGCATTTTTGCATTCTGGTTTTGATGGTCATCGTGTAAGTTGGTTCTTTGTGATGACAAAGGAATACACAAAAGTGATGGACTTAGATTTGGGTGTAAACCAGGCGTGTGGTGTGCAGAGACACAACCAAATTTTGCCCCCTTTTTTATTCCTTACCCGAAGGCTCAAGGAACCTATGCGATTGTGATTACGTGTGTGTATATGTGACGCCCTTGCCTTGTAAACATGATAACTCAACAATGGCAAGTTGGATTGAAGTCATACTTGGCACCTAGATGCGCCATGGTGAGTAGATGAACCCTATTGATTTTGGTGCTCATCTCATGAATAATAATGAGGTCACGGGGTCAAACGTGAAAATCTCCAAATGCTTAACTCCGCAACCGAAAGTCAGAATTTATTCATACTTGGTATTAATGTGTTGGTAGAATTTTGTTTCTAATATCTTAGATTCATAATGGGAGGAAAAAGATATAAGAACAGCAAAAGCAACTGCCTACACTGGGGTTTGAACCCTAGACATGGAGTTTGTCTTGAGAACTAACCACTGCACCAATTTAACTGTTGAGAAGTAATGCTCGTTTCTAATATTTAAGTTTCACAATGGAAGAAAGAGGTATAAGAATAGAAAAAGGAAAACTGCCTTCACAGGGCTTTGAACCCTAGACAAGGAGTTTGTCTTGCTCTTTTGGCACAAAGCACCAACCACTGTATCTATTGAGAAATATTGTTTGTTTCTAATATTTAAAGGTGCATAATGGAAAAAAATTTAACTGCCTTCACTGGGGCTTGAACCCTAAACATTGAGTTTGTCTCGCTCTTCAGGTACATACCACTAACCCATGGGCGCAGAACCAGCGGGACGCGTCCCCACCAACTTTTTCAGTGGTGGGGACATGATATACCGTCACCGTGTCCCCACCAATTTGTCTTTACCAACCGCTGCATTTCAAATTCCCGCCCTGTGTTGAACTTTGGCGCAGTTTAATCCAGCATTGTGAAAATGATATGCTATAAAAGACGAGAATTATTACTATTGACACTGTTAGGCGTGACTTCTCCGCTGAAGTATTAACACATTCAATCATGTGAAACAATCTATACACGAGGCTGGTAAATTGTGGTCAGTAAAACGGTCTGGGTGCGAACAAAATCGTAAACAACTCACATTGTGAGCTAGCTTCAAGTCCTGCAGTGGTTCCACATTCACTTGAATTACCTGAAGTTTTGGTCAATTTCGGGAAATATTTTGAGAAGATAACATTTTGGAAGGGAAGTATTTGGATGTTTCTAATTATATGTCTCTGATGTAAGAATAAACGGGGCCTTACAACCTGTTACACTATAGTACTCTTTTCATCGTACTGTGAGACGTATGAGCTTTCTTAGATTAATATACTACGAGCATGCAGGAGCAGCATTCATATAAGTCGATGTAACTTAAATCATAACTAGTTCTCATTTTATTATATTTATCCACAGTTGTTGAATATAGGACGGAAATCGCATTTGCGGTAGTCTATATTTGTTTTATTGGAAAGGACCCCAGACCCATCGTATACAAAAGTCTACTTGGATTATTATTCCCCTGATTTTTTTTTTTCTGCAGACACTCATGTATTTCCGGGCCAAACTCAATTTCTAAGCCATTAGATCTAAGACTTATACTACAACCAGTTAAAACAACAGTATCGGGCAGTATGTTATCACCCTCCCTTCCATTTTTAAAGAAAAAATTTCGATTAAAACATTGAACTCTTATATCGCCTAGCATACACAACTTCCGAGGAACAACACAAAACCGGAAAACATTTATGAATAACAAAGATTCGATTTGAAACCACGTATCACTGACAAGATGCGTCAGTGGCGTAGGAAGGTACTTTAGAGTGGGGGGGGGGGGCTGAAGACTGATGGCCGGCCTGGGGAAAGGGTCTAAGTGGAGGGGTGTCACCCTCCCCTTTGGACTTTTTTGCATTTCCAGGTGGCCTCAGATACAATTTGGAGCAATATAGCACACTTCAACCCACCCACTCCATTTTTTGTATATAATTTTACATTTTCAACTGGCCTTAGATGCAATTTGGTGCTCTAAATGAGATTTTTTTCTCGTTTGGAAATGAAAAAGGGTTTTTCTGACTTGCGAAGCGGGGGCGGGGGGGGCAGAATGATACTTAATTCCGCCCCTCCACATTTTTCATGGGGGGGGCTGGCGCCCCCAGCCCACCGGTTCCGGCTACGCCCTTGAGATGCGTCGAGCGCCTTGTCTCATCGCTTCTATCGCTTCTATTTCTTAGCATACAACTTCCGAGGAACAATAGAAAACCGAAAAACTATTAGACAGAACAAAGGTTTCTCAAACCTATGTTTTGACTAAAAGATAAGCAGAAAGTTAGTTTCTTGTAGATTTGTGTGCGCGGAATAAGCCTGATTGATACGGGGAAAGGTGATTACTTTGCTCTAGGTGGGTTCTGGTGCGGTTATCTATAATTCTTTCGAAAATCTTACCGCTGGGAGGAGACTAATTGGTCGATAGTTTTGAATTTTGGTGCTATCTTTACTTAGTTTCGGTATTGAAATCTTTTTTGCGGATTTCCATGGGGTCGGGAAATAACCCAGTCTAATGAGTTCGTAATAGTTGGGAAATATGAGAGTTAATGAATATCGGAATGGAGTTTTTAAGCATTTGGTCATTTACGTTGTCAAGACCAGGGGAGGAGGCATTTTTTAGTGGCACTATACCAATTGTTGATATCTATTTTTTATGAGTATAGGATGTTTTCTTTGAGACATCCTAAGGGGCTGGGGTTAAAGCTGGTTGCATTACTGATAGTTGTAGGGGAGAGTGGGGATGAAAGTCACTAGGGTTGGTTGTCCCATATGCGATTACGTGAAAACTACGAATTGATAGTCAGAGGCGAAGGGGAATATATTACCACCATGGTACCTCATTTGCATAAAACAAGCCCAGCGCGAGGTACAAACACCATGCCTTTGACATAACTAAAGTGATAAAGTTTACATAAATCACTCCAATGGTGATATCGTGTGCCGCATTTCGCCAAAAATGTGGCAGTGGACTGCAGCTTCACAGGTAATTCTTAAGAAGCGATAGCAGAAGCATTTACATAGGAATATTATACTTTAGTGTCGTCTGCCCGTCTAATGATCTAGCGTCAGTGAGTAGTGCTGTATTGTTATTCACTGGACCTTGGAAAGTTGGATGTAGGCTAGTTAGCCTACTGTAGGCCCCTAGGCCTAGACCAGCTATACTGTACGGCTGTCCTTTTGGATGCGAAATGACTTTAACCTAATGACAGCAATTATCACCACCTCATTTTACTTAAAAATTTATCCCTAACGATAGATCCACATGCCAGAATAACTGAAGATGACATTTACAGAGCCTACCTTGGTCTACTGAAGAGTAAGATTCTAACGTTGGTTCGTCTAGGTCACAACGAAGCCTACAATATTTCAGTCTATTATTACTAGAATTGTACAAATATTCAAACACATTCTCCATTTGCAACATATTCCCAACAATGTACAAGTAAGTGTGGCAAAAGGGTGGGTGTTACTAAAACGAATGACAATTGCGTTACACATTTTGACAATAAGTTGTACACACTAAAAAATTTGCGTGGACTAAAACGAATGGTATCACCGGGTATCACAGTTCAGACTTCGTGGGTATCTAGATCTAGTAAAGTACGAACAAGATAAAAACGCACCTTAAAGTAAGCGAAATTGTAAGTTTGATTTTGAAAAGTAAATTTAACGTCATTTTACCGATATTAATTGTTAGAAACTAACAATAAATAAAGATATAATCTTAAAACGGCTTCAGTTATCTTTCTATATAAATCTACAGAGGTAAAAAGCAAAGTACTTAAGCGCATTCGCACTCAAAAACTTTCCCTGTGGGTTCTATCCGTAAATTACACCAAAACCCTGCAACCACGTTACATGCGATTTCCTCAAATACTTTTTGCGCTGAAAACCAATAACCGCATTAACTCCACTCTGTTAATCATTCTATCTCCACTCAACACTGTCATTCGTTGTCATTCCCTGTCATTCGCAAATGATAACTAACCCTGTACAAAGTCAATTGTCATTCAGCCATTCGCTGTCATTCGTTTTAGTTTGTCCCCAAAAAGGGTATAGGGCCTAAACAGTAAAGCAGGCTAAAGGCCTAGCCAGTAATGTGAGTCTTAGGGTAGGCTAGGCCAAAGCCTATAGCCAGGTATGTTCTGGATAGTAACTTTAATTACAGGCAATTTGCATAAATTTACTCAACTATGATTTAAAGGCCTAATGATATTCACTTACCATGTTTGGACAAAGCTTTGTAGGCAATACAACACACTCAACCACTACTCATGATAACATCTCATTTATTGATGACAATATGTGACTGAATGTAGATATGCATCAAACTGTTTGCACTCTTACTTCATAAGGTGGGATCTGTTATCCTGCATAATCTACTACCCACTTTGCAACATGACCATTTAACTGAAAACTGCATGCACAGACTAATTTGGAAATATTACACAAAAGTAGGTGTGTGGAATGGGGGAGGGGAGTGGGGTGGAAGGTTGCTTCTTCACTGCATATTTCTGGGACAACTATGACACTATCTGAGTGGAGCACTAAAATAATGCAAGCAAAAATGTTTGCCATATACTTCTCTGATACCGGAAATGACACTTTCCAGACATTAAAAGTTGCATAAAGCACTCCACTTACTCATAATAGGCGAGAAAATGTTTCAAAGTTGGTTCTCATAAGTCAGGAGTATAGTACTTACTACTCGGATCTGGTCACCATAACATGTCTCTCTTGTGAAAAGTACACAGGTCTACAGTACTCTTTCGGAAAAATGGGTAAAATCAAATTCCGTTTTCAAAGTGGAATGGACAATGTATGTATGACGACTTCTAAATGATCTGGCTCTTTGCCTCACTTTTCTCAAGGCTTCACGGCTTCAACACACGATTACTTTAATTATGTCCAATTGAGATACTTTTCTTGACTCACAGGCAAAATGTTTATCGATCCTTTCATACAGAATCTCATATAATCTTTGATACAGCAATCTTTTTTATTCTCATATATTCTCCTATAGGCAAATATGGAGAATAGATGTGCAATGCAGTGTGTCAGTTGTGGGAAGTATGTCCTCTACCTTGCACACCATGTAGCCAGGCAACACCAGGTGAAGGACAAAGGCCAAAGATTGCGGCTTAAGTACTAGTGAGGACATATGTAAGTAGCAAATGTTTGTGAAAAGTATCATATTCACACAATGTAATAGAAGTAAAGTTCTAATATTTTGACAAGTAAAATTACTGCCTTTTTTTATTAAGGAACTCACATTCTTCTTCCAATTTGAATGACAGCATCTAGCTCTCTCCTTTTCTGCTCAATCAGCATGCAATTGTAGTAGCATACATACTTCTGCCCATAATCAAAAGTACTTTTATTCCAAGGTACTTTCAGATATAACCCTTCACGGTTCAAAATGTCTCCTGTTAGAAATAACCCTTCACAGTTCACAAGGTCTATCCTGTTAGATCTAAAGATGCAGTACTTTAAGTGGCTAGACCATGTTTCATATTGTGTGATGTGACTCCAGTCAGTCAGTAACTCTATTCCAGCTAGATCTGAAGATGTTGTAAGTGGCTAGACCATGTTTTGTGTTGTGTGATGTTACCCCAGTCAGTCAGTAACTTTATTCGGCAGTGGATAACTTTGATTTGTCCAGTGGAATATCCTGGAAAAGTAAAGAAATTTCAGTTCCAACCCTGATAGTTATTGAAATCTTTAATAGCCAAGTACTGTAACAAATTTGTGTTGAGATAATACTAATAGTATGAAATGTTATAAAAAGGTGAAGCTAATATGTATAATCAAAGCAGATTTTGAGACTGAAGACTTTTATTAACTTGGAGATAGTGAGCTTGGTGTCTTGGTAGCACATGCAATAAAAATACTATTTTGTGTCATAATATTTACTCACAGTACTTTTGTTAAATTTTGAAAGTAAATATTTTATCAAAATGCCACACTTTTTGACCCATAATGTATTGAATAACCCATCATGTCAGTTTCTAAGATAGTAACCATGTTTTAATTTATTTGTATCTTCACAGAGGGGCAATCCTATACTGTACAGTAGTTACTCATATTTTGATGGTGACTAGAGTAAAGAATTTAAGTGATGACACACTGGAAGGAAAACCTGCAAAGATAGAAATAGATGGAAGTATGTTGAAATAAAGTATTCAGAGAATGAATTGTGACTTGAATGTATGACATATTGCAGTGATTTTTTGATGGACAGGAGATTTTGCAGCTATTCATCAATTCATTTTGCTGCCATCTTAAAGTGTTTAAATGATTACCTGCTTAAATATTGATATCGTACAACATGGTGGATACGAAATCAAATTCATCAGTTGCACTATTATGCCTTGGTTAAATATTTTGTAAAAAGTGTGATGTATGTTGACATAATTTTCAAATTCATCCTCAAAGCAGATAACATTGTTGAACTGATGTGTTTCAAATAGACATAAAATAGCAATGAAAAATGAAACTAATTGACATGATTATTGCAAAGTATGGTCTGTGAAGGGGTGTGTCTCTTGTCTCAGGACTGATAGATGGGGACCTAGGTAGACTCACAGATAGCTGGAGCACTTAAGTATCAACTTACAAACAGTTCCAGTCTGAGACAGTGAGTATGGTTTATTATCCTTGGTCAGATTGTAGGAATGAATGTCTCTGATATGGGTAGTCAGTCTGTCATTGTGCAAGCCAAGGATGAACTTGCCATATCAGTGGCTGTAGAATGTTTGCATTTTGACAAGAGTGTCCTGTTCATCAGTAGTTTAATTATCCAGCCTTTTGGCCATATATTGTATGTCCAGTTAGACTTTGGCAGAAAGCTCATTTGTGGCATGATGAAAGTGGTCCTTCCAGAAATTGGTGAGGGGTTAGAAAGGGATTTTCATGACATCTGTAATAGGGCAGACTGTGTCCTATGGATACTTGAGTTATATCTGCTATGAATAGAAATGATGTGTGTTTTGTGAGTCTCGAAAATAATTCAGGTTATGGAGGAATGACAGACCAAGTTCAGCATTCTCTTATTAATGATAGCCTATATAAATGTCAGGTATGCCTAAACAGTTCTCACTGGTCAGAGGTTGAGCACTGGTGCATGAGTTGATGAAAGGTTTGGTTTGTAACCTAAAATATCCCCATCATCAACTCTCAGGCTGAATTTAGTTATTCATGTTCTTGTTTGATGATTTGTACATCTTTGGTTGTGGCTATGTGCATGCAGGCATTTCTGATTATTTGTTCATACAGACTATATGTGTGAGCTAACATTGGCTACTGTATGCTTGTCCAGTCAGGTTGTGAATCGGAATTCCTGTTCATGGGTCAATTATACTATCTTTCACTTGCATCATTTCAGGAAAGTAGGAATTGTTGCTTGCAGTGCTGAACTGTTTTTATCCAAGCTTACAGTGGCTTTCCTTATTGATTAATGTTGAATGTGTTTCTGTAATTTTTTAATTTTTGTGGTTGTAATTTTTTATGTTTGTCCTGTAATTTTTAATTCTGTTCTCTTTCCTGTTTAGCTGCCATTTCCTTGCCCAACATGCTGTTACATTGGAAAAGCACTTTTATATATGGTTCATCATTGTTGATACAACTACAATCATGGCAATCTAATGTTTTACAAATATCTAAGTAAAATCACAACTTCAATAGCAGTATCTCCAGGCCAGCCAATTTGAAGAAGTTCAGATTTACCATTTAAAAATTAAAAAAATATAGTATTGACCCATGTGACCTAATTAATATGATCTGAGCAACCAATAGTGAGGCAGATAGCTGGGCTCTAGCCAGGTTCACTTGTCCAAAATCAAGTCCAAGTCAATGTGTCCTGAGTCCAAGCCATGTCAGAATCAGAGTGAAGGCCGGGACAAGAATATCAGAGTCGAGAATCCAGTTGAAACGTAATTTTGATTTTTGTTGCTCACTCCAACTTGGCTGGCCTGGATGTATTGCCATTGCTAATGTTGTTTGTGATTGTACTAAAATATTTGCAAATATTGGATTGCCAGTATGTTATCGATAAGGCATGATAAGTATGGACAGTTTGTCAACTGCTTGTGACAACTAGGATTCAAAGACATTTTAAAACTCTTGGCATAGTCGTGTTAATGAAGCAGTCTATGATGTATTACAAGTTTTCCCTGTCATATTGTATGGGAGGGGGCAGAAGAGAGTAAAGGAGGCTATTGGGGAATGGTGGGTACAGGTGTGGAGGAGGGGTAGGGAGAGATTAAACTCTCAGGATGACTCCCAGAAAAGTTGTCCATAGCTGTTTAAAACTATGAATGCATCATTATAACCTCAAACCTTGTTTATTTTCAGTGTGATAATCACCATGCAAAGCTCAAAGATCATCATTCAAGGGACTCGTGCGAAGAGACCAGCAAGAAAGTTAAAATCCTAGATTAGAGGTGAGAGGTTTGATCAGACATAGCGAAGTCTGCATGTTTTTGTGTGATTATGTGTGTGTATGTCTTATAATGGAATCTTGGGTTATATAGTTAAATGAGCCAATATGCCATGTTATGTTGGATTGTTGGTACTCATATTCAATATATACACAACTATAAAGTACAGTAGGTAAAATTTCATCAAACATGGAATGTGCTGCTGTACAACATAAATTGACCTTACTAAAATTTGAAAACTTTATTATAACTCAAACATAAAATGTAAAAACAAATTTTATGGACCAATACAAGATTTCTACATGCCAATAATTGGGGGAATGTTTTGTTACATTTCATAAAGTTGTATTTGTGTTGTGTGGATCATTCCATTCTAATGCCAATTAGTCCAAAAACATAACATTGACTGTTACATTTCATAATTGTGGTTTTTTTACCAAATTTTCTTGGTTGATTACTGTAGGTGTTAACATGTACTAGTGAGAAATTATTATATTGGAGAATATTTTACCATTTTGTTAAATTTGCTAAACTAGAATGTTAATTCCTATGGCTATTACATTATTTTATTTTTCCATTTGGATTGAACCCATGTTAATATGATTATTATCATTACTTTATCAACAATGCAGATTTGAATAATTTGCACTTTTTAGTAAAAGTTAATTAATAACAACTTTGTGGCTAATAGCTCATTTTTGGCAAGGAAGTCACTTCTATTGGTGGTTGATCATATGCAAACTCATCCCTCACTAATTTAATTATGTGATTAATTGTTGGTAAACAATGAAAAGTTCACACTAACTATCATTTCATGCAAAATAATGATCAGTAGTGCAAGCAAGCCATGATATTTCTACTGGTCTAGGTTGTCATTACATATTTTTGTTTTATATAGACAAAATGATTGATGCCGAAGATATAAACACAGTAGTTATGATGCTGAAGAAGGAGACAACACCATACATCAGTGAGTTGTATTGTCTTGAAACAATTGATTGGCTCCTTGTTAATTACTTCCCATACTGGAGGCAACTAAAACCTATGCAATCAAGTTGGTGTCTGGGTGTGTATGTGACAATGAGCTTGTGAACAACATATCTCTACAAAATGCATACTAGAGTGATACCATACTTGGTTAATAAGTTGGGAATTTGGTGATCCCTATTGATTTGGTGCACAACTCATGAATATTAGTGATTGGGCTTGGTTTACTGAGGCCTATAACAAATAGCTTTGGCCATGTTAGTTTGCGTTTCCAATTTTTAGTGCTAATCTATTGGTATCTCAGTATCTGCCTTCTACTTTAATCTTGTCCCACTAAACATCTAAAGCATGAGGAGGTGTGATAGAGAGGGGGGGGGGGGTGGATTGGATAACATGGGAGCGAGGAGGGAAGGTAAGAAAGGGTGGACCATTGCACTTTTCCCCAAGACCTTCAGTTTTGTTTCTCTGATTCACTTTATGCAGATACCATAATTTCAGAGCCAAACACATGGCTAAATCTGGGAAATAAGCTATGGACACCCCTCCCCTCAGACCCCTGCCCCTTATTCAGACATCAAGGCTCTATGCAGCTATTTGTGTGATCCAAAGAAAATATCATGCTTTGTGCACCACTGATGTACTTGTCAAGTGAGAAGATTCAAATTTGGCCACCCCACTTTCCAAACCCACTGCTGATGCCGTCATGAGGTGATCCAAAAAACTTTCATTCATGAAACTACACAAAATCTATAAACATGAATTATTCCTTAACAATTACCAGCAAGAGTCTAATCATGGATAGTACCATATTATTGACATTTAAGTCTTGCTAGTTTTCCTTGTTGAAAACAATTCTCCTCTCCTTATGACCCTCCCAATTTAGTAGGGCAGCTGAAAGGGCTGTCAGCTGGGGCAGGTCTCACTCAGCATGCCCAGGGCCACTCGGTGAGACCCCATACAAAGATTACACAAGTGCATAAAATGCTCTTTTTGCTGTTGTGATCCTAATGAAGAAAAAGATTGATGAATTCAAAATAAAATTTAAAAAAATTGAACCCCAAAATGACATGTTTGTTGGACAGTACGAATGCACATATTCCATGATATTTTAGTAACTAAACTGATTGAAAAAGAGCATTTTTCCTCTCTGCATGCAAATTATTATTTTTGTTTTGTCTAAGGTTAACTTCTAGCTAGGCTGACTCCTACTGGCTCCTGCTCAACTTGGTGTGTCTAAATTTCACCACATGGTAGAGCAAAGAAATACCATCATAAATGAATGCAACTCAGCCATTACATCTTAAAAATGAAAATAGTGTTATTGAACTAAAATATTACAAAATATCTTACTTATATGATGAATATTAATTATCCTTCCTGAGTGGATGAGATTGCAAGTCTCAGCTCGACACATGGTCCTTGTCATTGATGGAATGTGTACATGAGTACAGGTGATATTTGATACAGTATTAGAAAAGTAGGTTTGAAAAGTTTGGTTTGTCCTATTGCTGTTGTCTATCAGGTGCCTGGATGACTCTGATGAATTAGCTGAGAGTAGTGACCTTTGAGGGGAGCATTGGTTTAATTCCCTTAAGTTGCTGATGTGTTTACAAGTCTCAGCTCATCACCTGAATGGTTGTTGGCATTGATGGCATATGTTCATGAGTTGCCAAGGCCTGTGCCATTTAAGTAAATTGTTCATGTGGAACATTGTCCTTATTTACAGCTTTTTATCTAAACAATGAAATTAAAACTTCATTGTTACTAAAATCACATCAAATTTTTGCATGTTGCTGACGCACATTTTAACCTTCATCACTTCTCAGCAATATAGACCTGTCTGAACATATGATATTCCACTCTAAATTTGCTAAACATGACATTTTGTCACTAATATCTGAGAGGTAATCCTAATATTTGAATATTTCATAACAGCATCTGGCAATTTTTAAAAGTACACATTGGATAGATGTGAGGAGGCAAACTGTTAGGTATTGGGGAATTTGAAAGGATTTCTACTTGGGAGGCACACTGGTAGTGTGCAAAAATGGTAGTGGGACAAAATGACCTGTTATCTACTCAAACTGCCAAAATGTTGATGAATGAAAACATAGTATAGAAGCTTCTTCTTAAATACATTTTCATATATTTTGTTAATTACTTTCAAGAAAATGTAACAGTAACTGCAGTCCCATATGGAAACTAGAATTTCTTCACACATTTACTGTGCAAAAAATGTTTGTATATTCAAAGCTAATTGTTGAGTGTATATTCCAATTGGTCCATGGTGAGTCACTCTAGAGATCACAATTTTGTTTTGAGGTACTGATCAAGTTAGGTCTATAAACAATTATCTCTACATTTGACAAATTTCACCATGATGTCTTTGTTGGTATTTCAACAAAACTAACAAGTTAATTTTAAGCACAGTTCTGCAAAAGTTTATTAGCTGCAAAACCTTACTTTTAACATACAGCCGGCTGTTGGCCAACAGGTACTGATAGAGTGCTGCAATATTTCTGTACCTTTAAAGTAGGGGGCTACCATGGACCATGATATTTTCTAAACCAGCCCCTTACAATAACCTCAAAGTAACAAAATAAATTACTGAATGCAAATGAAAACTCCCATTTTATAAGGGTAAATTTCCACTCCAACCTGATTTTATCATTTAACCAATAACTCATTTGATTATAATTGAATTTGGATTCTACACTTGTGCAAAAGGAAATATTGTCTGCCATTAGATAATCACTAGTTATGGCTGGTACTTATAGTGGCTATCTTTGGTGTGAAAGCTATAAATAATCAAAAGTTGCTGTGAGTCTTAACTACTCTGGATCATACCTTGCCACTTGGATTTGTTTTTAACAAATATTCATTTTGAGAGCAACATGTCTCTGATACAAAATGGAAAAAAAAATCAAACAATCCATATTAAAGAATTCTTTCTTTAAACTTTCTACCTATTATTAGATTAAACAGTAGTAATTATTTCTTAAGCGGCGACTTATGGGACATCATCCAGTTTTGCTTCTGCTTTTAACTTAACTGCTTTCAATGTCATTGCATGTGTATTGTTTATATGATTTTAAATGTTTTGTGATGTTATCTCTTTTTTATGTAGTTTCATAATTAGATCACCCTACACCAGGACTGCCTCCATCATGTACAATCAGAGTGTGATAAGGAAGACTTTCAAGTGAGGTTCATCATTGATACCATTGGTAAGATTTAAAAAATAATATGTAAATGCCTTTTAGGATATGATAGTGCATCAAATTCAAGTGGGAAATGATCCACAGCTTAAACTATCAAACTAACACTAAAAATTTCAGCTTGAACGTTGGTCAAATTGCTTTTACTGACATTGGAGTACAGTATGTTAAAGGTAGTCTGTATTGGCCCTAAATTTTGGCATGCTTAAATTGCTAGAAGTTTTCAAAAAGTACTGACCTTGAGGTCTTTAACTTTCCAAACTGTTCTCATATTCTATATGAACACACAAGATTTCCTGAATGTCCTAGCGAGGTAAATTGATTTAGTTCCAGTATGGGAAGTACCGCCATTTACTGTTGCTCAATGGAATACTATTATGAATACAAAGCAATTTTTCTTCCTGCCACTGGGATTGGGGTGGGGTGGGGAGATGAGGGGGTCATGCCCAGTGTCTCTCTCATTTTGTTTTGTCCTTTTTGTGTGTGGGGGGATGGGTGGTGTTCATTTAGAAGAGTTGATCTTGATAACATTACTGTTTCATTATAATGGTTGTACAGATGGAGGGATGGTGGTGAGCAGAAAGAAGAGAGATTATTTAAGAACAATATCACTTGTAGAACACCAACTGTGTATGGCCTTCTGTGATTGTTCCAAATCCGATATGGAACGCGGGAGTGAGGCTGTCCAAGATTGAAGACATTGGACACAACATCAAAGAATTCTTCTATTTTCTTTCCCTGTATCAGAAAATCTTTTTCAATCCATTCCTTTTTTGACATCTTGACAGGAAGAGGAGTGTTTGCAACAAAGGAAATCAGGCAAGGTGATTTCTAGCTAGAGTATAGAGGAGAAATCATTTCTCCTGAGGAGGCATCCAAAATAGCTAGAACCAAGGAAGATGGCAACACCTTCTTGTACTTTTATGAGAATGGTGGAATTATAGAATGGTAAGTTAAAATGTTTGCTTCCCAATTTTATGGTCTGCATATGTTTAATTTTTTTTATGACTATTCACAACATCAAAGATAACAATTTAAAATATGCATATTTTTTTTCTATAAATATTCACAACATCCAGGGTTCAAATTTTGACTATATCAATCACTAATTTGTGAGAAGGATGTTATTATTGCCAGGAGAAAATGAAAGGCACTAGTAATTTTTGGGGAGTAACCTAACTTCCCCTAGAATTTTAGGTACACATTTCTACAAATAAAAGTCTCCTTTCAGAAGATTTGTCAGATGGAGGGAGAGGGGGGGGGAGGACTCAGGGTAGCATGACCAGAGGTTGATATTTAATGTTTTGTGGAATGTGGAAGAGAGGGAGGAACTTTTTTCTAGAGGTAGGGAGTGGCTGGCACAAAGCAATCCACTAAGTTAAGTGCAGAAAATCTAGCCTAAACATTTGTTTAAAAGAAAAAACAATATTTTTTTTTATGAAAAACAAAAGAAATGCATAGCCATGCTTACAAGTTTTACATGTAGTCACCTGTAAGTGGATCGTGGAGCTAAGAATAATAAATTGGGAAGAGGGTAGGACTGGGGAGAGAGGGATGGGTGTTTATAAGCTAGGGACAAGGGAGTGCTGGCACCATATGCCAACCACATTTTGCTTAACACTACACTCAGTCAAATGGGAGAAGCCAGCCTATTCACATGTTGACAAAAGTAAAATTTGCATAAACTTGTGTACAACTTTGGATGTAGTGATCTGGCAGTGGATGCTAGCCTAATTTACTGAGGAAGAGGGAGTGAGCAAGGACTGGGGTGGGCAACAGGGAATTAAAGAAGTATTGATATGGAGTCATTTGATAGTTTTCCATTTTCAAGCTAATTTGAGAGACGTTTAATATTGGTGTTTGAAATCTTTTTCATGTTGTTGTTGGTCTTAAAATTTGAATTAACTTTTATACTACACAAAGAATCATATATAAGCTATCAGCATAATTAAAGACATCACAGAGAATAACAGTCTAATATACAATCATGTGTCCATTGAATAAAAAATATCAATGATAAAAAGGGGTTATATTCAATAAGAATTGGATGCAAATTCCTCCAGAATGTTACATTCATTTTCCTATTATACGTGTAAAAAATCCTTTTGGCTTTGACTATCTAATGTATTGGAGTGATCTGTCTATGCAGCTCTCTAAACAGTGTTTCAACTTTTAAAGTTATTCAGTCCTGCTCCTTTGGTTTCATAGTCATTCTAAATTGTTTTATAATCCACTTAAACTTTCAATTTGTTGCCCTCAGTATTGATGCTACAGACACAGCCTGTGTTGCAAAGATGGTAAATGATGAGATTGGCAGGGAGGCCAATTCTGTTATGAAGAAACAAATACTTGAAGGAAGAGTCTGTCTCTGTTTGTTTGCCCTAAAAGACATGAAACATGGTCAAGAACTCCGGTACGACTATGGGCAAACAGATTTACTGTGGAGAAAGAAGGTAAGAAAGAAATTGCAAGGCATGAGTAAAAAATCACTTGTTTGTTAAGGTTTAATAGGTTATGGAGAAACATCTTAAAGATAAAGTCTTGGTCATGATGTTTTTTTCAGATTTTATCTTACAAGTGAAAGTTCATATCAGCATTAAGGAAAACTGAATGGATATTACAACTTTTTCCACAATATGTAGGGAATAGAGTGGTATAAACTGAACTGTGTAGACTTGGCGACAAAAACATTTGCTGGCACTAAACACATTTCTAATGTAAAAGATAAGTTTAAAAACACTTTCTGCTAGAACGAGATTTGATTGAGGAAACCTTGGATGTTGTCGTAACCTCATTATTCAATTGCAACTATTTATGTGGTTTGACACATTTCATAAGATTTTTTTAATTTAACCTTTGTGTTTGTTTATACTAATATAACCTTAATACCAATACCTTCCCTGTAGTTCAGTACTTGTCTTACAGTACTGATACTTAGCTATGCATGTGACTATGAAGAAGACAAATATGTGCTGTGAAAGCCGAGCACAAGACTCCTTTGATGCTTGTAAAACCATAAAAAAAAAAAGGCATGAAGAAAACTGCTCAAAGCTTCAAGTTTCCTTCGTTATTTCAAATTTATGGAAATTATTAAAAATAAGAAAACTTTTGAACTGTTCTAGACCTTCCAGGATTTGAACCCTAAACCAAGACCCAGAGAATTATCAAATTTATAATTTGAAGCAGTGTTAATATCACCTTTCATGGGATTATCAGTGAGGTACATAACTGTGAGAATCTGTAAGATAAAATATATACTTAAAGTTTACAGCAAAATAGTTCAATCTACTTGCTTCTGAACTAAACAGTGAGGGTGGTGTCTTAATTTAACAAATTGTAATGGAAGTTGTCAATACTTGGTAAACTATTTACAAGCTAATAGTGGCCAAACATGATGTGGTAGGAATTAGAAAATATGCAATGAAATATAAGCAAGAAATTTTTGGCACAGAAATAAATGAATTTATAACAACCTTCAAGAACATCAGCTTAACCACCAATATGTACTAGAAATGAAATAATGGTCACTTATGCTCTTTGCTTCATTCCTCAAACTACTATTCTGTAGCACAAAATTTTTAGAACCATTTGTCGTGAATAATCTTTCTCTTCTCAAAACAATAAATAAAAGGTGTTACTGTAAGTTAAATGAAAACAAATGAATGTATGATCTTATATTTCTCAAGTTTATTTTCCTTTAATAATGTTGAAATCAAATATTACAAAACGATATCATGCAGTGTATGAAATATTACAAACCTTGGTCCCTGGCCCCAAATGTTCCTATTTTCACCCATCAATCCTCGTCTACCCCCTCCCCACCCCACTCACAATCACTATTTACCCATCTAGTAACCTTTGTTATTTACATAAACAGATTAAGAGGGAAATATTCTAAATCTGTTGCATGATATGGATAAAATTGAAAGCAAATAGTTAATAGCCATCTCTGTAATTTCTTCCTCAAAAGAAAGAACTATTTCACACATTTTTGTAGAAAAATAATTATTAAAAGTTTACTTTTGAAAATAATAACAACAACTATTGCAAAATAATATATATCTGTGAAGTTAAGATTTCCCTCTACCAGTGAAAAACAGAACACTATTTAAAACAAAAATAGGACAAAATGTGCAACAAAAAAACAAAAAATCTTGCTTTTGTTTGAGATCTTGAACATAACATACATCGCATGCATCTTGCTCATGTCCAGATGTTTAAAGGAGCATTTTGAGGAAAATTTAACAAATTTTCTGCCCTGTCAAGATACTAAAATCCCATGCCAATGAAGGTCATCAATTTCACTAGACAACTTCAACCTAAAATAATGTATTCCAAGTGGAACAATTTCAAACATTATCAATGTGATTTCTGTGCCTGAAATATGAAAAATGTCTTGAGTGTTAACTATGGAAGATCATTGGATTTGTTCACCACTTTAACCACTGTGGGCTTGATTAAATTAACAATTAAATGCATAAAGCTTCTGTAATTGCTTCAAGAAAGTTGTTGTTTTTGGTTGAAAGCAATTTATTCCTTTTCTCCCATGTTGTAAGTCCTATTCATATAGGGTAAAATGAATTGGTTTGTTTACGAGGTAAACACCCCCCCCCCACCCCAATACAGAAATCATTGATACAAATATGTAGCTAACCTGTTGCATTATTGTTCAAAATTATACATGGCTTTAGAACTCATTTGTATACATTTCCTCCAGTTCTGCTTGTGTTAATTCTAGTTAAGAATGAAACGTCATATCTTCTTATGGCATATATACATTTTTGTTACATGCGCAGTTTTATCAAGTTTTTTGAAACACACTTAGAAGGAAGTGAAAATACAAGGAACTCTTTTTTCTGATACAACAAATTTGTTACCATCGAAGAACAGAAAGTAAAACACAAAGTGTGTATTGCAGTCTAAGAAGTAAAATACTAAACTTTGTCACACAAAAGAGAAAAAAACTTTATGAAATGTTGGTCCGTCAAATGTAATACAAACTATTCCTGTGTAAATAAAAAAATATCTACAATGGCAGAAAAGGAGACAAAAGTCCTCCAAGCAATTCTGGGATACATATAAATATTGCAAAATTATGAGGAGATATCAGATATGGAAAAGTTATCCTGTGTGACATATTGACTTTTAATTTTGGGGATTAACCTTGAATAAATAGAAAGGAAATGCATTTCTTTTTCAAATGTTGAAAAAAATAGCCATCGCAATGAGCACTCAATCCATAACTTAAATTATACATTGCTTTAGAACTCATTTGTATACATTTCCTCCAGTTCTGCTTGTGTTAATTCTAGTTAAGAATGAAACTTCATATCTTCTTATGGCATATATACATTTTTGTTACTTATTTAGATTTAATACAAACCAATGACCTACTGTAGTTTTACGATCGCATTGTAATGAGTGACCATTTAGCAGTACATGTAATTATCCAGCAATGAGCTATTTCATAGACCCATTGAAAGTAGTGACCATTTAGCAGAACGTGTAATTATCCAGCAATGAGCTACTTTGTAGACCCATTGAAATTGGTGACAATTTAGCAGTACGCGTAATTATCCAGAAATGAGCTATTTCATAGACCCATTGTAATTAATGACCATTTAGCAGTACGCGTAATTATCCAGCAATGAGCTATTTCGTAGACTCATTGAAATTAGTGACCATTTAGCAGTATGTGTAATTATCCAGCAATGAGCTATTTAATAGACCCCATTGTAATTAATGACCATTTAGCAGTACGCGTAATTATCCAGCAATGAGCTATTTCGTAGACTCATTGAAATTAGTGACCATTTAGCAGTATGTGTAATTATCCAGCAATGAGCTATTTAATAGACCCCATTGTAATTAATGACCATATAGCAGTACGCGTAATTATCCAGCAATGAGCTATTTCGTAGACTCATTGAAATTAGTGACCATTTAGCAGTATGTGTAATTATCCAGCAATGAGCTTTTTAATAGACCCCATTGTAATGAGTAACCATTTAGCAGTATGTGTTTTCTATTGTCTATTATCTATTGTTGTTACATTGCAAGACAATATTACAACTGTATTATTCATTATGAGAATTGAATTCATGTTATTGATCCACTAACCAAGCTCTGCCTGTATGAATTTCAATATGTTGAACAATCAATACCTTGTTTTGTGCACATTGGGACAATCATTATTAACTTTTGCATATGAACCTCATTTTCATCTTTCTTTCTTCAATTTTTTTCAATAGTTTCAAATCGATAATCCAGCTTTTTGCCTGCAAACGGTCCAATAGTGTTATACAAACTTTTCTTGCAAAGCAAATACTGCAAAAGGAAATACCAAAGAAGTAGCTTGTGTCTCCAACATGGCTAAAAACTCATTGGATATATTTCCCTTGATGTTATTGATCAAACTTTTTTGTTGCCATTTAATTTATAAGAAGTATTTGAAATTTTCTGATACAGAAAAAAAAAGAGTTGGAACACAAAGATATATGTTGTTTCACTGATCAAATTTACTTTGCCATCAACTATATCAGAGTAACTGTGGTAAATATACTAATGGCCGTCACAATGTGACAACGAACAACATCTCACCTTTAAATAAAAGACCTGGTGTCATCCCAGGACAAAATAGTTAACGAGACTTACTATTAATGTATATCAGTTGGAATTTAGGTACACTTAATCAAAAACTGTTTCAGACTGTATAAATGACAATTAACTCTACAGGGTGACAAATATATTGTAAATACATCATTTCTTAACAAGACTGCAAGCCCACGATGATTGGATGAGTACTGTCATGAACAAACTAAACATAGGTAGATGCCATGCTATGTATATTCCATTTTGAAACGGTTATCGGTTCCAATCGTTCCAAGAATCCAGTGTTTGATGGGGGAACCATGCAACCATACAATCCATTCTCTTCTTCACCAGAAAACACCGGATAACGTGAAACATTCTCGATCACGTAATTTGGGATTCACTCATGATGGCCATATTTCTGGGATGTTTCCTGAGCAAACATTGGCAATAGATTTGTAAAGATGGTGGCTTTTCACCTCTGTACCCTTGAGTTGTATCAGACTGAATCTCACACTATTGGATGTTGGAATAATTGAATTTTTTTAATAAGAGATTGCATTCTATTTAAATATTTTATGTATCTTCTTCATCGCTGTCTTGATTTCTGAAAAGTTTGGTCTGTCCTCTGGTTCTTTCCTCCAGCAGGCCTGGATCCATTCCCAGACGGCACCTGGACATTCGGGAGGCTGGTTCATCCGATAGCCTGAAATTGAGGAGAAGATAGGCTTATAACCATGACAACGACAAACAAGCACAGGCATCTAACAGTCGCTATGGTAGTGGTCAATAACGAGACATTTTAGGCACATTTCCAAGAATGTCAGACTTTTCTACATCATTTGTATCATTAATATTATATGGAAATAGTAGTTAGTGTATCTAACGTAAATTAAGGTGGCATTTTTCTTGAGGACGAAAAGAAGGAAGCAGTTACAGCTTTACAAAAATAAACCCCCCCTCCACTCCCCCAAAGAATAATTCATTAACTGTCTGGTACAGCTTTGGAAACCCTCTATTATACCTACTGAGGCTTTCTTGTGTAACTATACTAACCAACTGAGGACCACCTGTTGTAACTTTTGTTATCTATTATATATCATCTTTCAATTGTAATTACGGATTTTGACTGGTTGTCCATCTGACAACCCGGCCTAATAGTTGATATGTCGAGAAAATTATAAAAATATCAAAATAAGAATCACTAATATATCACTTTAGGAGAGATTGATTAGACCATTAAAACTGATTGGTTGGAATTAAACAGGACTATATGATGTTTTGATTTATATATTTGATTATTGATTCCTAGAGCTACAGTATGATGTGTCAACTGTTTTTAACAAGTAATTCTTATTTTTCAAATTGGGGGCCTGGGGGGGGGGGTGATGTGGGGTGGGGAAATACAAGATGCCAATCAGGATGCTCATTATGGATTCCAAGGGCTCAGGTAAACTCTTCAATGAAGTGGCAGGGTTTGGGATTGAAAGTGTTTCACATAATAAAACGATTTTCAAAATGTTTCCTTGTCTTTTATTTCAAATTGTGAATGTTCTGATTTTGGCCAAAAATGAGAAATAAAATCTTAATGCTTTGGCCAGACAAAATCATTAAATTTTGAAAGAAAAAAAAAAATGTTCTCAAATGCCAGTCAGGATGCTCATTATGGATTCCAAGAGCTCGGGTACACTCTTCAATGAAGGTAAGTGTCGGTCTATGGAACACTAATAAAATGATTTTCAAATGTGTCTTTGTACTTTCTTTAAATTGAGAACGAATAATCTCATTATAGCTTAATAAGAAGGACACCTTCTATACAGTGTAGAAAAAACTTTAAAAAATGGCCCAAAAAAGAAGAGAATTGATAAGGCTATAAGCCATACAAATCCCAAAAATTTTGACCAAAAAAAAAAGTTCTCAAATGCCAGTCGGGATGCTCATTATGGATACCCAGAGCCCAGATATGCTTCTCTCTGAAGTTAAAAGTGATAGCCTATGGAATTTTTAGCCTATTAAAATGATTCTCAAAATGTTTCATTATAAATTCCCTCAAATTGAGAATGAATAATATCACTGTTGCTTTGGAAGGACACCCACTATCTAATGCATATGTGTAGGAAGAACTAAAATAAGGTCATGATTTTGGCCAAAAAAAAATAAACTCCTTAGGCTATATAGCCATACAAATTCATTAAATTTGGACCAAAAAAAAAAGTTCTCAAATGCCAGTCAGGATGCTCATTATAGATGCCAAGGGCCCAGATATGCTTCTCTCTGAAGTTAAAAGTGGTAGCCTATGGAATTTTTAGCCTATTAAAATGATTCTCAAAATGTTTCATTATAAATTCCCTCAAATTGAGAATGAATAATATCACTGTTGCTTTATAAGAAGGACACCCTCTATCTAATGCATATGCATGGTAAGAACTATAAAGGTCATGATTTTGGCCAAAAAAAATAAACTCCTTAGGCTATATAGCCATACAAATTCATTAAATTTGGACCAAAAAAAAAAAGTTCTCAAATGCCAGTCAGGATGCTCATTATAGATACCAAGGGCCCAGATATGCTTCTCTCTGAAGTTAACAGTGGTAGCCTATGGAATTTTTAGCCTATTAAAATGATTCTCAAAATGTTTCATTATAAATTCCCTCAAATTGAGAATGAATAATATCACTGTTGCTTTATAAGAAGGACACCCTCTATCTAATGCATATGCATGGTAAGAACTATAAAGGTCATGATTTTGGCCAAAAAAAAATACTCATAAGGCTATAGCCATACAAAATCATTAAATTTTGGAAACAAAAAAAAGTTCTCAAATGCCAGTCGGGATGCTCATTATTGATTCCCAGAGCCCAGATATGCTTCTCTCTGAAGTTAAAAGTGGTAGTTTGTGGAATCTTTAGCCTATTAAAATGATTCTCAAAATGTTTCATAAATTCTCTCAAATTGAGAATGAATAATATCATTGTTGCTTAATAAGAAGGACACCCTCCATCCAATGCATGTGTGGAAAGAACTAAAAGGGTCATGATTTTTACCCCCCCCCCCTCCCCAAAGTAAGGCTTTGGCCATACACACTCAATAAATTCAGACAAAAAAAGTTCTCAATGCCAGTCAGGATGCTCATTATGGATACCCAGAGCCCAGATATGCTTCTCTCTGAAGTTAAAAGTGGTAGCATATGGAATTTTTAGCATATTAAATGATTCTCAAAATGTTTCATTATAAATTCTCTCAAATTGAGAATGTATAATATCATTGTTGCTTAATCAGAAGGACACCCTCCATCCATTGCATATGTGTGGAAAGAACTAAAAGGGTCATGATTTTCACCCCCCTCCCCTTTGTAAGGCTTTGGCCATACAAACTCAATAAATTCAGACAAAAAAAAGTTCTCAATGCCAGTCGGGATGCCAAGAGCCCAGATATGCTTCTCTCTGAAGTTATAAGTGGTAGTTTATGGAATTTTTAGCATATTAAAATGATTCTCAAAATGTTTCATAATAAATTCTCTCAAATTGAGAATAATATCATTGTTGCTTAATAAGAACAACACCCTGTATCTAATGCACATGTGTGGAAAGAATTAAATAGGTCATGATGTGGGCCATATGGCTGCAACTTTACAAATTTAGTGAATTTGGAGAACGAAAGTTCTCAATTGACAGTCAGGATGCTCCCTATGTTTTCATACAGAGCTCAGAAATATGCTTTACTATGCAGTTTCTATGTTTTTTAGAATTTCTTTCAAGGTGGGAATGGTTCTTCTCATTCCATCTATTTTTGTAAAATTAAATGAAATTAGATAATCAGAAATTTGCTTTTCTATCCAGATAAAAGTGGTAGTCTATGGAATTTTAAGCCTCATGATATCATAACAATTTTCAAAGTGTTTTAAAATAACCTTCTTTTAACCTGGGAATGAATAATACATTATTACATAATTCAAAAAGACACCCTCCATCCTATGCATATACTTAAAAGGTCATGATTATGGTAAAATATAGAGTTATTTTTAAAGGGTTAAAAATTCCCAATAAACCACTTTAAACTGATCCTAGACAAGCATATCTGGTAACTCATAATGAGCATTCTATCTGACATTTGAAAGGGTTTTTTTTTTCGACTGAAATTAGGGTTTCGACTGAAATTTATTATTGTTTAGCATTGGGTGTTTATTACACTGTTTTAGGCTTTTACAATAATTGTCTTACTGTACTATTGTTTCTCATACTTATTTATATTTATAAACATAGACTATGATTTAATCTTTTGTGCATTTTGTTAAGTTTTTAAAATTATTTTACTATTTACATACTTCTGAAGTTGTTTTGGACTGTATGCGTTCAGGTTGTATTTTTTTATTATCGTTTAGTACATGTTTTTTATATTGTTGGGCTTTTACATTTTATGCCTTATTGGTTCTATATATTTAATATTTAGGTTTTTGTTACTATTTGTTTTTAGGTTTTACATTTGCAAAGCGCTTTGAGCAGTGTTGCTGATTATGCGCTTAAAATATTACTTATTATTACTAATATTATTGAGTGATGATTTTTTTGTCTTAGCTTTTTAATTCTTTCCAAAACTATGGTTAGGATGGAAGTTGTCCTACTGCATTAAGTTCAAATAATATGCTACATTCTCAATTTGAAAGGAAGTGAAATGAAACATTCTGATAATTATTTTAATATTTAGAGGTTTAAACAGTCCATAGACTTCAACTATTAGTTTCAGTATAAAGCATATTTCTGAGCTCTGGGAATTAATAATGAGCATCCTGACTGGCATTTGAGTACCTTTGATGATTTTTGCATGGCTGAAACCTAATGATTTTTTTGTGGCAAATCATGTCTTCCTGTTTTTTCCACAAGCAACAATGATATAATAAATTCCTAATTTGAAAGAAGTTATAACAAAACATTTTAAAGATCATTTTAATATTTAGCGGCTCTAAGTTCCATAGACTAACTATTTAACTTGGAATCCATAATGAACATCCTGACTGGCATTTGAGAACTTTCTATTTTTTTTGGTCCACATTTAACAGTTTTGTAGGCTGAAACCTTATAATTTTGATTTATTTTTGGCCAAAAAAATGACCTTTTAAGTTGAGGGTATCCTTCTGAATTAAGCAACAATTATATCAATTCCTAATTTGAAAGAAGTTATAATAAAACATTTTAAAAAATCATTTTAATATTTAGAGGCTTTTGGTTCCATAGACTAACACTTTAACATCAGAACTTTCTATTTTTGTTTGTCCAACTTTAACAGTTTTGTTACTCTGAAACCATAAAATTATTTTAATATTATAAGAGGCCTAGCTCTGAGAATCCATAATGAGCATCCTGACTGACATTTGAGAAATTGTTATTTGGTCCAAATTAAATAAGTTTGTAAAATTAAATTTAAATTAAATTTAAATTAACTAAGTTATGATTTTCTTTAGCTAAACCATGACCTTTATAAGTATTTCCACAATGATGCATGGGATGGTGTGTGTCTTTCTGAATTAAGCAACAATCATATAATACAATCCAAATTTGAAAGAAATTATTATGACAAATTTTGAAAATCATTTTATGCACATTTCTGAGCTTTGAGATGCCATTATGAGTATCCTTACTTCTGTCCAAATTGAATGATTTTTGATAATATTTGAAAACAATCATGACCTTTTAAGGCCTTTCCAAAATTACGCATAGGGTGGAGGGTGTCCTTCAGCAAAAATCAACAATGGCATTTGAAAACTTCTGCCAAATTGAAAGTTTTGTAGGGCCATATATAGCCTATGACTTTTTTTTTTAATTCTTTAGCAAAAATCATGACTGTTTTAATTCTTTCCAAAATTATGCATAGAATGTCTTTTATTCTCAATTATCAGGTCTGGATGCTCTTTATGGATTCCTAGAGCCCTGATTTGCATTTGTTTAGTGGTAGTCCCTAATTATCAAAATGATTTCATATAACACAAAATCATTCAATTTAGATTCTCAGCATCAAGAATTTTATGCTTTTCTCTGAAGCTAAAAGTGGCATGTTAAGAGGGTTAAAACTCCATTTTTTGCTGTGGCTAAAATTCTGACCTTTTTTTAATTCTTTCTAATATTATACCTAGATTGGAAGTTGTCATTCTGATTTAAGTTATTATTACTTCTGAATTATTACTTCTGACTTATTACGTCTGAGTACTTATTACTTCTGAGTTATTATTACTTCTGAATTAAGTAATATAATCAGTTCCCACATTGATAAAAGTTATAGCCATTTTTTGTAAAATCACTTTAATTTTTAGAGGGTAAAACTTCTAAAGACTACCACCTTAAACTCCTTTTTTTTTCTGTGGCTACAATCGTGACCTATTTTTAATTCTTTCTTATATTATACCTAGACTGAAAGTTGTCATTCTGAATTAAGTTAGATGAATATGATCTGTTCCTACCTTGAAAGAGGTTATAGACATTTTTTGGAGAAAATCACTTTAATGTTTAGAAGGTTAACTTTCAGAGAAAAGAACATTTCTGGGCTCTGGGAATCTATTTTAGAACTTTCATATTTTGTCCAAACTATAATGATATTGTACATGCTTATAAATACCTTATTTTGTTTGCCTTATGATGATTTTTAATTATTTGCCAAAATAATGACCTGTTTCTAAAATGATTTGATCCCAATTATTTATTATGTAACGGGCAATAGCCTTGTGATTCAATTTGTGTTTTTGGCCACACTCATTTTATCTTTTCATTTTAACTCAATACATGTTTCTGCATTTGAAAACATTCGTTTTAGTCCAAATTTAATGATTTTGTAAGGCTAAAACCTTATGACTTTTTTCATTTTTGGCCAAAGTCATGACCATTTAAGTTTTTTTCCACAATTACACATAAAATGGAGGGTTTCCTTCTGTGTTAGGCAACAATGGATACAATCAATTCCAAATTTGAAAGAAGTTATAAGAAAATATGTTGAAAATCATTATAAATATTTAGAGGCTTTAAGTTCCATAGACTAACACTTTTTACTTCAGAGAAAAGCATATTTCTGGTCTCTGGGAATCCATAATGAGCATCCTGACTGGCATATGAGAACCTTTTTATACTTGTCCTAATTTAATGTTTTGTAATGCTAAAACTTAATGATTTTTGTTTGTACTTTTTACCAAAATCATGACCTTTTAAGTTGTTCCACAAATATATGCATATGATTTAGGGTGTCCTCCTAAATTCAGCAACAATAATATAATTCATTCCCAATGTAATAGAAGTTATGAAAAACATTTTGAAAATCATTTTAATAAGCATAAAAATCCATACATTACCACTTTTATCCTTCAGAGAAAAGTATGTTTCCAAGCTCGGAAAATCAGTAATGAGCATCCTGACTGGCATTTGAGAACATTTTGTTTGTTCAAGTAAATTGATTTAGTAAGACTATTCATATCGCCTTACGAATTTTTAAATTTTCCACCAAAACAAAATATCATGACCATTTTCATTCTTTCCACAATGATGCGTAAGAGACAAAGGCTGTCCCTCCTAAAGTAAGCAACAATGATATAATACATTCCCAATGTGAAAGAAGTAATTATGAAACATTTTGAAAATCATTTTAATAAGCAAAAAAATCCATACACTACCACTTTTAACTTCAGAGAATAACATATTTTGGAGCTCTGGGAATCCATAATGAGCATCCTTACTGGCATTTGAGAACTTTTTTTTTTGTCCAAAATTTAACAGTTTTGTAAGGCCTTGTAAGCCTTACAAGTTTTTTTTTTTGGCCGCCAAAATCATGACCTTTAAGTTTTCCACAATAATGCATAGGATGGCGGTGTCCTTCTGTATAAAGCAACAATGATATAATACATTCCCAGTAATTATGAAACATTTTGAAAATCATTTAATAAGCGTAAAAATCCATACACTACCACTTTTAACTTCAGAGAAAAGTATGTTTCCAAGCTCTGGTTCCGTCATGGGCATCCTGAGTGGCATTGGAGAACTCGTTGAGTTTTTGGCCCCAATTTAGATATCATGAACAGTTTAATTCTTTCCACGGTGATGCATTAGATGGAAGGTGTCCTTCTGAAGGAAGCAATATGATATAAAACATTCCCAATGTGAAAGGAATTTTTAGAAACATTTTGAAAATCATTTTAATAAGCATAAAAATCCATACACTACCACTTTTAACTTCAGAGAATAGCATATTTTTGAGCTCTTAGAATCCATAATGAGCATCCTGACTGGCATTTGAGAACTTTTTTTTTTGCCCAAAATTTAACAGTTTTGTAAGGCCTTGTAAACCTTACAAGTTTTTTTTTTTTTTTGGCGGCCAAAATCATGACCTTTAAGTTTTTTCCACAATAATGCATAGGATGGAGGGTGTCCTTCTGTATAAAGCAACAATGATATCATACATTCCCAATGTGAAAGAAGTTATAATGAAACATTTTGAAAATCATTTCAATAAGCATAAAAATCCATAGACTAAACACATTTTAACTTCAAAAAGAAGCATATTTCTGAGCTCTGGGAATCCATAATGAGCATCCTGACTGGCATTTGAGAACTTTCTTTTTTTGTCCAAAATTTAACAGTTTTGTAAGGCTAACACCTAACAAGTTTTTTTTGTGGCCAAAATCATGACCTTTTTAGTTCTTTCCACACATATGCATTAGATAGAGGGTGTCCTTCTGAATTAAGCAACAATAATATCATACATTCCCAATGTGAAAGAAGTTATAATGAAACATTTTAAAAATCATTTCAATAAGCATAATAATCCATAGAATAACACATTTTAACTTCAGAGAGAAGCATATTTCTGAGCTCTGTGAATCTATAATGAGCATCCTGACTGGCATTTGAGAACTTTTTTTTGGTCCAAATTTAATGAATTTGTATGGCTGTAAACCTTATGAGTTTTTTTTTTTTGTTGGCCAAAATCATGACCTTTTAAGTTCTTTCTACACATATGCATTAGATAGAGGGTGTCCTTTTGAATTAAGCAACAGTGATATCATACATTCCCAATGTGAAAGAAGTTATGATAAAACATTTTGAAAATCATTTTAATAAGCATAAAAATCCATAGACTAACACATTTTAACTTCAGAGAGAAGCATATTTCTGAGCTCTGGGAATCTATAGTGAGCATCCTGACTGGCATTTGAGAACTTTCTATTTTTGTTTGTCCAAATTTAACAAGTTTGTAGTGCTAAAACCTTACAATTTTTTTGCCAAAAATCATGACCTTTTTAAGTTTACCTACAATTATACATTAGATAGAAGGTGTCCTTCTGAATTAAGCAACAATGATATCACCAATTCCTAATTTGAAAGAAGTTATAATAAACATTTTGAAAATCATTTCAATAAGCATAAAAATACATAGACTAACACATTTTAACTTCAGAGAGAAGGATATTTCTGAGCTATGGGAATCTATAATGAGCATTCTGACTGGCATTTGAGAACCTTTTTTTGTCCAAATTTTAACAATTTTGTAGGGCTAAAGCCTTATACTTTTGTTTAATTTTTTGCCAAAAATCATGACCTTTTTAAGTTTTACCACAATTATACATAAAATAGAGGGTGTCCTTCTAAATTAAGCAACAATGATATAATCAATTCCTAATTTAAAAGAAGTTATAACAAAACATTTTAAAAATCATTCTTTAAGTTCCAAAGACTAACACATTTCAGAAGAAAAGCATATTTCTGAGCTCTAGGAATCCATAATGAGCATCCTGACTGGCATTTGAGAACTTTCTATATCTGTTTGTTCAAATTAAACAATTTTGTAAGGCTAAAACCTTATAATTTTGTTTTAATTTTTGCCAAAACTATTGACCTTTTAGGTTTTTCCACAATTATGCATCATATAGAGGGTGTCCTTCTGAATTAAGCAACAATGATATAATCAATTCCTAATTTGAATGAAGTTATTACAAAACATTTCAATATCATTTTAATATTTAGAGGCTCTAAGTTCCATAGACTAACATTTTAATTTTAGAGAAAAGCATATTTCTGAGCTCTGGGAATCTATAATGAGCATTCTGACTGGCATTTGAGAACCTTTTTTTGTCCAAATTTTAACAATTTTGTAGGGCTAAAGCCTTATACTTTTGTTTAATTTTTTGCCAAAAATCATGACCTTTTTAAGTTTTACCACAATTATACATAAAATAGAGGGTGTCCTTCTAAATTAAGCAACAATGATATAATCAATTCCTAATTTAAAAGAAGTTATAACAAAACATTTTAAAAATCATTCTTTAAGTTCCAAAGACTAACACATTTCAGAAGAAAAGCATATTTCTGAGCTCTAGGAATCCATAATGAGCATCCTGACTGGCATTTGAGAACTTTCTATATCTGTTTGTTCAAATTAAACAATTTTGTAAGGCTAAAACCTTATAATTTTGTTTTAATTTTTGCCAAAACTATTGACCTTTTAGGTTTTTCCACAATTATGCATCATATAGAGGGTGTCCTTCTGAATTAAGCAACAATGATATAATCAATTCCTAATTTGAATGAAGTTATTACAAAACATTTCAAAATCATTTTAATATTTAGAGGCTCTAAGTTCCATAGACTAACATTTTAATTTTAGAGAAAAGCATATTTCTGAGCTCTGGGAATCCATATTGAGCATCCTGACTGGCATTTGAGAACTTTCTTTTTTGTTTGTGCCAATTTAACAATTTAAAGTTAGGTATATCTGAGCTTTTGAAATCAATATTTTAGCACCCTGACTTAATATTTGAGTCCTTTATTAAAAACCTTCCATATATTATTGTAAGTCTTTAGTCATTATGATTTTTTTCTAGAATCACAATTTTTTTAAATTGTTCCCAAAGTGATGCATAGGATGCCCTGTTGATTATAAAAATGCAAAGGGTTCAAATAAATTCAGTGTTATTTAAAGCTATATCATAATTTGAGGCTTAATATTTCATAGAACCCCACTTTTAACTCAAGAATAAACCAGACCCTAGTTTGGTGGGAATTCCTAGTTCCTAAACTGTTTAATTTTTGCTAAATTTAAGGTTTGCATAACCTGTCATAATTTTTTCAATTTTCAGCAACAAAGCACAAATTCCTCTTGCTTAAAAAAAAACATGCCATCATTTGATGATGATGTTATATTGCCCCTAATATTAATTATTATGACCAAAAAATAAAAAATAAATTAAAAAATTAAAAATAAAATTAAAAAAAAGTAATAATAATATTTCACTTATATATAGCGCTTATACCAGCAATAGGTCTCAAAGCGCTTCACAAAAGATATGTTACCCCTGGTCAACGATAACCTGTCCCAGAGACAATCCCTCTAGGCGGCTGCAGTTATATACTGCGCCCAATGACAAGTTACCTCACAGGTACCCATTTAACCCCTGGGTCGAGAGAGGCAATTGAGATAAAGCATCTTGCCCAAGGACACAAGGTAATGGACTAGGCAGGAGTCGAACCAGCAATCCTTGGATCACAAGTCTGACGCCTTAGCCAATTGTCCACAACACTCTCTAAGGTTTTGAACACGCAGGTTTTAAAACAGACCCACAGAATATTTCACTTTTATAGCGCTTTTACCAGCAATAGGTCTCAAAGCGCTTTACAGAAGATATGTTACCCCTGGTCAACGATAACCTGTCCCAGAGACAATCCCTCTAGGCGGCTGCAGTTATATACTGCGCCCAATGACAAGTTACCTCACAGGTACCCATTTAACCCCTGGGTGGAGAGAGGCAATTGAGATAAAGCATCTTGCCCAAGGACACAAGGTAATGGACTAGGCAGGAGTCGAACCAGCAATCCTTGGATCACAAGTCCGACGCCTTAGCCAATTGTCCACAACACTCTCTAAGGTTTTGAACACGCAGGTTTTAAAACAGACCCACAGAATATTTCACTTTTATAGCGCTTTTACTAGCAATAGGTCTCAAAGCGCTTTACAGAAGATATGTTACCCCTGGTCAACGATAACCTGTCCCAGAGACAATCCCTCTAGGCGGCTGCAGTTATATACTGCGCCCAATGACAAGTTACCTCACAGGTACCCATTTAACCCCTGGGTGGAGAGAGGCAATTGAGATAAAGCATTTTGCCCAAGGACACAAGGTAATGGACTAGGCAGGAGTCGAACCAGCAATCCTTGGATCACAAGTCCAACGCCTTAGCCAATTGTCCACAACACTCTCTAAGGTTTTGAACACGCAGGTTTTAAAACAGACCCACAGAATATTTCACTTTTATAGCGCTTTTACCAGCAATAGGTCTCAAAGCGCTTTACAGAAGATATGTTACCCCTGGTCAACGATAACCTGTCCCAGAGACAATCCCTCTAGGCGGCTGCAGTTATATACTGCGCCCAATGACAAGTTACCTCACAGGTACCCATTTAACCCCTGGGTCGAGAGAGGCAATTGAGATAAAGCATCTTGCCCAAGGACACAAGGTAATGGACTAGGCAGGAGTCGAACCAGCAATCCTTGGATCACAAGTCCGACGCCTTAGCCAATTGTCCACAACACTCTCTAAGGTTTTGAACACGCAGGTTTTAAAACAGACCCACAGAATATTTCACTTTTATAGCGCTTTTACCAGCAATAGGTCTCAAAGCGCTTTACAGAAGATATGTTACCCCTGGTCAACGATAACCTGTCCCAGAGACAATCCCTCTAGGCGGCTGCAGTTATATACTGCGCCCAATGACAAGTTACCTCACAGGTACCCATTTAACCCCTGGGTGGAGAGAGGCAATTGAGATAAAGCATCTTGCCCAAGGACACAAGGTAATGGACTAGGCAGGAGTCGAACCAGCAATCCTTGGATCACAAGTCCGACGCCTTAGCCAATTGTCCACAACACTCTCTAAGGTTTTGAACACGCAGGTTTTAAAACAGACCCACAGAATATTTCACTTTTATAGCGCTTGTACCATCAATAGGTTTAAAAGCACTTTACAGAAGATATGTTACCCCTGGTCAACGATAACCTGTCCCAGAGACAACCCCTCTAGGCGGCTGCAGTTATATACTGCGCCCAATGACAAGTTACCTCACAGGTACCCATTTAACCCCTGGGTGGAGAGAGGCAATTGAGATAAAGCATCTTGCCCAAGGACACAAGGTAATGGACTAGGCAGGAGTCGAACCAGCAATCCTTGGATCACAAGTCCGACGCCTTAGCCAATTGTCCACAACACTCTCTAAGGTTTTGAACACGCAGGTTTTAAAACAGACCCACAGAATATTTCACTTTTATAGCGCTTTTACCAGCAATAGGTCTCAAAGCGCTTTACAGAAGATATGTTACCCCTGGTCAACGATAACCTGTCCCAGAGACAATCCCTCTAGGCGGCTGCAGTTATATACTGCGCCCAATGACAAGTTACCTCACAGGTACCCATTTAACCCCTGGGTGGAGAGAGGCAATTGAGATAAAGCATCTTGCCCAAGGACACAAGGTATGGACTAGGCAGGAGTCGAACCAGCAATCCTTGGATCACAAGTCCGACGCCTTAGCCAATTGTCCACAACACTCTCTAAGGTTTTGAACATGCAGGTTTTAAAACAGACCCACAGAATATTTCACTTTTATAGCGCTTGTACCAGCAATAGGTCTCAAAGCGCTTTACAGAAGATATGTTACCCCTGGTCAACGATAACCTGTCCCAGAGACAATCCCTCTAGGCAGCTGCAGTTATATACTGCGCCTAATGACAAGTTACCTCACAGGTACCCATTTAACCCCTGGGTGGAGAGAGGCAATTGAGATAAAGCATCTTGCCCAAGGACACAAGGTAATGGACTAGGCAGGAGTCGAACCAGCAATCCTTGGATCACAAGTCCGACGCCTTAGCCAATTGTCCACAACACTCTCTAAGGTTTTGAACACGCAGGTTTTAAAACAGACCCACAGAATATTTCACTTTTATAGCGCTTGTACCAGCAATAGGTCTCAAAGCACTTTACAGAAGATATGTTACCCCTGGTCAACGATAACCTGTCCCAGAGACAATCCCTCTAGGCGGCTGCAGTTATATACTGCGCCCAATGACAAGTTACCTCACAGGTACCCATTTAACCCCTGGGTCGAGAGAGGCAATTGAGATAAAGCATCTTGCCCAAGGACACAAGGTAATGGACTAGGCAGGAGTCGAACCAGCAATCCTTGGATCACAAGTCCGACGCCTTAGCCAATTGTCCACAACACTCTCTAAGGTTTTGAACACGCAGGTTTTAAAACAGACCCACAGAATATTTCACTTTTATAGCGCTTGTACCAGCAATAGGTCTCAAAGCGCTTTACAGAAGATATGTTACCCCTGGTCAACGATAACCTGTCCCAGAGACAATCCCTCTAGGCGGCTGCAGTTATATACTGCGCCCAATGACAAGTTACCTCACAGGTACCCATTTAACCCCTGGGTGGAGAGAGGCAATTGAGATAAAGCATCTTGCCCAAGGACACAAGGTAATGGACTAGGCAGGAGTCGAACCAGCAATCCTTGGATCACAAGTCCGACGCCTTAGCCAATCGTCCACAACACTCTCTAAGGTTTTGAAAACGCAGGTTTTGAAACAGACCCACCGTAACTGCTTTTACCACTTCTTTGCCATACTCAGGCGCGTAGCCAGGAATTTGCCAAGGGCAAACCTGTAAGCAAACCTATCAGAGCCAAATACATGGCTCTGTAAACTATCTTAGAGTAGCGCCATCAAGAGTTGGCGCAGAGTGTACAAGAAAATTTTGGCCGAAAATGCCTCCCAGATCGCTGGAAATGGCACTTCCCAGGCCTTGTAAGTTGCATCTAAGCATTTTCTATTTTGAAATTACTAGGGATATCATAAAAATATACAAAAAAAAATATGCTCAAGGGGGCGGGGGAGGCAATCACCCCCTTGGCGCCCCCTTGGCTAAGCGCCTGGACATATGCATACACAACCTTTACCATAGTTCATGGCCTCAGGGGCCATCCAGTTGATTGGTATCTGTCTCATGTTGTTGCTGTGGATCTGATATTCCTCTTCTTCTCTCGACATTCCAAAATCGCTGATCTTCAGAATATTCTTTGTGCCGACCAAACAATTCCTCGCTGCCAGGTCTCTGTCAGTGAGTAAAAACATTGCCCAAACTACATATTAGATAACAGAGTTTAACAGAGGTATACTGTGGGAACATGACCATGAATAAAAAGCAGTGACCATATATCAATCTAATCGATCTGCTGTAATATACAGAGCATTTGGCATCTCACGTTATTGGGCCCCTCCCAAAAAAATTCTCCCTACCTAAAGGTTTCATTCCTTAGTTAACGTTGACACATTTTCTATAATGTTAACATCATTTCAGTTCCACAGAGTGTTTTTTTCTAACATTCGTGTAGATGGATAGGAGATCGATGGTGTGAGGTGTGGAGGGGAGGGGGTGCATGATGGTGGTGAGGTTCTATCTGTTAACAGAAAGTTACTTTCCACTTCAATTTACTAGCAGCATTCTATATTTACCACCATCAAGAGCAAAATGTCTAATTTCTAAAAGGAGTGGTTATGTCCCATTCTCCTTATTTGGTTAAGTAACAAGAATTTTTGACACTTTCCCTTTGAAAGCAGATATCACACAAAGCTTTAAATAGATATAAGTCTGATGACTTATCTGAGTTCTTCTTGTTTTTTCCTAAACAAACATGTACATACACACACACATGTTTGTATTACATTTAGACTGAGGACCCCATTGTATTTTCCATTGTTCAAATCCACGTACCCTAACCTTAACAATACCCCATACAATAGAATTCTTCCGAGGACGTGGTGATTCTTTAGAAATCGCAACCGAGGACCTGGAATTCTTTTGTTCAAGTCCTTGGTCAGAATACAAACAAGTGCACGCACACATACACACACACACACACACGTTTATAAATCCGAGGACAAATTTTTAGTTTACCTGTGAGTACAACTTTTGCTCTCCAAGTAAGCCATCCCTGATGCTGCATCTTCACTCATCTTGATCCTCTCTGGGACACTCAAGGTCTTACTGTCATCTCGAAGCAACTTCAAAGATCTCCTTCTGCAAAGGTGACAGAGAAGCAAACATCAGTCAGTAAAGTCAATCTTTTCAAAAATTTACTGATTTCATCTCATAAATCTATTATTGTTAAGTCTGTTTTGTGTGTGTCAATTATGATACAAGCCTAACCGTATGCAAATGGAGTTTCTCTATTCATTGTACATGTTGCACAGAAGTGTAAAAGTAAGCCAAAACTAATGAATGATCTTATATTTAACTGCACTATTCTCTGAATGTGTGGCCAGAAATCCACCATACAAAACTTCAATTACTTGAAAATGTCACACAGTTTATTTAGAAAGATATTTATTAGGATATTTATAATATATGGATATATATGGATAATGTAAGTATATTTATAATATTTATAAGTTGGTCAAAATAGGTTACATTCAATCAACCAATACATCTCTACTTAGGGGAAAAGATCTTGAGTTGGGCTATTCAACAAGCAGTGTAAAAATATTTTTCTCTTCAATAAAATTTCACGTTGTTTGCGACCAGAAAATACTTCTCCATACAACTAACCAGAGTGGCAGGGTATCCATATACAATGAGATGTTTACGGTGTACCATATTCCCTAATAAATCAAAGGCCAAATTTGCCCCCTAATCTAACTAATTTGATAGCTGTCACGGAAAAAAAGGACTGATGTCAAATCCATTTTTTTTCTGGTTTTGACCTTGTACAAGCTCCATGACGATGTAGATTGGATGTCTGTCTGTTGCCACGCCGATAAGTTTGACGATGTTAGGATGGTTGTAATTCTTGAGGATGTAGGCCTCTGAGAGGAACTTCCTTCTCGTTGCTGCGTCCACCGTAGCCTTGCACGTCTTGACGGCGACAGGTTTATTCTTAAATGTTGCTTTGGACGTTACCGAAATGTCCCTGCATGTACACAAGAAAAAGGATGCTTATGAAACTAAAAGAACAATGCAGTCAACAAACCCCTCACCCCCACCCCCACCCCCCCATTTCATTTTTTTAATATTTCATTTCACTAAGGGTGCAATAGAGAAGAGTTACAACCTAACACAGTTTTAACAAAATATTCATACAAAAAATCACTCCTTTTTTTCTTTTTCTTTTCACCTTACATAAAGAATGCAGCAGTAGTATAGACAAAGAGATGTCACATGCGAGGTCATGTGATATGTCACATGAGAGCTCACAATATATGTCACATGAGAGGCAACCAGTGGCTTAATCAACCATAAAACAGTCATTTCTCATTGCCTACAGCTGCAGGGTAACATCTTATGTTAGCTGTACCAACAGTACGAATCTCCCCAACTAACTCAACATTACTACGCACACATACTGTGTTGATAGGAATAGACTGGAGTAAACAACATGACACATGTTGTGTACACAGGGTCATCCCTGTTAGATTCAAATACAAGTAAATTGGCCAAAAAAAAATACAAGGTTTCGGGGTCACTGGTACAAAGTGGGTAAATGTCAGTGAAATACCTCATCTACCAATTAACTTTCCAATACCATTAAAGGCAATAAAGACTCGCCCCAAACCGCATGCGGCCATCTGAAAAAATTTAACTCTCTGTTGCTTGCAAGTGACGTTTTGTTCGTGTCGCAACAAAATGTAGACAGTAGTGAAACTTGATACCTTGTTATCTTTAGCTGAAACTGAGATGTCCATCGCTGTATCGTTTGTATACTGTGCTGTGGGTATTGACCGCAGCTGTATGTACTGACTGTACACTAGTGACTAATTACCGAAGGTAGCAAGCTGTGTGTGTATTTTCTGGGATCGATGGTGGTGTGTAACACTTCTGTTACACCTCATTCGAAACTAGGTCAGATTACTGGCATTAGACGTTTCTCTTTTTGCGCGAGTCTTCACACCCTTTAAAAGATTGAATCGTTGTGTCTTTCATGAAACTCACCTGTCCTAATTTGGTGTCCAGCAGGATGTCCTCGTGTCGAAGGTCGTGCTCGTCCTTGACCTTACTTATTGGATTTCTGATCATCGCGTTGGACGCTTTCGTCACCGGTGTTTGAGTTGACATGTGATGGTTCACCAGTTCCTGGATTGACCCAAAACTCCCTCCTTCCAATCGATTCTGTAAAAAACCAGAACATTCAGAAAAATGTGTGGAGGAGAAAAGTCAGGCTTAATGATATCATGTATCAAACACACACAGTATGCCATTTCAATTTTATACATTGTCATCACGTAATGTGAGGGAGGATGGTGAAGGGAGAACCCAGATGTGTGGAGGGGGGACCTTTGAGGACCCCTAGCCCCACCACTGCATACATATGATGGTATTGTAACCAACCCTTTTAATTCCCCAGTGAATGAAGTCGCCAGGAGGAAAATCCTGTGGCGACTAGATCTTTATTTTTCTCAAATTCTGGTCGCCCAGAATGAAAATGTGATCGCCACTTTGATATATGCTAAATATTTGTACAAAAAACACTAGGCCTAGGCTCAACATTGAGTAGCACTACTGTCAGTACTGACTACACTACTATACAAAGAGATTCATTTCACCGAAACACCCCTTTTCCTTACCACCTGAAGAAAACCGTCTTTTATAAATTATAGTACCTTTAATAGGGTTGGGCGATATATTGAAAATTATTATTATCGCCAAATTTTTTTCAAGACGATACTTTTTAAGGATTGAACATATGACGATAATTTCTTGCGAAAGAAATTTGAAATAAAATGTGGAAAAAAAAAGTGATTATCCTTTTTCCATTTTATGTGTAAATGTTATTCTAGCATTCCATGGTTAAGAAAGTTGAAAAGAAATAAAGTTTATCAACTTCATTTTACTGACTTTTGAACTTCGTAAAAAAACCCGTCCTTTACAACATTGACTGCATAGAGGAAAAAACTCTGAAAATCAGTAGAGAAATTACCAAATGTGTACGAACAGTAAGTTGGTACACCTTTCAAATTTTACGAAAGATCCAGCAAAATACTTTCGAAAAATTCACGCGAAACTGGCATATCGTGCTAAATGCAACTAATGCCATGTAAACAAAGCTCTAGTTCAACCAATTATGAATTAACCATAAGACAACATTTGGTGTCAAGCAGGGGGAAAAGAAAGTATATCCTAGAATTTCCACCAAAAAAAAAGGAAAAATTGATTGTGTATAGTAAATAGCCTAACCACTTCGTCGGTTACGGATCTCACGTAACTACAAAAACACAACTAATTGTATTTTGCGAAGTTGACGTTTTCTACAAGAACATGGAAACAATATTTAGCATTTAGTTAATCATGCCAAGTGGCCTAAAACATGGGATTAAAAGGTTTATTTCCATAAAGATAGCCATACTGTAGCTATTGGGGCCTTGATATCGTGCTATGTCTGTATGATATAGACTGTGCCTCGTGTATCATGGGGAATAGAATGTTTTGTTCATGCGGAGGAGTCGGTTGGCTTGAGGTGTGTTTTACTTACCTTTATGTTACGGGGATATTTACCTACTTTTCTTGAACATCTAAGATAAAATTTCGCATAACTTTACCGATCCTTTATTGACTGACCTAATTTATTCTAGAGTGGAGCCTAAATAGTTTACTCCATGAAAAGTTTTTTGGAAACGTGCCAAAAATGTTAACAAACAGGTGTTAGACAGGGGGGTTGTTTGGCAAGGTACTGTACCTGGGAAAGTTCGCAGCATATGTACAGTAGCCTACAGTGATATTTAAGTAGGGGTAAACACTGCAGTTGTAAACTGATGAACAAATAGTACACGCTGTTCATTGTTAGGCAGTCTCGAAACGGGGCTTTGCCGAACGTAGTTTGATTCATAATATCAACAGTTTTGTAAGTTTAACTTTTTAAAGTTTGTAAGACAGTTAAATCTCTTTTCATTTTATCACATAATATAGCAACTCTCACTTGTCATTTTCAAATTTTCATCAGTTTCGTGACAATTTAAATTCAAAAAGTTGTCAGTATTTAAATCCTCAACTGCGAATTTTTTTATCGCCAGACACGCAAAAATACTAAAATTTTCCGGGGCCTTTGCCCCCTGGACCCCACGCAAGGGGGTTCCACCCCTTGACCCCATCGGTGTATTACCATTACGTTGCTAAAAAATTTTGTCGAGTAGCCTACACATGTCATTATCATACTGGGGTTGAGCTATACAGCAGCTTGAAGGTTCTCTGCTTGAAACAATGCAATACAATGTGGAGAAATAAACTGAAACTGTATCGCAAATTAGCTTGCATTAAAATTTTCACCGAATAGTAACTTATATCTCTAACCACATGGCAGCCTAACACACTAAGTCAATGGGAAAATCAAGCCTAAACCATCTGTTTATTCGTTGAATTTGTGTCGCAGTTAGCTTCAGAGATCAACGTTACGGTCGATGTTCTCTCTTTAACATACATATGTGGCATAGCTTAACTATCCTTTTGCTTAAATTCTGATTTGTCAATATGGGTTTTCTGAAGTTCTTGGGGCCGTATATTTAATGCAATGGCTGATTCAGTTTTTAATTCATAGCTACGTACCACTCGTTGAACAAGGCTCATAATGTATAGGCCCAGGTAAAGGCTGCTTTTATCGAACTTTCGAGTAGCGGAGTTTCACAATTGTTCATAAGAGACCCAAGAAATTTTATTTGTGAGGTTTGATAACGTGGAAGATTTGCAAGAATTATATAAAGTTCTGAATCTCGGACATTTGGTAGTGGCGGATTTTAGTGTATAAGTCACTTTGCAACATAAACTACCGCTCTATTGACTGTCAAAACTGCAAAAGTTAATCCGGTCACTTGGCCAAGTTTGCTCATTGTTTGTGAAGAATAACCAGCCTTGTGTTGTCAGGACGCTGTGCTCATTACTCCGGCTGGCAACCAGCTTGTGTGCATTCAACCATGGGACCAATATGCACATGCATAATGAGCAAGGGGTGCGAGATTTCCACCGGCCCGGAACCGGCGGTTAGATTTTCGAGGCTTCCCTAAGTTAAACTTCATTTTTTTTTAAAGATTGTACGACAGATTAAATTCTTTTCATTTTATCACATAATATAGCTACTCTAACTTGTCATTTTAAAAATTTCATCAGTTTTGTGACAATTTAAATTTAAAAAGTCGTCAGTATTTTGAATCCTCAACTTCGGATTTTTTATCGCCAGACACGCAAAACTACTAAAATTTTCCGTGGTTATTTATTTATATTCAAGGGAACAGTTCATAACAATCTCAGATATTCTCTTTGAATGTCCCCTCCATATATCTCTCTTTCTCCCTCCACGGAATTTGGAACGGGAAATCCTTTCAATATTAATTTTATAGCAACGTGCGTTTAGTCAGTAAGTACATTTCAGTTTTTTGTAAAGCATTGGTGAAATTTTCAGTTGCAAAAACTGATCGGCGAAGTATCATAGGGCTGGCGACTAGCATTAATTTTTCCAGAAATTCTCCAATTCTCCAATGCGACCATGGCGACCGTAATTAAAAAGGGTTGATTGTAACACCAAAATGTGTATTTTACATGGTGTTCTTACATGCTTGCTATTATTTAAAAGAAAAAAAACACTATTGTAATAATAGCTATCAGCAATAAGTCCCAAGATTGATATGCTGTCATAGATGGGTTAACGCTCTGCAGGTTTAAAAACTTGCAATTGACTGACCATACTATCGTCTTGTTTTACGATCGGGAAGTGCCTCTGTTTATCAGCGGACCTGCAGGAGAGCACGTACTGGCCGGAGGCGTCACTCTTGAATCTGACAATAAAGTCTCCCTCCTGTTTCAGCAGCTCCTCCGTCTCCTGTCCCGGCAGGGCGCCGTGGTACCAGGCTTCATCCTCCAGGGGCACGTCCTTGTTGTTGCTAGGCTGTAGACACAAACATCTCTGCTGTAAGTTACTCAACATCAACAACATTCTGTTAAAACAACAACTTTGGACAACAAAAAATATAACTGAACCTAACTGTCATAGGAGCCTGACTAGACACAATGAAGTCAGACCACTGTAGGAGCACGCTTCTCTGATCTAATGTTAGTTCAGCTGGAAGATTCCACTTATCAAATGACATGTGCTCACTGTCACCTGACAGTGCACTAGTCACCTGATTGAGTGCACATATCACCTGACTGAGTGCATTTGTCACCTGATTGAGTGCACTTGTCACATGACTTCAGTGCATAAGAATGGTCTACCCTTCACCCACCCCAGACCGAATACTTGCTAACTTCACCTAAGCCTAAGCAGAATAAGAGATTGAAATAAGCCAACACAATAGGATTAACTCATATCTCCCATTCTTGGTATTATTTAAATGTACTATAAATTAACCATTGTCCACAGTTCTTCAATAGTGAGTGGCCAAATGCTTAACACGCTAAAAAATTTCAAAATTGTTGAAAGTACTTCCCGGAAGGCTCTGAGCCTCTCTACATAATACTCAGAGGGTGGGTGAGTGTTCAATTAGATAAATAAATGTCTCAGTGAGTTTATATGCTTCGTGGGTTGAAACAATATACTTGTGGTTTCATTGATGTTTTGGTATGTGTAGGGGAAACACTGACGACTATTAATATCAGTATTTAATGCTTTAATATTCACACACACACTTGTAACTTATATAAACTCCCTTCATACCTCTTTAATACTTCACACCCACGCATGTTTATGAGACTGATATTTTTACAGGTATATTAAAACAAAGCGAATCTAAAAACATATCAGTAAAGAATTGCCAAGGTATAATAAATTCAGGTTGCAGATAAACCTAGCTTCCTTTAAAAAAGTATCAATAAATTCTGAGGTTTAAACTTCCTTGCAATCTATAAAATAGTATTCCCACCTAACATTGCCTAACAGAATGGAACATGCACTGAAGCACTGGGAACCTAAATAACTCAGACAAAGTAAAACAAAAAGTTAAAGCAACTAGGAAACAGTCACCTTTATCACTAGTATACTAGCACTCTCTACAGCTAAATAAACTTTAACACACCTGCTGGCCTTGTTTATCAAACACGAGACACCTTGCAACTAGCATTACGTGAAGGTTAACACAATAGCCAAAGCATGTTTGGAAATGTCATGTCATAAGTGTAGTGTTAGTAGAAATCAAGTAGGATAATCTGCTAGAAAAGAATACTTCCTTGTCTTAGGATCTGTTTCGCTTGAATCTCCCAGAGGAAGGAGTCTTGACTAAGACAACAATGGAGATTCATAATTCAGGATGTTTGTACATGAATTAAATTTCAACTAGCTTTAATTACGTCTCCAGTTTTAGCAACAGAGGATAGGAGGAAACAGGAGAACTAGCACATCTCCAAGCAGACACAAATTTTCTCTGACATTCAGATCAACTCTTAACAGTTAACATACAGAATATAGTAATTTATCATGTCTTATTTATAGAGGGAGCCTGGTTAAAGGTCATATGTTTTTTCCTCCCAAGTTCATTGAAGACATTTCTTGTCAGTTAAATAGGACATTTAAGTGTCTCATGCCATATGGTGGCCAAAGCGAGAACTTAAGTGCAAATGATTGGTCATGGATTACCACTTTTCTAGCACATTTTCACATACATATATGGTCATTTTCACAATCAGTGGTGTAACTTTCAATATTGGTACTTATTGCTTTGTAACTCAGTGACCAAATACCAGAATTCTTAGATTTTTTGCCATTTAACCATCCTAAGTGAAGTCTACCTTGGGTAGCTTAAAAACTTTCTCGGTTTCTACAGGTGGATTTGGTGGCCTTAAATATGCTTAAAATATGCTAGTTCAGCCCTACACTTTCAACTACACTGTTTTTGTCAGAGCCTGTACTTTTTGGTGGAAGGTATTTTCCAGTTCTTATTTGGTTGATATTATCAACAGGTGTCCAAACTAAAATGCAATTGTGTTCCCCAGGTTTCCTTCTTTTCCTTCTCCAAGGACCGGTTGCTAGATTTTGTCGTTCGGAGGTGACGTTTTCCGTTAACAATTGGTACCTAAGTTTGACTGCAACTAAGTTCTAATTAAGCGGTGTAAATTTTGTTAAGTAAGGTTGCATTATTACAATAACTAATGTGTCTAATATCTGGGCCCTAAAAGAATTGTGTAAATTTCAAATTTAATGTTAACTTTTCTGTTAACTTTTCCGTCACCTCCGAAACAAAGCATTCTTCAGCCCAAGATTTAAGTAAACAATAGTATAGCCATTTTGAACTTATTAAAATATACCTCACCAGCTAACGTAATATTTGAGTAAAATTTGTGACAACATGACCAGTCGTTTTAATTTCTGGGAGATTCTTAACTTTCTGTTAACATGCATCACCTCCGAAACACCTTGTCCCCTCCGAAACAGGTTAGTTGGAAATTTTATCTCTACTAAATCCAATAAACATCTTCCTTGGCTAAAACTCATATTACAGTAATTCTGTAGAGGTGTAGCAACCAGTATGATAATATCTTTTAAAAGGTCCTTTATTAATTGGGTCAATCCATGCCAAATCAACAGATTTTTGGGTCGATTCCACGTCGACCCTCTCTGAATCGCCTGAAATTGATATGGTGTCTTGCCACATGTCTCAAAGGATGAAATTGGGCAAAAAAACTTTTGAAAAACTTTTGGTTGCTAGGATATGGCCACACCTAGCAACCAAATCCAGATTGCATTTTGAGAGCCCTAAATTTATGTCACGTTTGGAGGCATCTTTTGCATAAATGTAAAGTATTTTATGTCTGATATTGCAAATATTATGGAAGACATGTGACCAGCTTTCAAATTTAGCTAATTTTGAGGAAATTTTACAGTCTCAATTTTTTGGTAACAAGTAATTAAAATGGCAAAAAATGAGATAGGGGCCTTTTCTGGCCCTACTTTGAGTGTGCTCTATATTCACAAGCAATGGCATGTTTGAGTTTTAATTTGCATAGAATCCTTGTACAGTGGTAGTTGTACGGGAAAAGTGCCCAAAAAATGTTGAGCCGGTCGTACCTTTTACGAACAGCGCCCTTAAGTTTAAGAAATCTCACTTCTGGCCCTAATTGGGGGTCCAATTTGGGGCTGTGGGTAAATTTGAATTTTTCTTTAAATACCATTTTTCAGGAGTGTATTGACTATTTTTAAAAACTCAAGTCAAAAAGTTGTGTATTTTGTGTTATCTACTCACATTCACGACTCGAAAATTGCGAAAATCACATAGTTCATATGTATGAAAATGCCTGCACAAGCCGATTCGAGTAATTCAAATGACAACTTCTTAGCATTAGCATAAAGGTGCTTAATAATTAAGAGGGTGGTACACTAGCATAAGGACTACCAATAAACTGCATTTTCAGGGTCACATGCCCAACGATGCCTGTGAACAGCGCCCTCAAACATCACATTTTACCAACATTTTGGGCTATTTTGGCATTTCAAGGTCAAATTTGGTCACAATTAAAACATTTATTTTTTGTTTTCAATACTAAACTAGTAAGACATGTATAGTTATGATGCAAAGAATGAGCTCTGGGCAACTTGGATTGGATATTAGCCCTCTGTGAGGAGACATTATTTAGGGTGTTTGACTTGGCCTTATCTGTTTTTTAAATAGTTTTAAGTTAAAATTAAGAAAAACAATCCTTGATTTCCAATGAATTTTTAGTTAACATGGAAATATCTGCAATAGTATTATAAACTTTCTGCCAAATTCTTTTCATTTTTTAGTAACATATAATGATTTACAGTAAGCATTTTAAAGTTTACTTGATCAGAGTACTGTTTTAACACTGTAAAATATGGTTGCTTAAAAATATTTCTTTTTGCTTAAAGTTTCCTAGAGTCATACAGTCACTGAAAAATTACTCCCATAAATGTATATGTTTAAGCTCCAAAATGTTGAAGATACAAAAATTTGAACCCTTTAACATGTGATGTTAGTAAAAATTTCAATATGGTGTTTGAAATTTTGGCCCTGAGTGTACAAAAGTTTAACCACTGATTGTGAAAATGACCATATACATGCACGCATACAGGGGGATAGAAGCTTGCGGGCATGTGCCTCCCAACTATTTTTCAAAATAGCAAATGTGCCCTACTGGCAATAAAATGTGCCCCTTTGATGAAGAACTGTCTTTTGGATATCTTAAGCCTTTGTTAATTTAAAAAAAAAATGCACCAAAATTGTATTGATAACATACTAACACATCATATACAGTATATTTAAGTGATTTGGCCGGGGTGTATCTGTTTATAGCATAACAAGTGGTGATTGTGGAATGAGAAAGTGCCCCTCTGATGTTGTGCCCCCCCCACTTTTTGGAAGCTTCCTACCCCCTGCACCCACACATACTTATACATGAATACACAAACACATACACACACACACGCAATCACCATCGCATAGATTAATTCGGCCTTCGGCAATGAATCAATAGATTGTTAAAATATCCTACCTGTAGTGAATGATTTATGTAATCTCTTCAATCGGTTTTCCCAAGACTCTGTATCAGATTCCATATCACTTTCACAGTCCTCCTCATATGGATCAACTGGAACAAAAAAAATTATAAATGCTATGAATGATATCTGTTGCAGAATTAGGCATGAACCCAAGAGGTAATTGAATTGCCACTGGTAGTAGTTTTACTTAAGTGTAATCTTTTTTGGCAAACAGGTATTGAAAAATCCCAATCTGCTCTTCTCTAGCTATGGTGGTTAGCACCATATAGCTATCTCTAGTTGATCTTAGCATCATATGACCAATTCTTCAGCATCAATTTAAGATACAGTACCGTACTTAACTGAGTATTTGCTAGTGTGACTACAACTATGACTTGAGCAGAAGGAAAAGAAACAGGTCTATGCAGTCATGCTTGTGTGTATGGATGTATATGTGTATATGTAAGTGACATGCATCAGTGGCGGCTGGAACGGGGGAGGGGGGCTTGGGGGGCCTCGGACCCCCAATGAAAAAGTTGAGGGGGCAAATGCATGATAAGCCCCCCCAATATTTACCAAGGCTCCGAAACGTGCATCTGCTCATTTTTCAATGCATACTTGTCGATCTGTCCGATGCACACGTATACTATATAGGTGTAATAATTTTAGTAAATGCTGGGGGGACCCTCGGCCTGTCCCCTGGCTATAGACCACATTGTCACTCCAACCGTGTCTTCACGCCAAGTGAAAAGTGGAAGCAGTGAGTGTGAGTACTGGTAAGCTCAACACAACTTCGTCTTAGGCCAATGAGTAATAGCTACTCTCTTAAAACACCATCGAATATATACAAATAACAATGTTTTTACAGATTTTTACGTGCAGTCTGAGAAAGTGCAGGCTTCAGACCCATATTTTAGGGCTAGTTATTCGCAGCTTAAAACACTCGGGTAGTGCCGTTTCCTGCCATCTGGGGGTTTGAAAAACCCAAAATTTTCTTGTACACTCCGCGCCAACCGATGGTGGCGCTTCGCTTAGATAGTCTCCACACATTAGCCCCCCCAATAATTTTCCCGTTCCGCCGCACCTGACATGCATGTGATGCCACTTGTAAACATAATAACTATACTTAAAGCAATCTTCAGTTGAGCTCATACTAGGTAGGTAGAATACCTTTTTGTGAGTACATGGTCCCTATTGCTGTTGGTTGAGGTCAACGTTCATCTGAGGTAAAAAACTGTTAACCTTTAATCATCGTAATTTGAGACAAATTTCAATTAAATTCATGCTTGTTATGTAGATTATTCATAGTGAGTACATGGTCCCTATTGTTTTTCTCAAAGGTCAACAGATGTCAAACACTGACAACCTTGTAAACACCTTATCTTGACAAGACACACTTCAATTGAGCTCATATATTAGTATGTGTATTCTTTCGAGTGTTTATATGACCCATATTGTTTTATATGGAGGTTAACAGAGGTCAAACATAGAAACCTTGTAAACAATATATATCTTAATGAGGTAAACTTCAATTGAGCTTATACAGTACTTGGTGGGTAGGTTACCCATAGTGAGAAGGTAGGTAGGTTTTCTTCTGTGCCAGATGGCTCATAAGGTAACTAGTGCTTAAACCTGGTTTCCATGATGCAAGTAAAATCAGAGTCAAACACTCCCCCAATCCGTCAATCCCTTGCTTACTAGCCCCTAGCCAAAGCTAGCGCCCATTTTAGAGATGGGTGGACTGAAGCAAATGGAGTATTAAAAGTGTCTTGCACAAGGATTCAACGTATTGAATATGCCACCTGTGGGACTCAGACTCACAACCTGTGTGTTACGAGTCAAATGCACAAGGCACTAAGCCACCATGACCCATAGTGAGTGAATTATTTCTATTAGTTTTTTTCGGCAGTCAAAGGTCATGTGCGGTCAACAGAGGTCCAGCAATGTGTGGGACTATGTGCGTGCCATAATGCAAAAGTGGACCTATTCCAGATTGGACTTTGTTTGGGGACCCCTGCATATATGTCCCTGGCTTAAGGATAACAATTTTCCTTACCAGGCTACAATGCTTTTTGCCTTGTTGGACAACCTCTCTTTGGGGTTGACCTGGAAGAACATGCTTGGTCAAGATCGCTACTTTCACTATCTTCATCCAGGGTACCTGCAAACCAAAATAAAAGAACCATGTACGATTTAATTAATTGTAAGTATGAAATTCATTCTTTCAACAAGAAATTGATAGGTAGATATTGATGGTTTGGAATATAAGAATTTCAGGTATCCTTTGGCTCCATATTCAAGAACGTCATATTCACTACAAATATTGTATTCTCATAATTAATTTACAACACTGTGATTTCTTCTGACTAGTAGCCGCATAGGCGTACGAGGCGGGGGGGCAGGGGGGCAGAATGCCCCCCCAAATTTCCAGAGGACAAGAAATTCGGGCAAAAGTCCTGAAAAATTCGGGCAGCCTAAGAGGAGAAAAAAAAATATATATATATTTCTTTTTTCTCCTCTTAGGCTGCCCGAATTTTCAGGACTTTTGCCCGAATTTCTTGTCCTCTGGAAATATATATATAAATATGCAGTAGCTTGCCCGAATCTTTTTCAAGTTTTTGCCCGACAATTCCATGATTTTCTTTATTTAGCATCATGATGCCCGAATATTTCTGTGTAACACCACCGTAAGCGCAGTTCATCTGGGCTACCACGCTTTTTGCACGATCGATTTTTTTTCTAACTATTCAATTGTATACCTGGACCGAGGGCGGCGGAACCGGGGGGGGCACAGGGGGCACGTGCCCCCCACTTTTCCTCAGGTTAAAAATGTGCCTTTTTTCTACATAAAAACTGAGGTGCCTCAAGTTAGCAAGAAGCCAGGGAACCAGAATGAACACTCGGGAAGGGCAATCTGAGGGGTTTGTAAAACCAAAAATTTTCTAGTACGCTCCGCGCCAACCGATGGTGGCGCTCCGCTCAGATAGTCGTGCATACAACTTTGCAAATCTTGGCTAAGCCAGTGACTTTTAATGAATTTCTGTGGGTCAAACTCAAAGCTATTTCGAATGGAAAAAAATTGTTAAGATATTAACAAGAAAAAAACTCTAATTCGGAAGATTCCTACATTAGCAACTAGCATGATTTCACCTCATTTTGTCTCAAAAGAAAACTTGTTCCTTGTTCCCAATTTGCGCATTGGATATTGCAGTGCTAGTATGCATATTTTCCTTTAGGGGCGGGGGGGGGCGTTGATGGAGTGATGTGTATACACAAATAAGATAATACAATAAGAGTTATAAAGGGTACTAAATGTAAGCCTGCATCAGTCCAATCGAATTTCTGCAAAGTGCCCTTTGATGTCGGTAAACCCCCCCCCAGATTAAAAGTGCTTCCGCCGCCCTTGACCTGGACATCCCCAACATGAGTGTATATAAGAAACATTTTCTTTTTCATGGATGGTGGGGGAAGGGGGGAGTGCCTACAAGCCTAGAAGTATATAGGTTTATCATATTCTTTGTTATATTTTATACTTTTTTGTGAGACAAATTGCAGTCTCACCCGACACAGCGACATTATCCCGCCTACGCGTCGTTGAACAATGTATGTTTTTCTGGAGGTAGCTGAGTACTGTGTTAAAATAATAAATACTGTAACTAAATAGGAGCTTAAAAAATATACTGTCCCATTTTTCCCCTTCAAAGTGATGTTACCATTTTTTCTTCTTCTAATTTACCAAATTTTTGGGGAAGTGTAAATTTCTAAAACGTGAGATTATAAAATAAAGAATGTTTAGATGCAACTTGCAAGGCCTCAGAAGTGCCGTTTCCGGCAATCTGAGAGGCATTGTGTGCCAAAAATTTTCTTGTACGCTATGCGCCAACCGATGGTGGCGCTCCGCTTAGATAGTGTCACGGGAACTTTCGGGCACAAAAAGTTCTGCCCCCCCAAACTGAAATGGTCCTGTACGCCTATGAGTAGCCATAATGGTAGGCTTACATGGACTGTACTGTATGTTAATCAGTCCATGTACAATATTCAGCCCATAGCCATGTACTGTTGGACACCTCACTGAAGTATGTCATTCAACGCATGTGTTGTTTAGAATGATTTAGTACTTAAGCACACTTTTTTAACTACCCATTATTTTTTGCAGTGGCATAGTGAGGGGAGCAAGGGAACTTTCCCCAAGGCACAGGGTATAGGGCCCCCTGCCCCTCGGTGCTGATAATGCTCACTATGCCACTGATCGTACTTGGAGTTTTTGCATGCAAGACATCATCAAAATTTGCAATATATTGAAGAAATTACAGCAATTACAACAAACTGAATGTTGACACCCAGCATGTAGCCATCCATGCGTGTGCATACTGTAGTAGGACACTTGTCACTGGTCCATCTTATTCCAGGGAGTTCATAAAGTAATGGATTTACCACCAGCGAGAAGACACGTACATGAATAAATAGGAGGTGGGATACATCTGATTTCCTCTATCTTAAACAATATTTTGTGTCACCTTTACATATAAGTAACATTAGGTAAACACATACATACCATATGAGTATTTAATGAGTAACATTAGGATATTCAAAATTTCTAATACCTCAAAATATTGAAATTATACAGATCAATGATTGGTAAGTAGGACATTCAGCATACAACCATTCACACATGAGGGTGAGACACTTGTTACTGGTCTATCTTAGTTAGGGAAATTATTAGTTAAAGATGATAAACCTGTCTAGCTCCTATTGAAGCACTACACAACCTTTGAATGTGTTACATCTTCCATACACTACCTCATATATAGACTAAAGAATTCCTGCTATATATAGAATGAACATAGACTTGTGTGTGTCATGAACACATGTGGCCTCCACTTCTGAATATCTATATATATATTATAAATAGGAAACATATTCCTTATATGTTAAAGACATACAGCTAAATGAATACTGTAGTAGGTAGGCCATTCAGCAAGCAGCCATGTACTGTAAGACAAAGTTTGTTACTGGTCCATCTTTTGTCAGGGAATTTATAGTTGAGTATGCTAAACGTTTGCCTAGATCACTGTAGCCTAGTATATGTCCATGACCTTTGAATACATATTCCATATACTAAATTCTGTACCCCACAATGTACAATGAACATGGATTTGTGTGTTTGGAAGGGGGGGGGGGCTACTAAGTGTGAGAGACCCATTGAAGATGAGTAAAAATGTTTTAGGGATTTTCATGTACACACATTGCCTCCACCATCTTACTGTATGTCAAATTAAACATTTGGTGTCAACTTCAACATGGGCAACATTAGGGGGACATATTCATGTTGAAGACATTGTCATTGGACCATTTTATTTCAGGGAATGTATAGTTGTGGATGATAAATATTGGCCTAGCTGGCTCTCACTGTAGCCCTTCATGACCTTCGAATACATATTCCATACTACATACCTCACAATGTGTAATGGACATGGATTTGTGTGTGTGGAGGGAGAGGAGGCTACTAGGTAGGAAAGACCCATTAAAGACATGGGAACATGTTTTAAGGATTGCCATGAACACTATATGTGGCTTTAATGTCTTACAGGCCTATCAAATTAAATATTTTGTGTCAACTTACACATACAGTAGGCAACATTAGGGGACATATATTCATATGTTGAAGACGTGCTATTAGCCACTGTGCCCCTGCTTATCTTGAACCCTGGTCCATCTTATTTCAAGGAATTTATAGTTGAGGGTGCTAAACATTTGCCTAGCTCTCACTGTATCCCTACATAACCTTTGGATAAATATTCCATACTACTTAGCTCACAGTGTCCAATGGGCATATAAGTGGAGGGGGGGGGGGCTACTAAGTAGGATAGACCTGCATTGGAAACATGTGTAACTAGGCTATATCAAAGTTCAAACACAAGCGTTAAAATGCCTCATAACTCAATTTTTTTATAATATTCAGGGTTCTGCCGCTGCCGGTCGGCGCCGGTCGGGCCCGACCGGCACGCTGAATTACCGACCGCCACAATCTGCCTGAGTGACTTTTCCGACCAGCACTTATTTTCGATAGGAACTCAAAAAAACAGCTCCATAGCCGGAGGGTCGAACGTACAGAAACAATCTGTTTGAGACAAGGGGAAATCCAGTTCATAACTGTTCAAAATATCCAACACATCACAGTGTCATACTTAGTAAAAATTACCAGAGTTCCGCATTCCAGACCAATGACTGTTTTCCGTTTCCAACTCCCGATCGTACTTTTGATAGTTTCATGTATATCTATTTTTATCGCGCGAGACACAGGCACTATCTAGCTAGCTAGTACACATACGGCTGTTAACCTTCGTAGCAGATGAATTTACATCATATTGCATTAGGCACGAGTGACAAGGGCTGGAAAACCTTGCGAAGCGTTCGAACCAGGTTCGCGGGAAATCCGCGATGCTCGCGGGAAATCCAGCCCGGCTGGCGGGAAAAAAATCGGACAAAAAAAAAATAGAAAAAAAAACGGGACGAAAAACTAAAAAAAAAACACAAAGGACAAATAAGTACATCTATAAAAAAAAACAAAAAATAAAATTTCACAAGAAAAGTTTCAGAAACAAAAAGAAAATGTTCAGAGAGCGTGCTCGCAATTTTAGTCACAATACCAACGAGTAATGATGTGTCCCCAACCCACTTACAATGGCTATTTCGCAAGCTTCAGGGTATACGTGTCACACGGACACCCACGGCCCAGCGCGGGAAGGTTGCTGTAATAAATCAGCCTCGCGGGAAATGTTTTGAACAATATTGCCATTCCACGTTCTTTTATATTTGTATTGTATGTTGGTTAGTAAACGTTTTCTTTCGTATGAATTTGACTTCAGTTCAGTGTTCCCACTAAGGTGCGGGATTCCCTTCAACTGACTCAGTAATCCCGCAAAGAAAACATTTGTCTGCTGGAAATCCCCACATCGTTTTTTGCATTCGCAATGAGTTTATACTCAATGTACAACTTATTCACTTGACCGTATAGAGAAAAAAAACTGAAAATCAATTGTGTACCAATTGTGTACGGAAAGTTGGTAGGCTACACCTTTCAAATTTTATGAAAGATCGAGCAAAGCACTTTCGAAAAATTCACGCCAAACTTGCATATCGTACTAAATGCAACTAATGTCATGTAAACAAGGCTCTAGTGCATCCATTTATGAATATACCGTAAGACCACATCTGGTGTTAAGCGGGGGGAAAAGAAAGTATTTTCTAGCATTTCCAAAAATACCGAAAAAATAATATCCTACCATAGTTAAGTGTATAGCAAATAGCCTAACCACCTCGGCGGTTATGTAACGGATCTCACGTAACTACAAAATCACAACTAATTGTATTTTGCGGAGTTTACGTTTTCTACAAGAACATGGAAACAATATTTAACATTGAGTTAATCATGCCAAGTGGCCTAAAACATGTGATTACAAGGGTAACTTTCATAAAGAAGGCCATAGCAAGGGGCCTTGATATCGTGCTATGCGTGTATGGTATGTACTCTGGTGCTCCAGATATTTGTCCTAACTTTTTTCATTAATTATGAAAAATTCCAGACATGAGATCTCATTTCAAAGCTGTCTACATGTGGCTCAGAAAACTCGGGAAGGGCCGTTTCCGGCCATCTGGGGGGTTTCCAAAACCGAAAATTTTCTTGTACGCTCCGCGCCAAACGATGGTGGCGCTCCGCTTAGATAGTCCTGCCGGCACTCAATACACCCTGGGCAGAACCCTGATATTATATGTACTTGCCCAATGTTAAATGAATGGCGGTTATGACATTCAGCACACAGCCAAGGACAGTAACACAAAGTTTGTCACCGGACCTGTATTGGAGTACACTTCAATCCAAACATCACAAAAGACATTTTTTGTATGTGTACGCAGTTGTCAAACTCATTATCAATCACTACATGAAATATCAAACCTTTCTTACCTGTCAAGGTTTTGTGTGCTCGTTTCAGTGGATGACTACTGTCACAGGAGCTTGTTTCAGATTCTGTAACATTTTCACAACTTTCCTCATCTGGTGGAACTGAAAGATATGTGCAAAAGGTCATGAAGAATTTGTAGCTACAGAGTATACAGTTCATAATTATTTAAGAATGAAACAGATCCAACAGTAAGCTAATGGGGCCTTACTTTACCTACCACTGTAACGTTGGCTAGGCGTTTTGGACTAGCCATAACTGTGTGTTATGGTTTATCAAAGGTGGAAGCTCTTTAACCGATCTTCAGCCAAATAAGCAGAATTTGTAGCAAAGTACTGTACCTGTAATATATGTCATATTTTCCGAGAGTATTTTTCACTCATAGAGACAGATATTTTGACTATTTATTTCTTCAATGTTATTTACATTTTAGACTGTTGAACAGTGGCTTAATAAATTGGACAGATCATTAAATGTTTTGTTTTAGTGTTTTTTCAATAAAATAAAATACTGTTTTTTTGCGTGCTTTGGGCGCGGTTATTAGACCTCCTAATCAAAGGTTTATTCTATACTAATTAGGTTATATTAATTGTTGCTGTTGGATTTAACTAAATTCTTTTGTCTCGATAATTTGTGTTTCAAGGGTTTCAAGTTTTGTTCTGTTTGAACCATTTATTTATTTACAAGTTTATTAAATAATTACTATACATAATAATTTATGTTTTATGGTGTTGCTTCATATTTCTTGTTTGTGTCGATGGCCACCAATACTAATGAATGGGTGATCGTGATCTAGTAAATAAGTGAGGTTCCTTATCTGACCAAAATTCGGGTAAATATCCACAACGTTAACTAAAACCTCCACAACACAGTCACTGCTGTTTGAAAGATTCTTACCCACTTTTACTAGTTTTAGCAATAAGTTTTTTCTTACTTCACTGTGTGTAGCACATCTTCATCACGGACAACATTTTGTGATCATATTTTAAAAAGGAATTCAGTGCTAAAAGACAACAAATTTGCCAAAACTTAACACACACAATACTGCAGGACAGACTTCTAAGTAACCATGCTTTTACCAGGACATTTGTACCCAACCCGCCGTATCAGCCAGTGAAAAAAAACGATAGATACATTCACTAAGTACTATGGTCTAGCTTGATCGCCAGAGCTTAAATACTCTTATGCAGAAGTTTAAACTTCAAGCACTTTCAAATAATTGTGTAGTTGTTATTTGCTACTAAACACTAATCGTTTAAGTCACGAAACCTTTTTTTACTTCGCTAGAGCCACTATCTGTTCGTTATCTACACTATTCAAGAGTAGAACAACACATTGAGATATTATGATGCAGCTCAAATTTGCGACCCTTATAACGTCTCAGACCAAGATAAAATAGAAAAATTTCAAAGGAAGGCAGCACATTTCGTAACTTGTGATTTCCGTAGGCAATCCAGCGTCACTGAGATCTTAAAGACTTTGAAATGGGAACCCCTCATAGAAAGACAGAAAAGGGCCAGACTCATGCTTTTTTATCAAATTATAAATGGTCTAGTTGCAGTCCCAAACGAGACTAATCCCTTCTTGAAACCAGGGAGACGTGGCAGCTATACTCAAATTCCTTGCTTTTCAGTATAGTTTCCTAGGACTAGTTTCCTAGGACTATTAAAGTCTGGAATACCCAATCCTTGGCCGATAAGGAGAGCCATAGTCTTAAGGTGCTTAAAACTAGATTGCCCACGCATTGATTGTTAGTGTTACTAGCACTGCTGCCCTGCGTAACAACATCCTCATTGTGATACCCGAGAGGGGGACAAACTAAAAAGAATGACAGTGAATGACCGAATGACAATTGACTTTGTATACAGGGTTCATTATCATTCGCGAATGACAATGAATGACAGCGAATGACAACGAATGACAACGAAGGACGGTGGTGAGTGGAGGCATTGGAGATAGGATGATCAACAGAGTGGAGTAAATGCGGTTATTGGTTTTCTGCGCAAAAATGATTTGAGGAAAATCGCATGTTACATGGTTGCGGGGTTTTGGTGTAATTTATGGATAGAAACCACAAAGAAAGTTTTTGTGTGAGAATTAATGCGCTTGAGTGCTGTGCTTTTGAAATTTACCTCTGTAGATTTATATAGAAAGATGCCCCCCTTCCCTACGCCACTGTAACAGAGTAGCTCCATACCTGGCGCAAATTGTCTCCTTTCCAGTCCCTTTTTGCAACCCCCCCCTAAAAAAAATCAGAAATGTCCAATATAAGGACTCTTCCTGAAATTTTTAACCATTTCAAGATAATAGAATTGTTAGTTTCTAACAATTAATATCGGAAATATGATGTTAAACTTACATTTTAAATCAGACTTACAATTTCGCTTACTATAAGGTGCGTTTGTCCATACTTTACTAGATCTGTAAGCCACGCACTTCGCGTTCACTCGCTTTGCGTGGCTTTGATATACCCACGAAGTCTGAACTGTGATATCCGGTTGAAGCAAATGTCTGTGCTGTCATTCACTGTCATTCGTTTTAGTCAACGCAATTTTTTAGTGTGTACAACATATTGTTATTCGTTATGTGTAAAGCAATTGTCATTCGTTTTAGTAACCACCCCAGAGAGGGGCTTTAACAAGTACTTAACAGAAACAGAAATACACTGTAGGCCTAGATTGGTGTGTGCTCACCTGGTGACTGCCGAAAAGTGACTTCAGCCCGCGCTGCCCCATAGACGTTCACTCGAATTAGCAAGTGTGATGTAATTCACATATATACATTAGGCCTTGCCTAATCGTGCATCGTTTTATTGTACATCAACCATGGACTCTAGTGTGGAGGTTTGCGAAAAGTTCCCACTTTCATGAGGCCTGACTAGCCTACGCTACTTATCGCATACAGGTAGCAGCATGGACACTTCGAAGTTAGGACACCTAGGCTAAGCATTGAAACACCCCAAAACTATATCTTCTGGTATAAATCCCCTGAAAGTATACTTGATATGGTGGGACAAGTGTGCTATATTACGATACACGGCCAAACTTTCTTTCCTGCAAACTGTTTTTTTACGTTGTATTCCAAGAAGATTCTTCGTTGTGGAACTGATACTTCTTTGCTAGAGTATTGCGACATGTGGCGCTGGTGATAAAATTGGTGGCGCAGTTGCTCTTTCAGTAATTATAACAGACTTCATAGATCTCCGTCATTTTACCGATAAATATGTAAGTACTTACTTGCACCATCAAGGGCGTAGGAACCGGGGGTGCTGGGGGGCGCCAGCCCCCCAGTGAAAAATGTGGAGGGGCAGAAGTATCATTCCGCCCCCCGCTTCGCAAGTCAAAAAACCCCTTTTTCATTTCCAAATGAGAAAAAAAATATCATTTGGAGCACCAAATTGCATCTAACGCCAGGTGAAAATACAAAATTAAGTTTACAAAATGGAGTGGGTGTTGAAGTGTGCTATATTGCACCAAATTGCATCTGAGGCCACCTGGAAATGCAAAAAATTCCAAAAAATTCCCCCTCCCCTTAGACCCCTCCCCAGGCCGGCCATCAGTCTTCAGCCCCCCTCTCAAAAGTACCTTCCTACGCCACTGTGCACCATGGAGGTAAAAACAGATTGCACACGGTCATTTTGGAGAGAAAGTTACTGTAGCCTTTTAGTTTTTCGTAAAATTGGCTGTTGCTATAGGTTGTCATGGTGAAATCGTGTATTTCTTAGGGGTGTCCGAACTTCGCACTGTTGCAAACTTTGCAATACTATACTAGCTGGCCAAAGATTCGTAAGCCTAGACCTAAATCAATCATTTTGTTATCATTTTGTTATGTATTAGAAAGATCGAAAGCACATACCTTTATCTCTTAACGGTACTGTACCATAATTTAACTGTCTTATCTAATCTCTTTGTCAATAACGCTTTTGAATTTGATTGATCTTAACGCGTAAGATGCAAGGGATTGTGCGCCGAATGGAATCCAGGACCGGACCAGGCATACGTATGACGTCACATATGTACTTCATGTCAAAAATTAGCACCGATTTTCGTAGATCCCGAATACAAAATATATTGAAAATATATCTCTTTTTCACTTAAAGCTGACATCAGTGGAGGAGAGACCATGTAGTCAAGGGGATGCCCCCTCACAGACTCAAATGGACTGATGGAGCCCTTTTCAGCTTTTTACCACTGTTTACTTTTGGGCGATTATTGACTTTTTTATTGCGCTCTCATCTACCTTTTGACATTTGTCACATTTTGTTGGTGTAATTTTCTGACAAAATGATCTAACTGCGGTCTTTAATTTATTGGCACTTCCATTGTACGAAACTATTTCCAAGAACTGTACGAGATTTTCCATCTATTTTTAGACGATATGCCACAAGATAATGAAGATAGGCTAAACGTCTAAGAAAAAGGAGCAAAATATGAAAAACGAAATGTTCTCTAATGTTCTCGAAATGTACCAATTTAAACTCGGCAAGATATATGCCCTTCAAAAGCAGTATGCGATAACACATAGATGATAAATGCTAATGAGATAAGACTTGGTCACCAAATAGATGGTGCATTACATGATTGAGCAAACGATTTACAATACCTGAAATATCACCGGACAACATAAAACACTGCGAAAAGCAGTCAAACTTCGTTGTTAAATCAAAATGGTTGGCCATAAAAATAATTGAAATAGGCTTAACAATTATTTGAATAGAAATATAATTCTCCAGCAATGACGGAGAAAACTGTACGTAAAAGTGATTAATGCGATCATTATCCGAGTCCAAATGATGATGGATTCTGATTCAGGAATTTGAATAACGTCGTTCCATGTATACCTCTGCCTACTCGACGACTACCAACAAGACGCTTAGCCAAAGGGCGCCCCCCTCCCCCTTGAGCATATTTTTTCTTCTGATATCGCTAGTACTTTCAAAATAGAAAATGCTTAGATGCAACTTACAAGGCCTGGGAAGTGTTATTTCCAGCGATATGGGAGGCATTTTCTGCCAAAATTGTCTTGTACGCTTCGCGCCAACTTATGGTGGCGCTACACGATAGTTTGACTACAGGCTTCGCCCTTCCAAAACAATCTTAATTGGCCACGTTTTCCACCACATTTTGACCTGTTCGCAAAGGTTGAGAAACTGAAGAACCATGTCTCTGTTTTCAATGTTTTACTTTCTAAATGCTTCTTGAGGGTAGAGATTGGGGTATCATCTTGGTCCTGTTTTCTATGGAAATGCCACTTCCAAACCTTTGAGACAAAAGACACGCTGACAAATAGTTACTAACGATGATTACCAAATCAAGTTTATTGAAGCAGGTTACCATCACATTTATGCACCAAGGAACAAAAGAACAGAATATTGAAAAATTAATAACTTTTTCATATTAGTTATAACTTATTATCTAAAACTCTTCACCACCTGGAGACCGGTGGTCGATCACTGTCCAATGAGATCTGGTTAGACAAACTTTGCACTAAAAATGACTACCATAAGTCCAAACAGCTATCCATATATACACAGAAAACTTACATGAAATATACTGAAGAATCTATCAATTGAAAACCTTCATGTGGGGTGTAACACTCAAACTTTTTTTTTCTAACCCTGGGCCTTCCCTTTCTTGAAATGGAAATTTATCTTGGTAATAGGGCCTTGTTAATACGCTAAATGGAGCTTGCAAAAAGTAAGGTCCTTCAATAATATCTTCCTCTTGTATGATTTCCAAAGATGGACCAAAAAAACTTCAAAAAAGTGTTTGAATAATGAAGTCCTTAACATGCCACTTTGCTTAATACATGAATATGACTAAAATATGAATTCCATGAAGCAATTTCTTGCAAGTTCCAAAATATGCCTTGTAAATATTCTTGGAAGTTATGAGGAAGTTAGTCAAAACTGGCTTGAAACTTGATCAAGTGTGAAAGTGGTACATTCTTCAACCATGTGATTCATATTTACACAGATATGTGGACTAATAAGTAGCATATTAATGCAGAATAGAGTACAATGTTGTATTCTATTTACTTCCATCAACAGCAAGGTTACTCCAGATTCTAGTCCACTGTGAAAACTACTACTAGGGTTACTTTCCACTGCCTTATTTAAATTCCAGTCATTGTTTGGCCTTGATAACTAGGAAACAAATTCCTGTTGTCAATATCAATTGTAGGAACTAATGGCGGCGGTCTTTCAGTCCCCACATCGCCTCCCGATCGAAATGACCAGGCCAGTTTAAATCAATTTAAAGTGCCATTCCTTTCATGGCATCACTCATGGTGGCATCAGTGTGATTGACTAACAAACCAACATTTTCTAACCCGTGACTTGTTTCCTTCAGGCTGCGTCCTGTTCCGTTCTTATATGTCATTGGAAGTCACACAGACTAAACTTTGACCTTTGGTATGAATTGATTCTAATGAACAAACAAACTAGGTGATATGGTACCTTCCACTGTCTATAACAGTATTAATTTATGGCATTCAAGGTAATTCCCAACTTCTTTTTTTTTTCTTTTCTTTTTTTCATTGATCCAGACATTTACAATGATTGTACTTCGAAAAACAACCAGAAAAATCAGAAAGAAAACATTGATCTAAAACTTCTGACCAGTGTCTTCAGAATACTTATGACATACATCCAGAGCTGTAAAGAGATCGCCCAGGAAACTGATTTTTACATAACATTTGTGTAGAGTCTCTCAGTAAAATTACCACAGTATTGGGGCCATCAGAAGACTGAATAAATTACTCTAGAGTTGTATAGACTGCCTCAGAGAATACATTACAGAGAGTGATCTAGATCTGTATAGAGTTCCTCAGAAGATCTATTATATTATTCTAAAGTTGTAAAGACTCCCTACGAGAATACATTACAGAGATCTAGACATTACAATGATCTACAGAGATCTGTATAGAGTCCCTCAGAAGACCTATTATCTTATTGTAGAGTTGAACAGACTCCCTCAGAGAATACATTACAGAGAGCTACCCATTAAAATGATCTATACAGAGCTATCCATCACAGTGATCTAGACTTGTATAGAGTCCCTCAGAGAATACAGTACAAGACATCTTACATGAATCTAGAATATAGTAACAAGTCCTTTGTAAAGAGTTATTGTTGTGATGTTCGTGTCTCCTTCTTTCATTTCGGAAAAGTTAACACTTAAGTAACAGTTGTGACTTGTTAAACTAATAATTGTCTTATCATGTATTCCACAAGTTGAACTATAGTTTCATTGCTACCCAGGATTATTAACAGTCCAAGTAAGCATAAAAGAATTTCATCAGTAATCACACTTAAGTTGTTGGCATAAAGTTGGAGGGGAAAAAAAATAACAATCTGTTTTTTTTTCAATTTTCATGAGGGACACAACATCACAACAGTTTACAACAAGAAGACAGAGACATCTGAAAACACTCACAATAGAAAATAAAGAAAGGGAGAAAAAAAAAGAAAAAAATGTCGTTGCCTGAAGTTCTGAAGTAAATATCCTCGCTGGAAGGGAAAAGTGGACCTCATTTTGCAGTGCTGTGAGATTCCTAGAATGAGGTTTCTTTCCCTACGGCTTTCACTGGCTACCGAAACAAATGACTGCACTCTTTTTTGTACAAGGAGAGTTATGTTTTAAGGGTAACAGCTCAAAACTCAGACGGACAGCTGAACAAAACTGTTGTACTGGGCGATATTTCTCTTCAGAATATCTCCGCAAGATCCGAGTACTCGCTCAAACCGTTGGCGGTCTAACTTGACGCATTTCAGTGGTCCGCGGGCAACCACGGTCGCGGCCCTGGGTCGGTCAAGCAAGAGGGCGATCTCACCTGCAGGAAAGACAACGAATGGAAACAACGTGATCTTAACAGTTGGCAAGAGATTAATATCAATGGGGATATCCACATGGGATTAAGGAATATACACCAGTGAAAAGGATATCACTGGTAGATTTGCTAAAGAAGTCAGTTTATATTGTAAAATTGCTCTATGCTAGATGGTAGATATGACTGTATGGTTTTACTTCTGTAAACTGAACAATTCGGGAACAGAAACAAGTCTGAGTGGCTTGAGGAACAGAGTCAACCATGAACGCACAATTCAGACTAATATGGGATTGAAAGGGAATTTTTTCAAATATCACTCATTTATAGATATCCATTTATTCATTAATTTATTTGAAGATATTGTTTTTAATGTTTAAAAGCTTCAATTCGTGGATACTCCTCGTTGCTAAAATAAGTGCAAACTTTGTCTCCGTCGTTAAACAAACAGGAAGTAAAAAAAAAAAAAATAGTTCTTTCGTACTAATTATATCACTTCTTATATTACATACTTTTCTTTTTTTCTAAATAAAGTTATACAAACTGTAAATAAGATAAAGGCAAAATATGCTTTGGTTGCTTGGTCAGTTTTACACCAGCAATGGTAAAAATTCATTCTCTACAATTTAGTGGCTGAAAAGGACTTTAGAGTGGGACCACTTTGCGGCTATGATTGGATTGTACCTTATCCTAAACTACAGGATTACTCTGTCTGTTACCTTCTCTTTCCACAGCTACTTATAGAATTATGCTATTTTGATTTTAAGGCTTAGACAAACCTATCTGTTCAACATAAATTGAAAACCTTGTCCTCTTTCATACCGAAACTGTCCATTAACACGGAGACCTACGGAATATGCTTCTTAAATTACTGGTCACTTTATGGGAGGCCTAAGGTCAGACATTTTACTTATTATATTACTACAGATATTAAGAGTTAACTGAAAGCCAGTATGGGAATTCTGATATGGATGCTTAGAGTCGTAAGGTACCAGCTTTTCACAATGATGGTGATATAACACCAATCGCCGAGGCAACAACAATTTCCATCGTCATGCCAAGTTCACATCTTAATTCATATCATCTTTCTTAAAACATTCCAGAAAAACTCACCGAAATAATCGGATGGTCCTAACCGTCCTACTTCAATGAAGTCTTCACCTTCTGCCCTCCGCTGCAAAACGGCAGCCTGGCCCTGAGGTGTGAGAAAGGAAAAAAACATAATCACGAGTTTGAACATATTAACAAATACATTTCTGCTGACATATATAGCTTTGTTCAATAAGAAGGAATATATCTGGTACGAGTGGAAGTTGTGCTAGCCACTTTTCTCAAACTGAGTGAAATTTATTTCATTATCTCACATCACTTATCTCAAATCTCACCAATGGAATATGAAGATAATAGTTTGACCAATCAGTTTCTTTTATGGTCTCTTTGCTGTTTAATTATTCCAGTATTACGATGTTTTGCCTGTAATCTCATAACAGATCTTTGCTGTGTTGGTCACTAAGACTATCATGTTTCATTCCTGTTCGCAATAGGAGCCGTCTTAAAGCTGTAAATCAAGTAATGGCTGTTTGTCATAGAAGAGACAGCATATATCCAGTCCCCTAGCTTGAGTGTTCATTACTGATTACAAACAATCCATCATGTTAAAGCTATAGATTACTGACAAACCATATTAAATTGTCATTAAAACGTGCCACTATCCTTAAACATAGATATATCCAAATTATTCAACAAGCATATCGAGCACTCCATGATTGCATAACATATCCCCAGCTTTCCCATTTGGCTGACAAACTCCAGCACTTTAAGTCAAACCTGTCTGATATCTCTCAGAATAGGATTACAGTGGATCAAAATGGAAAACTCTAGTCCTTAATTTTAATATCAAAAGATTGGTTCTATGGCAGCGTATCAAAAGTGGAAGCTGGAGGCGCTGCATCTTCACTGCAGCCGGGCTGCATACGATAAATTCCTGCTGTTGGTTGGCAGAGACAATCCTTATTGTTTGATATTAAATGTTTCTGTATTGCTAAATATTGATTCAGCCATGCGGTGACAACCACATTGCACCTGCTACAGCTCTTCGCTTTGAGTTGAAAAAAAATTCATCACAAAGGAAGGTTGTTCTATTTCACAAGATTTGTTGTGATTTGGAAGAACTCATAAAATCAGTCCCAGACCTAATCAGCGACATAAATTTACCTCGATGATCATGAAGAAGTCATCTCCTTGCTCTCCTTGTACTACAATCTTCTCTTGATCCTCAAACTGTACAGATTCCAGAGAATCCGCCACCGTTAACCGTTCCCACTCGTCAAGATTTTCTGATAGGGAGAGGAAAGCAGATGACAAACAATGTTGAAATGTAAATTTATCATAAAAAGATATGGCCTTGAATTTCCTTTCCGAATTGCCTTAAAGTGTTAACAGTAGGCCGGCGGGGTAAGTGGCTTCCTGAAATTTTTATGTCGGAACCAAACTTTGACATCGCTCAGATTACAAGAATAGATAACGAATCTTCTCTGCCTGCAGTACTTATTAATAACTAACTACAGAAAAAGGCACATCACCGTTTTTGCAAAATATTTGATTTTTTCTTCATCATATGGCATCAAACTTGAAAGATTAAAGTAAAAGATATGCATAGTTGTGTGATTTTAACCTCACAGAGCACATATTTAACTGTAGAAACCGATCCCAAAATCTGCTTCAATGAACTCACCTAAGATTGATACTTTTGTTAAAAATTCTTCATACATCTTTCTCTTTCTCAATGTACTACCCTGCAAAAAACCAAGAGAGAAAACAAAACAAGGGTTAAAGCAAAATGTTAGACATAGAATTAAGAGTTGTACTATGATATAGTGAGAGAGACTGAATAGTTTTTAGTTTATCATGTTTGTTGAAAATGTCTAGTGAGGAAACTCTCGAAACTGTCTGGAAGCAAAGTTGGTATCCGAATAACGTCTCAGGGGCTGAGTGGACCAGGAATGGTCTTGTTTCTGAGTGAGAGCAGTGCTCAAAAGTTTACCCAGCGAGCTAGACATGGTAATGTCAGAGTGCAGTTGTAGTGAGGTGACAGAGTTGAAGCGAATTAAAGGCATCACAAAATAGACAACTCTGGTAAAGACTCTGGGAAGCAGCGAGCAGAAAGGTTCAGTCAATCAAATCTTTTGCCGTGATAAGGCTAAACCAAAGTTCAAGTCAAATCTGACTAGGGAGGGTCTTTTAAAATATTCAATATTCCCTTTCTCTAGCGACAACCTCGAAATTTAAGCATATCGTGTGAGACAAGACTCTATCTGTGTCGACAGAAGTGTACCGATCATTGGGGCACCGAGGGGAACTTTCAGATTTGGAGCAGTCTCTCTCTGTGTGCATGCATCGTCTGATCCGCCCTGGATGAGCTCACTGTTTGGAGATGATTAAGCCGAAAAATCACCGAGACCTTGATTACAATAATATCATCAAAACTACCATCAAATTATAGACCAGAGATTAAGTGAGATACCTCGATCAAAATGCTTTTGATTTTGTGTGCTGTATCGTAATTTCCTACTGTCCATTATACAATCGTGACCGAGCAAAGTGTCGCTCTCCCTATTTACATGGACACACATCCACTATCAGAACATCTGCATGACAAGGTCAGGACCAACCCTCTCTGTGTGAAACTCGCTCTGTTTATCAAGATGGACTCACTGGATCGAAATAACAAACCTTCGAGCCGTCCAGACCTTGAGTGCAGTTATAACTGATCGAATGCAAAATTGTGAAATTTCAACGGTTAGGGAGGACTTGATGGGTTATAATTGCAATCCTGTAGACTCTATCATCTCTCCGTATTCATCGAGCTGGGAATTCCTCGACAGAGAAATGTGTCTCGGAGAAGTATTTCGTTCACTTGTCACATCCATCCATCCATCCATCTAAAAACGCTTCAATTGTTTTAAGAGCAATTTGCAGCTTGTCTATGGGAGAAGTTTCCTTCTTTCCTTCTATCTACTGTGAACACTCACAGTATTTAATTTAATATACAATTTTGGAACTGTTAAGGTTTCGGTTAGATTTAGTTAAACCTCCCATTGAATTTTCTCAGAAATGAATCACAAGATTTTCTCCTTCACTTCGGACTAGTTAGGTCAACGTTATTTGGGTACACTACCAATCCTGCGATGTATTACCCGGTGTTCTTTTGAACGGTGATGAAAAAAAACTTACCATAAGAATTCTTCTGTAACTATCTCTGTCAATGCCCCACAGCTTCAGGAAGGTCTTACCCTGCAGGTTGTTTTTTTGTAAAAAAGAACGGAAAAACATATATTAAAAGGAAAGTTACATCAATTAACCTAATTGCTCGTTGGCAATGAGTCAGTCGTTGGACATTCAGTAAGTCTTCTGCATCGGGTATGAGAAGTTACAAAAAGAACCAATTTTTTTTTCTTTTTTTTTTCAAGACAATTCACCAATAGACAATTCACAATTCACCAATAGACAATTCACCAATAGACAAAAGACAATTCAAGACAATTCACCAAGACAATTCACCAATAATTCACCAAATCACCATAGCCTCCACTGACCTCTGACATGTCATTTATGCATATATATAACATTCACAAATTATCAACTCTTTATAATTTCTGATTATTTTGAGTTAAATTTTGTAGGTTGCATTTTACCAGTAAATTCTTACAGAATTTATGGCCAAGACGACCGCAATATAAAACATATATATATACAAGAGGTAGCCGTACTTTGCTTCAATTTTTGAAAGGCATTTTATGATAAACAGTACCGTTTAGATAATCTATCAAGTAACGTTAATATCGATTAAAATGAATGAAGTTCTTTTGTACTTACACTTACCTTGACCGTGGCTTGTCTTGGTGTCCCATAAATCAAGGCAAGTTCCCCAAAGCTTCCTCCTTCACTAATGGTTGTAACTAACTCACTGTTGACAAATACCTGGCAAAATGGAAAGAGAGAGAGAGATAGAGAGAGGGAAAAACAATTAACTTAATCATCAAAACTTTCCATAATAATACCACCTCAGTCCAGGTTCCATGTTATCATGTTCAGTGAGAAAAGAAAACCATCTGCCTAAGATGAATCCAAATTTGTTTTGTGTGTACTGTATTGTTTACAATTTCTTATTTCATTAGTTGGTCAAGCATTCAATTTCAAAAAGCGCTCAATTAATATGAGTCACACCACGAATAGGCTAGAAAGCAGCCACATTGCTTTACATATGAAATTCACCAAAGGGGGAGGGGGGGAGAGGGCCCTGTACCCATGTAAGGTGAAGTAAACATTAAAACATGTATATACTAAAGAGTAAAACATGACGAAGATGAACATCATTCAAATACTCACGTCGACTTCGCCTTCATCGATGACATAGAAGTTATCTCCTTCATCACCTGGACAGAACAAAAAGATATGAGATGGAATTTTTGTTTTTAATAAGTGCACCTCAATAAACAGTGTTCAGTTTGACTCTCCCAAATGACATGTACTGTACCTACAACACCACAAAAACACCACAAACTGTATCTACAACACCACAAATACACCACCTACTGTACCTACAACACCACAAATACACTAGAATCTGAACACTCTCACTTAAAATAATTATGATTTGAAAGAGAGATAGACTGAGAGAGAGAGAGAGAATGAAGGGAGCAGTATCTCAGCACCTTGAGAAATACAGCGTTGAAAAGGAACAAACCTAGAATTATGAAGAGAAGATGAGAGGCCACACACTGGTGAGTCAGAAATCATGTTTATAATGAAGGTAGGAATTTTCAAGGATCTGCTTATACAGTTTTGTAATCACTCAATTTTCATCACTTTTTGCTCGTAAATTATTCAAATTTTAATGGATCTAAAAAATATTTTAAAAAACATATGCCCGAAACACTGAAGAGAAAACCAGAAAAGAAAAGAAAAAGATAAGAAAATAACAGAAATGAACAGATGTGCTTTGATAGCAGCATTCTGTACAGATTTTGCTATGTATCTATATGAACTTTGCACATAACACTGGGATACATGCATTCTTGCAACTTTCAAACCCAAGCTATGCAATATTTGCAATTACTGGAAAATCCCTCAACCGAATGTAAAGATCTGTGTGTTACAATCCTTTTACTGCTCCTTATGACACCAGCAAGTTCAATAACCACTTGAATCCCTTACAGACTGTACCCAACATTCACCAAGAACTTTAAACACTACTTTCATACAACATTCATATCAGTCTCATCTCTTGTTTATATCGTGATGTAGAGTCGTCTGACCTCTGAACTTCACAAGCACATGATAAGTGACTAAACTGACTCGAAAATAAATAAACCAGTTTGAAAGGGAGAAATCTCTTTTTGACAGGAAATATAAGTCCAACCAATTGTAAAGCAACATCAGACAAAAACGAACAGCAGCTCAAAATTTAAAGCACTGGCAGAATCGAGAGAGAAAGAAAAATGTTTGAAGGGACGACAATTTACACTGATGGAAAACTCTCTCTGAAAGAAGAAGTACTTCTTTCAAATTCAGTTTTTCATCTTTCATTTTATAAGCATGTTTTAACCTAGATATAAGCATGTTAACTTGGATATAAGCATGTTAACTGGGAAACAAGCACATTAACTGTGTTATAAGTATGTTAACTAGGATATATAAGCATGTTAACTGGGATATAAGCATGTTAAATGGGTTAACTAGGATATAAGCATGTTAACTAGTTCATAGGCATGGTAATGGGAGACTTATGCATGCTATTAACTATAACTAACAGAATTTTAACTGGGACTTGAGCATCTTAACAGGGACCTGAGCACAGCACTGTGACTGCAAAACAAGTAACAAGCTTTCAGTTGTGCCTAATATCTTTTGCTGCAAAGTTTAATAGCAAAGAATGCCACGGACCGACACACACATGTATAGATTTGTAGACAACACACGCAGATACAATTCTTTTCCTTCTATTTAATCTGCTAAGCTCATCTTAAGAACATAAACACCACAAGATTGACATTTCTTTCAACTACTGCACTGTATACATGGAATGCTGCCAAACCTACAATGCCAGCTCCAAACGAGGCCACCACCACGTCGATATTGCAAGTGAAGCTCTCAATTTGACTTCAAAAAATATTCTTCTTTTACACTAGCCTTGATTTGTTAGCAACGAAATCAATTGACCAATCAAACAACAAGAAAACGCATCATCCATAAATCAATTCATGTTGGCTGTTTGAGCAACGGAACGTGAACAGATGAGGAGTAAAATCAGTCGGTTAGAATATTTACACAAAAAGTAAGGTGAATGGATGAGAAGAACCCTAAGTTATAATCAACTCAATAAGGACATTTCTGTAACCTTACTGAAGAGAGAGGAAAGAGCTAAGGACAAAAATTCATGAACCAAACCAAATGTGTACAGTTTACTGTATGTGTTTAGATGTGTTTTTCCTCAATGGTGTGCATGACAGAATTAAACACAAACATGACCTTTTAAATGGATATGTACAAAGAAATATTATTGGTAATATGTTACTACTGTCCATCAGCCATCCTGATAGCATTCTTTACTTCCAAAATGTTTATTTTTTTGTTTTTAGATGAATTTTTATCTAGTGTAGGAACAATGTAAGAAGTACCTTCATCTCGACACTTGAGTTGAAATGTCTGTTTGGGTTAAAATGTAATCAATCATTTTTGCAGATGGGAAAATATTTTTTTTGACTGATAGGCATATAACAATTGATGCATTGAAGTGTCTTAAAACAAACAAACTAGGAACAAGAGTGTTTTGTATCCCTCTGCCTCACCCCACCCTCCCTTCCCCTTTTTTAATGTCATATTGTTGGAGCTAAGGAGAAATCCCTCTAAATAGTTCAAACACATATATAAGCATGATGTATGAGATGTGCAATTGTATTTTGTTTCAATTTTGTTGTAATCCCTGCTATACTACACACTTTACTACACACGGTGCTAGCCCTATCCCCAGTAATTAAGATCCTTCAACACTTACAGTACTAGATGATATGCTTACCACCCAATTTTCCCAAACACATACTGTTTATATACCAAACGTACACACACTTTACTACACACTGTGCTAGCCCTATCCCTTAGTAGTTAAGACCCTGCAACACTTACAGTACTAACTAGATGATATGCTTACCACCCAATTATCCCAGACACACACTGCGTATACCAAACTGTAACACAGTGGGGAAAATACTGTATCGAACTATGCATAATTCATTTGCTGCAATGCAAATATAAGTGCAAATATGTAGCCTCCTTTCAGAAAACTTAGCAACAAGCAACTCGTATCCCGAAGATGTTTGCCTGTCACAGAGTACGACGACGAAACAGCTTGGAGCAAAACTACTGTATTCCAGGGTTTTTATTCTTTTCTTTTCTTTTTTTGTCAACCTCTAGTATCCATGGAAACAAATGCAAAGTCCAGTGTAAAATTAAGTTAACCCCAATCAAACCACCCTCCATCTTCCTAAAAGAATTATTCTAGTACCTGGGGGTACCAAACAAATTATGAGAGCTATAAATTAATAGTCAGCTACAGAGAAAGGCTCAGTACAGCAGGGTGTCACATTTCTGCACACTTATTCCAAAGAATTTTGTAGCAAATCTTGAGCACACATATATACTCTTCATCCTATCAACGTAGGAGCAGGGTTTGACCTGTAAGGCCTCCTCTGAGATGAGACGAATGTCTTGCTTAGACAACCATATTGATCCTTCCAGTTGTCGGAGGGACAACTGGTTTATTTTTTTAATAAAACGAATGCAGTTGCACCATCCATTTTTGACATCAATCTCAGTCAGAGAAACAACCAACATTGCTATTCGAGAAAAAATTGCAAAGATCATCCACTATTTTGCCTCCATATTTTGGTTGACATGTTGAAAACTGGTAAACAATCCTTCAAAAGTATATTTACTAAGGATTGAAATGCTCAAGGTCTTATTCACACCTCTAGAAGGCCCATATCGGACTATATTAAAGATGTTTTTTTTTTTCCTGCGATAAAACCCTTCACTCTCTCACTCTGTCTATGGCTGTGACAATGTTGCTGTGTCTAGTCCATACACACTGTAACCGACCAAATTACAAAATACTTTTCATTCTAAATCGTTTTAATAATCAATATCATCATCATAACTTACCTTGTTGGATCACGACTTCTCCTGCATTGTGTTTCTGTGGGAACATGCAGTCAAATATATCCCTGCCAAAGACAAGAAAGAAGAAAAAATAAAAACATCTTTTGACTCTTCAGACAGTTTTATCGTGCACAAAATTCTCTCACTATCAAGTTCTACATCAATTTGATGCATTAAAAGATTTTTTAAATGTTCATTACTTGAATTTGTTTAATCCATACATATTTTCAGTCCCTACTGGATTGCAATTCTGAAGAGATCCTGCTAGAGTCACCTCCCCCCCCCTTTTATCCGTCCCACAATAGTTCTACACAGACCTAGGAAATTTCCAAAATGGTTCAAATGTGGTGCAAGATACCTTGTTTTCAAATGCAACCAGTTGCTTTAAGATCAATCTACAGTTCTTTCTTTCTTTTAGAACTCTGTTTGTAATAACTCTCTCCTGTTTTTATTATTCCTATTGTTCCATGGTATTAACATATATCCATGGTAACAATGAAGACTTATTTTCCTAAGTTGTAAAACTGCGATTCATATTACTCTACTCTGAAAGGCTGGTCAGTGTTTTCAGGCCGTCTTATATAGTACGAGCTATCATTCAAAATTTCAAACACCAACAACCATTATCTCAATAATGGAAGATTATAAGATGACAAATGAACAGCATGTATGAGTGACCATTGTGCAATGTAAAATTCTGTCAGAATTCAGAAGGCTGCAAAGCGGTCAGCAACAGAACAAACATGGCGGCCTTGAAAACAACTGATCATGTTTGCTCTTCAGTTTTCCACAAATCATGTTAACGAGCCCCACCGAGTATTAAACTCACATTTATATATGCAAACGATCACACTCCATACAGGCATCTCCTGCAGTACTAGGATTCTTCACCGCATGAAAATCAATTTACGAGCAGTGGGGCATTTCACTCGATTCTCTAAATACTCACAAACGCAAACAACTAATGACAAATCTCCCGTATTTTCAGTCTTTCCTCCGTTATTTTGACATGAAAAACTGACTACAGTAGCAGTGCTTATAATAAACCACTGTGATATGTGACTTGAGTATATATCAAATAGCATTGAATATATATATTTTTAACATCAATGAGACAAGCTGCATTGAAAGCCTCCATTCACCATTACTCCTCCAACCACATATTTTAGTATATTGTGGTTTATAGTGCATCAAGAGGCGTGACCGAATGCTAGAAATGCGCCACACGGTAATTGATCACCTCATTCCAGTAATCTCAAAGCATAAAGAGGTCTAACTACATGCATCAGTGTCCAGCGAACGGTGCCAAGACGTCTCGGAAATATATATCTGATGATATTACATCTTTCTAAATGGTAGTGAAGGCCTTCACAATTTGTTTACAATAAATAAATATATATATATATGAATATATATATAAACATATAGAAAAAGACAACTAAATAAATATGGAGATAAACAACAGATCTGCATGGTGAATATTTCATTTCTAAATTTCTGTCAAGCCTTTCAAGAATGACTGATATAAAGAATAAAAGAATAAGATGAAAGCAAATAAGGAAATAAATTAGTAATATAGACAGAACATTTCTACATTTGTGCTAGTGGCTGGCTCTTAAGATGTGTACACTTGTCAACGAGATGTCATATATGTACCAACATTATTGTATAGTATAATATGTATGTATACAAAAATTTATATACCCTGTGCTGAACTTTAAGCCTGTGCTACACAATATGAAAGAGGGCTTAAAATAGGCCTGCCACAGGACTAGCTATCCAATGGACCCCCTCCCCCAACCCCCCCAAAAAAAAAATTGAATAGGAAAATGAATGCAACATCTTCATTTTCTCCTGTAATGTTATCTATACTGAGGCAACTTGTGAAAAATGTACAAGATGTACATGAAGCATGTGTACAAAATGAACAATGTACAAAATGTACATAAATGTACATAAAGCAAATATTATAATAAGTTTTGAAAAAAGTTAAAAGGCACCAAAATAGACCTCACAAAATACTGATGGGCAATGAAGATGACTCCATCGGCTCGAAAAGCTAAAACAGATGCCAGCACTTTAGACACAAACACTGTCAATCGCAGAAAATTATGTCCCAGGAAAAAGGCAGAAACCCTCCCCTTAGGCCCCTCCTAATGGGCTGAAAATGTCAAAGCAGGCTAAGATATTGTACATCCTAATTCTTAGTCAATGCACTGGTAACAATAAAGTACTTAGGAAAGTAAAAACAGACAAAAGTGCTTGATGTGGATGTACTGTAAATCAACATACTAAATTCTTTAACATCCAATTGATAGCTACTCAATATGCAGAGACTCACATCATCGTGTTTTCCCTTTTTTTATTGGGGGGGGGGAGGGGAGGGGAGGGAGGATCAGAAATTTTGCAATAAATATTTAACAACAGTAGTGTTATACAACATAAACTACCTGTGGACTGCAATATAGCAGATGTCTGCTGATATCCTAATGTGATACTACTATATAGCGTACACAATAATCCTTTTTGTGTTTTGTTAGCATAAAATGTGTCGTTTTGGAAAACTCTTTCTCCTCCTTCTCATGAGCAACAATTTTTCGTACTACTTTGACTTCACAATGCCTCCAACCTTCACACTGAATTGAATGTTTCTACATGGCTGGCAGGTAATATCCCATGGATGTAAATATCCTACAGCATTAATAACCATCATAGCGGATAAAAACAAGGTTTGTCATACAGTCATGTGCTTGCACTGTACGGTATATGCAGGGATATTTATCCTGTATCTCATCGCAAAATGTTATGCAAAATGGTCAAAATGCTCTACAAATCCAAAGATGTAAACCTTTTTACTTTTTTTCATAAATTTACAAAAAAAAAGGTAAAATACAGAGCCATCAAACTGCTAACACAAATTTGAAAACTTAAGTATTGCCTGAGGCATCGCTTACTACTTTATAGCAAACTGGGCAAATTGCTACGTGAATGCAAAAAGACGTTGTATATTGTAAGCAAACTGTGGTGTCCAGAACCGGACAAATTTTTTCAGTAATTTATGAGAAACAAACCTCACAAACTTTGATACTACTACACAAAATGTGTGAGCGCTATGTAATTTCCCTGGTTACAGCATGCTGTGCACATACGGTACATGTTTGATTTGCTGATGCATGTGAGAACTAAACAGTGGCTGCTACGAAGAATCCATGCTCAGATGAGCACATGCAGCTGAGAGACTTTATACATCTGGTCGCAACGCTAACAGGATTTTGTTTACTTGGTAGGTTCCAATTTTCTGTGACCTTCAGGAGGATTTATTTCATGAGCATGGCATTGAAGGCCACTTTAAACATGACTTGTATGTATGTATATGTGTAGTGCATTTGCTGTTGAGTAATTTACATATCGATGTTATAAATTTGATGTTCACTTCCTCCTCTTTTCTCTATTTCAAGTTTTGGTTTTATTGTTTACCGATTTCATTTCACTATAAGAAGACAGATATTCGTAACACATGTGTGCTCCTAACAGTGACAGTAAGTAGATTAATATACTGTTATTTCAATAACGAGTCATCGAACAAACAGACATTTTGGAAGAATATCTCCAAGCGGGATAAAGATTGACGCTGTATTTACAACTTTGTAACTCCATCCCTTGTTTGTCCTTTAAGATCGCTATTTGTGATATTTTTGTTGTTGTAGATATTGATTATATAGACAAATGCAAAAACACACAAAATAAAATCTCTACTGTAGTATCAATGTAGACTGCAGTCTAACCTGCCCTATAAAAGTACACAATGTTATAATTACATTTAGCCTGCAAACTTTCATTCGAAAGAAATTAAGCATCGCCAATAGCACTCTATCCTAAATCAATATTTTGAATTGATTACTAAAAAGTTTGACAATTGATTGCTTTGTTTCATTTTTCTGTGCCTTTTTTATTATATTTTATGTAATTATACATTTTCGTTCCATTATTAAATTCATGACATCATGTCGCAGCATAGACAATGAGACTATGGTTGAGCACACTGACGTTAGTACATGTGTGCAGTTGTGTACGACCTTTATTACAGCGAGGAAACAACTTCTGTCAAAAATGTATCAAGAATGTGTGATGTGTGATATTGACATTCCTAAGGTAACTTGTTTTTAATGTAACCAAACTTTTTTGTTTAATGTATCCCTTATTAAAACAAGAGTCACTCTTTGGTCTCCCGCAGCGACGACTTAAAAATATGCAAAAATTATTTCTCTTTGTTTATTTTGTTAGAAAAAATCCACGCTCTTACTGGTAATTAACCTTGAAGCACTTCATAGGAAGGTGCACATTTTGGCCATATCTGCTTGTGTGTGTTATTGGCAATGCAAGGAAAGCCAGCCATATATTAGTCCTATAATGTTGTCCTGGGCTCAACCAAACCTTGTACAGTAACTTTACCTACGACTGTTATCAAATATCTATACAAACCTCTACAGAAGAAAGATGGCTATCAGAGGAACAATTTTAGACCAAACAATTACCAAATTCTATATAAAAATTTTAAAAAAACTGCTAGCATCCAATTACAATGCAAACTGCAAGTATATATTGAAGAGAGTCAGGGAACAGTCTCCGAGAGAACTGTCAAAAATTTGCCTGGTTCTGCAGCCGTGTATATTAGACCGTTTGAAAAAATGAAATGATTTTCACAATTGAGATGGCATCCATGCAAATTGAGACTTGCTGATCTAACATGATTGTAAGGGGATCCTGTTCTAGGCACTATGTCTGTCAATCAGAATTAGAAGAATTTCAACCTGGAAACTTCTCTTCATCCCCGTTGCCCAGAAAAATATTCGTTGTGAAAAATCCTGGCTGTCTTTGGCAGTTTGATCTACCGAAATTATGCCCCATTCGGTGTCTCCTTTAAGTCCTTTTCCTTAGATACATGTGGCTAATTTATTGCGATAATTAACAGTCCAGTTAAAACCGGAGAATAGAAATCTTTTCTCACCGACCAGAATCACTGCTCGCTGTTGCCGGAAAGCAAAGTCGATTGACTTAAGACAGTAAATGGATTTTACTGTCAGACCTTACATTACTCATGCATGACTCCATCTTTTAACTCGGATGACTGTAAAAAGTAGCCAATTAGATGTCGTCCTTGCCGAACAACCCGGCTGTCTGAAGGATAACCTGCAGAATTTTCTCGCTTACAAATCTGAAGCAGCCATATAAGGAGAGAGCTGGTATGACAATAGCAGGTTTACTGAATAGCAGACACCATTCACTTAATTCTAAGTAACTTATCTCACCTTCTCTCATCCTCGTCCAGATGAGCAAAGAGCACATTTTTGCTAATTGCTTTTGACAAGGCAGCCATTGTTTTGTAGTCCTTGGTGATAACCTAAATGGAATCAAAAACAAAAAATAATCATGCAAACATGAATACAAGATTTGTGTGATTAGATTGTACAAAACAGATTGTATTCTTGAGGTCTATTCTTTAAATTCTAATCTAGATAAAACTCATTTGGCTAAACAAATTTATTATTTCATTTCCTCTAGATTCCTCCCACCCACTCCTCCTCTGTATCTTTGAATTGATAATTCGATTCTATAAATTACAAACTTTCCAAAACTCGCCTGGTTTGGATATATACGAGCGATGAACTGAACTGTCTCAACACAACCACTGCACGCTCACTCTACGGTGTGAATCTGGTGACCTTTGACACTGACCTCACTGGTTGACCGGTCACCTTCATTCAACCTACCTGCCTCTCATTCTACCACCCAAAGTGTCTAGTGATGTATTCGATAGAACTGTCAGAGTCTTTGTGTAATCTCAGCCTTCGGTAAAACCAACCGTACGTATTTTGCGGTTTCAGAAGTCATAAATCCAGCAAGAAAACCACCCTTGAGCCTCCTGATAGGCTTCTTTTTTTGGGGGGAAGGGGGGGCATTTTTCTGTTCCCGTTGATTTCGCCTGTAACTTTGTGTACACTGAATCATTCTATAGAATCATGCCAAATATGATTCTATAGAATTAATAAAAATATTCTATAGAATATAATAATAAAAATATTCTATAGATTTTTTTTTATTTTTTTTTATTTTTTTTTAGACTTTGAAGATCCTGCTAGGATCGAAACGTCAGGCCAACTTTCTTTTGCATATTCTCCTACACAGGCTCTCTAGTGGATAAGCAGTTTGCTAACAGTTTTATTTTATTTTCAAATATGACAACAGCAAATATACTAAACCATTGACAGTTTCCTTTAGTTCTAGTGTCATCAATTCGATCTAATTATCAGCAGTATTAAAGAACTCAAGGTTTTTTTTTAAATTATCGACGAATAAGCGACAAAACTGAAAACGGCCGCTTCAGAGTCCGAGGACGGGGGCGTACCTTCTTCACGTAGGAGGCGGCGTCATCTTCTGTGACCGGTTCTGCGCTGATACCTCCTCTCCTCTGCAGACGTTTGGGAGGAACGGTTGGCGTACAGCTGACGTCTTCATCTCGATCCTCCGACTGGGATGCCGAGGAAGCAGTATTGGCTTTGCCCTGAGATTCCTAAAAGTCAAAAAAAAAAATTATAAATGTTAAGAGTTACAAGTGTAATAATAAGTACTGTAAAACAAAATATTACAGATGATATAAGGCTGGAATCAAGAAACTGGTGTGATCGTCTTGTTATTTACTCTACTTGAAAGTAGCTCGAAGCTAGTCCAACGCGTAAAGATGTTCTGCCCTCTTAAAGTTTGTTGGATTTTGATGTATCCATCCAAAGAAAAATCCTGCCTACAATATTCCATTCGTTGACTTGACAACGAAACTTAGCCGATATGACAAAGTTAAAATCTCATGATGAAAAGAGCAATATCCTTCTCGAGATATGAAGATCCTAATTGCTCCATAGTGTTTACTTGAGAAGCGATTTCTCACATTTCCTAACATTTTAAAAGATTTTTTTTCCCGTCTTCTTTTGATTGCAGGCAAACATTACACTCTTGCCTATCGACAGTTTCAAAAGAATTTCCTTGTAATTTTGATATCGGTTGTAAAATTATGGCGGAGTTGTCTGACACAACTCGCCATGAAAAGAAACTATTTTGTTCGTAATGAGACGTATCGCGCCATATGCCTCGAAGGACAACTTTATGAGGTGCAGCACTTAAAAAGTGGCTATTGACAAGATTTCTTGGAATTTATGAAATAACGATCTTACTATCACTTTTCCCAAGGGTAAAATATCTCTCATGCATTATGTAAATAGGGCAAATGAAAAACAGAATTTTTACTTAAATATACTTTTGTGGCAAGTAAGCTAACATTTTCGACAGTTAAAAGTTTTTTCTGCGTCTCATTTACAGCTGATTTCCTATGTGTTCACAGTTAGTGCAAATTGTGTAAATCTGTGGGTAAATGTGAGGACGTCACTTTTTGGGCAAAATTCTTGACTTTTGGAGATTTGGAAGATTCATCTGTTTTCACTTGCAAAGGTTACAAAGATTTTACAACTTTGCAAAAATCTTGTTGAAGGTCTAGAACATCACAAATGTCAAAATTTCATCATTTTTCCAATATTAATTTTAATGTTCATTTTTTCATGTCTATCGCCAGACAAATGCAAGTGCTCTTTGTTTTTTCTTTTCTGCTAACAAAGTGGCTTTTAAGCCATTTAAAATAACCTAGATTTCCAGGCCTCTCTCAGTAGCACAAATTATCTTATTCGGGGCGATGTTCAGCGCATGTACGTAGATTGCTTTGTTATAACAGAGAAAGAACGAGAGATGGTGCTTTCCCCATTCTTAGATTTAATTTTGGATTTATTTAGCCACCATTTTCACACCCACCAATAATCCTTATCATTTTAAATTGTTATGTACAGCAAAAGACATCTTTGTATTAAACAAATACTGCATGGTGGCTCAAAAATGACGTCATCACCAGGGGGGGGGATAACCAGCTCCCATATATACCAACCAACAACGAGAAGCATTTGCATCTTTTTTGTCAATTCTTCTTGAATTGATTTTCAGGGCAATCTATTAGCCACCAATCATTTCAGACCATTAAACAACCAATTTTCACTGGAAGCATTGTTCTATAGAATATATCTGTGTCAAGTTCATTTTAAAGAGCATTTAGCATCAGTCTTATCGTTTCTAAATTGCAGACTTCACAAATAGCTACGTTATCTGAAATTATTTTCAATTCAGCGGAGCATTAACGATGCGTTAATACCACTTTTACCGGGCAATACACAGAATTTCAATGCCTTGTCTATTTAAGCATGCTTCTTTTCTTGCTTTTTCTTTACATTTCTCCTTCTTTTCCATCATCATGGGCTTCTGTTAAGAGAAAGTCGAGGTTTGTCACATTAAGAAATCAATATCGAGATATTGCTCTCAGAGTATTTTGGGAGAAAAACAGGTACAAAAAATTGTAGGAATCATCCAATGAAGATATTGACAACCTATGAAAGAAGGCTGTGCTCTGTGTGTACTACTACTGCATGACATAGCATGAGCGCAGTATGGATGTAGATGTAGTTATGTAACTACCATGAAATTTTCAAAAGTAAACAACAACTGACATACAGTATACTTATGATATGACAACATACTTAGTATTTAAGAACTTCTGCATTTGATTTTTTGGCCACTTCCAGACAATTTTACCATAAAATTTCTTTGTTACTCAACTCACCATTAAATATTGCAAAACATAAAGACAACATTATAGAATTTTGCAATCTTATAATTAAGCTATGATATGGTAATGATACGCTCTATTCTATTAATTGTAAACTGTAAGCATATAGAATTATCAGAAATGTTATCCTTTGGGGTGGGGGGCAGAAGAGGGGGATATTTAAGACTTCAAAAGCATCATTTGAAATATGACACAAGTAGTCCAGCTAATTGTTAAGAAATTTCCATATCGATAATTTTTTATATATATCAAAGATTTATACGAAGTCAATGCTTAAAATTGCTTTAAAGTTTACAATATACTGGCCAATGGCAGAATTACATACGTTTTAACATAATACAGTAAATATACCATGGTTATGACTGAATTTCGTTTACTTGGAACTCATAATATAAAGGATAACATCCTTTAAAACAATACACGAATAACTATCCAAGGTATACTACTGATCCCTACACGGCAAGTGCTGGTATTATCTCTTGTAATGGTTACTGCATAGCAGCTCTATGTGGATTATTGAAAGCTGTAGTAAGCTCAGTGGTGTTGTAATGTATGTCACTGGGACTGTTGCACAGCGGATTTAATACCGCGGATGGAACAGGAAATTGCTCTCTGAATACATAATATAATCCTCGCCATGATTGTCTTAATCATACCGCACGATAAGGAGCAGGGTCATATACTGTGTGACAAGAAATGACCGTAGTGAACAGTTTAATTAGGACTACTTAGAGAAAATCAGAAGGATACAATTTCCTCTGATGGAATTTATTATAGTCTAATTAGCGGTGAGCCATCCAGATACATATAGTGCTGTACTTGCTACTGTGTGCCTGGAGATCAGCACTTAAACATACATATACTGTATGTATGTATGCGTGTGTAGTAGTAGTACTTAGTAGGACTTGAAAGTTGAATCACTGCTAAAATCCTTGCTTAAATTTACAGCTGAAAAGAGATGAACTGCTAGACCAAATGGTGTGTGGCTAGCTTGCTGTAGCTAGTACAATTATTTTTTCTCATGCAATCCCCCACCCCCCCCCACTCACACCCACCCCCTACCTCCTCTACTGCCTTTGTCTCTCAATTCCTAGTGCTTTGATATGCTGGAGAGTAGCTTACAAAACTCTGTATAATAGGCACAAAAATAGTAATAAAAAGTTAAAAACTTGATCTGTTTCATCTTCATGAATCTTACAAATACGGCAATGACGGTACTTATCAGGAAGCACTTATTCTGACTTCCGATATGCTGAAATAATTGCAAAAAACACATATGTACATATATTTATGAGACTTCTGGTGAGATTATTACATCATGACAGTTTGTTGTGAAGTTTTGTAGGACCTTATTGTAGAAATTATTGGATAAAACGCTTCATTATTTTCATTTATAATTTTTTCCTTTTAAATAAAGACTATATACTGAAAGATTCAAATGCTGTTTGTTCCTTCATATCTAGTAATGCATATAATGCAGACCACATTCTTTCTTCATGCTTTTGATCTTATGTTACTTATAAAACTATCTTGTCAAATTTCTGTTGTTAAATAATAGTTTCTATGTACAGTGCACTTGAACAATACTGTACTTTGGTGAACTGTGTAAAAATCATCACATTTATCACACAAAATTTTGCCTCCCAATTTTTCATGGAGAAAAAAAAAATCTCAGAAAAATTCTTCATAACTACTTAAGAGATAACTACAAAGACACAATTCACAAAAAATTGCACTTATTTATCAATTTTAAAACACACCTCAGCGCTTTTTGAAGAAAACCAATTTATAATAAGTTGCCAGAAAGCTTCATGCACAGCTTATGCTGCAAGTTTTGCAGCCTAAAGTTGATTAACCTAAAGTGGATATTACAGTTGGATCACTATGTGTTTCAAGCAAGAATTTACTGCTTTTATTTGTATTATGCCACTGCAAGAAGACTACGAAATTTATATTTCCATGGCAACGACAGGAAAATGATCAATCTTTGTCGCCAGCAATATTACAATGCGATGAATCTATAGGGGGATGAAGGGACATCAATTCTTTTAAAGTCCTTGAATAAATTAATTGCTACCTGCAAGTCAAACTGGGGGTCATGACCTCTTTTTGAGGTCTCCGGTAAAACAAATTGGGATGGTTGGTTAAAAAATTTGGAAGAAAGTAGAAACAAAATGGGGAAAATATCTTTAACTAAAAAATATGAGATGATTTTGCAACTAAGCACCTTCAATCATAACAATTTCTTAGAGGGAAAAGGAAACATCCTCCCCATAGTCCCCTTCTCCAGGTCACAACATCCGCAAGGAATGAAGGAAGGTTCCCAAGACGGGTGAAGGTGAAAGCAAAAACAGTTAGAACAACAGGGCTTAAAGCAAAGTCTGCATTTTCAGACTGTAGAAGAATTTAACCTACCTAGGTTTGTGTACTACAGTAGATATTCTATGGTTAAGTATTAGCAGAGAGTGTACATAAATACCAACATATAGGTTTTGTAAAAGTTACAAATTACATTGTTCCCCCCCTCCCATTTTTAAATTCTGTAGCAAAAATTAACTGTACTTCAGACAAAAGTCAGCAGGTTAGTAAAGTCATTCACTAACATTCTAGCTTCTATATTCAATGTGTGCTTCAAGCCTTCAAGATAAAAGCACTAACTGCAAAATGACTAACATCAAATCTTAAAACATGTGTCACTTTACATATTTTGCCTAAATTTATTGGACATACCATATTCCATGCATACTAATATATTTTAAGTTGATGACAGTCCATTTACAATGTATTACAAAATCGCAAGCCTTTTTTTTTTCTTTATACCTAGAACATGTTGAGTCCACTCAATCTATTACAACAACAGACACAGAGCCGATTTAAAAAAAAAAAAAAAAAATATTATAACAATTCGAGATATTGTCAATTCTGTAGGGTCGTAAATAATACACTCACGTGGGAATTGTTGGATCCCTTGGAAGATTTATGGAAGTCCTCACCTTCACTATCCATATTGACAAATAAATAATCCCTCTATAACAGGAATAGGAAATCAATTCACTAAACAACTGTATGTTCTCATGGTGGTCATAAATAACAAACAGACTGTTACCACAGCATTTAGCAAAAGTTTGATCCAAATTCAGAGAATTTCTGTGACAACTACACTACCAAAAAACAAGAGATCCAAGACAAAAAAGAAAGCTTGATGATAGGCTGTCCATCAGAGTGTGATCTCCAAAAAACTTACAGAATTAGTGGCACGTTCCACCGCAAGTAGCCTGTAGCTCCTCTATATATGCACAGTCCACCGCTACTCACAAAAAAAACCACTGCCCGAGCGCTGTTGTATGTTACACGAAAACAACACTGGGACTCTGCCGTGCTTTTGTTCATTATGCATGCAGACATCAAGTTCACTACTTCTAAAGCTCTCAATCCAATCTCTCCGAGGGAAGATCCAATCTACCGCTCGACGTGATCAATACTTCCTCTCGAGTACGACACGACGATGAGTCCACTAGAGTAATGAGCAAAGAAATGTCTAATTTGTAAGGTGGTTTTTTATTCTCTTGTTTTTGGGCTTTAACTGTTATTGCACTGTTTCTTCTCATTTACTTCCTCAAAATATCCTTTCACCGGGGAAAAACAGAGCACTTTGTCCTTCAAGGGTAATGAACGCTGGCTAGAAATCTGTAATGTGACAATATGTAGGGAGAGCTGTCGGTAGCAGTACACATCACAGGATCTTACAGGCAGTCTGTTCTCTCGGTGGATTTAGAGACACGACGACAAACGGAGAGAACATTTCCTCGCCCGACAACGGGCATGGATGATTCAGAAATTGCCTTACTTGTATCATCCGTGTACTCGTAAAAAGACATGCTTGCTTGAGCATGAGGTTAATACTTATGCAAAAGGACTTGAACAATAAGCTGGTAAGGAAGGCTGTAATATCATGAAGAGTACTGTAAGTCTTGTGTATAGAGCTTTACAACCTATAGTACTGTAGGAACTACATATTGAGTTATCAACGCTTGAAATGAAACCAAAACAACAGATAAAATGGTTTCAGTTTTGCCCCCTTGTCAAATCTGTTTATACTAAGCTTTAGATAAGACAGCAGTGAATGTCAGGTTTCTAAATACATGTTTGATAAATAGTAGTTACACCAGAGGTCATTGTTTTAAACTTCAAAAGTCACAAAGTAGGATTAATATTTGGCATAACGTTTTTTCTAATAGGGTTGTGAATGAGTGGAATGGTTTGCCTGAGAAAGTTGTACTTGCAAGTAGTGTGAATGGGTTTAAGAATGCTTTGGACAAGCACTTTAAGCATTGTAATCTGGTCTGAGTGTTTGTGTCTTCAGTTTTTTTCCTCTCTCCTATTGAATTTGTCCATACTCAGCAGTATATATGGGATTCACCATACAGTGGCTGAGTTTCTAAACACTACTGTACTATGTAAACAAGTCTTTCAGATTTTGGACAGAAGTGACCTTTGAACTCCACAAGTAGTATCAATATGGGGCATCTACATACCAAGTGTCAAATTTCATGGAAGTTGGACATATTGAGTTTATTATGTTTTACAAGCCAAGGTCACACAGTATATATATATATATATATACATACATACACACATGTCATCAACATAAAATTGATACCATCTGTTTTGAGCAGATGAACCCCCCCCCCCCCCCTACAGTAGAAACCATGCCAAAGTCTTCTGTAGACTTGGAAGGAATAGTGAGGGCGCACTGCAAGAATGTTACCACTTGGTATAAGCTAGATTGACAGAAGTGCCCTTTTATAGGAGGAAGGTAAGAGCTGAACAAAGTACATAGCTCTACACTCAAAATAAATTTCTTCATTGTCATTACAATTGGCCCATCCGATTTTGTAAATTGAAATGGACAAAATACTGTAATTTTCAATGAATTTTGAAAGAGTAATATTTGGGGGTAATTCACATCCCTCTTTTGCCAATAACTTTGTTGCTCAGATTTCAATATGTTTAAAACCGCAAAGATTTCCTGTTGTGACATAACATAGTGAGTCTGTGACATTATTGGACAAAGCCACAAGAGGGACTCGATGTCAAAAATAACTCTCAGGACAGTGAACTGAAACAGACAACAATTTCTTGTCTCAAAACATTTCCCAATGGACTGTCTGTCTTACTCTAAAAGCTTATTATGGTAATATAAAACCTTTCACTAATCATAGAAAGTGATTTCTCTAATGGGAAATGATTTGCTAGAACGTAATTTGGTTATTTCAGACTTTCATTTTTTGCTGTAAATTTCAATTAGTTCATACATTATATGTGAAACTTATTTCAGTTTTAATAAACAAATCGTTTATATTAAGTTACTATTTTTGAAGCATATTCTTTAAGGCTTGCTAAGGCTCAAAGGTCATGTGTGGTCATATCCCTAGACTGCAAATTCAACAGAAAAATATAGAGCGTCAGAGGAACTTTTAATGTATAATAACTGCACAACATTAAACTTTCGTGTAAAAGCGGATGTAATCAACTCTTCCAGCCACCCCACCCCCACCCCCTCCCCGGAGATATTTTATAAATCCAACATCACATCGCAAAATGCTATACAATATGGACAATTGATATACAAGTACACATATGTACAGCAGTTTTGTTAATAATAGGACAAATAGTACTTGATATAATAGACTTCAAAACTGCTACACAAAATTTGAACACTGCATTATTCCCTGACCTGCCCCTCCCCCCCCCCTTCTCCCACCCTTCTGCCAAGCCTGTGAATCATCAGATACATGTAACTCTACAGCTCCTCAATCATTAACATAATTTTAAAATGTAAATAAGGAGCACTCATGAACAAACTTACTGTGAATGTGATATAATTAAATTATAAGTACAGTGGTACGCTGCAGTATTGTACAGTTCAATGGCATTGTGTGCTTACAAAATTGTCTAGAGCTATAAAATTCAACAGACTTACACTTCTAAAGGGTTAAATGTAGAATGATCAATATCATATAATCTCCAGCTCGCTCTCCATCAACAATGAAGTCACAAACATCTTAACTGGCCCACAATGCCTCAACAAGCACCTAATTATGTATGCATAATGGTAATTACCTACCAGTATATAATCATTCAAATTAACATTAATTATGCAATTTTGGCTGAAACACACTAGATATGTTATGTAATTTGCTCCATCCTTTCTTGACCAGATGTAATGTTCTCAGTCGAGCTCTAGCTGTAATGCAGACAGCATGACATCACAAAAACATCTGGACACAAATTTAATCGTAGAACCGACTTCACTCATGTTAGACCACTCAACGCACCACCAAAACACTAATATTGTCAGGGAATATAAATTTAGCGTTCAAATTTTTTGTAGCAACAGTCTTGAAGGCTTGAAATTAGTCTTATGAAATACTATCATTTACTATCATGGTACCTTCTGCATACACAAGTAAGAAACCTGATACATCTTTGCACTTGACATAGACCACTGACCCTTCTGCAACTTTCTCATTTTGCTATTATGCGATACCCAATACAAACTATTCCCTGTATGATAGAAAACCCACAGGGTAATACATTTCTGTTACGTTTCTCAACAGTTCAGACTGTGAGTGATGGCCATTGACTTTCAAACCTACTTGCCTTGTTTATAAACCACTTTTAAATTATACACATCCTAATTTATTTCATGCACTAGAAGTGATTCAGTCTACCTGTTCTTAAACATTGAAGATACTGTGGATTTGCCAAAGTGTGCTATTTGTAGTCTTAACCTATGTAGACAATTTGCATTTGCAAAACACACTTTTAATATACCTCTGGAAGGACTCACAAAAGTGCCTCTCTTCATCTTACAAGGCCCCTTGGACTTTGTTGGAGTCAACTTTCATACATTATTTGCAGTTATTGCCTCGAAACAAGGTTTACGACTTGTGATATTGCAGAAGGCTTTTGTTCCTCATTCGAAAAACTAGACTTAAAGGGGGGACCATCACAAGAAGCAAAAAGGAAGCACCCTGATGATATCAAACTTCGATGAAGACTTTCTCGCTCAGTTTACACAAAAACACATGGCCCAAACTGCTGAGTCTCACAAGGTTAATGACACCTCTAAAAACACTTTCCAAACCTCTTGAAGAAATGCTCCAAAATATGTTGGTAAGTGTTTTTAGCTTTGTGGTCAATTTAGCTTTAATATTTAGTAATTTCTATAGTTCCAATGTAGCTTTTGTCTTTGGTCATCGGTAACCAGAAAGTTTAACAAACCCATCAAAGTACTGTTCACATTAGATCACACCAAACATGTCCTAATTGTTTCATTAAATTATTACACTGCTAATTATTGATTACATGCTCGATTCTGAGAACTCTGTCAAAGAAAGACACTTTTTCCTAAAACCTTGAATGCAGCACAAGTGAAAAGCAGGAATTTTCAAACTCCTTGACTACTCCCTTATTAAACAATTACAACTTGACCAGTCCAGGTGAGAGATTGCATTGCCTATGATTTCAAAGTACGAAATAGTATATACCTTAAATTTACAAAAATATACATGCAATAAAGCTATGTTGCTTTATGACTATATAGCACATTAACTTATTTCAATGATTGATTGGGGAGGGGGCACAAGAATTTTGACATTACCATGCGAAATATTTTTACTGAGACTATTGACTCTGCTATTTCAATATGATAGAGGAATTATGCAGATCTATCTATGTACAAGAGAGTAATATACTATGTGATTATGATACAATATGATTTATCCCAAAGTGATCATTAAAACCTTTTGGACACTTTCAGAACAAAGGAGAATTTTTCACGCCTTTCAAATTCTCCTTTGTCATCAGTCACAAACTGCAAGACTATAGTATGCTCTTTTTTTTGTCTCGTTTTTGGCAAATTTGTTCTGAAAAACTCAAAATGGTTGTCATTAGCAGGGTCCTCATTACTCTCCATATATCAAATGAGAAACAGTTTCATTTGTCAATCAACACATGGTTTCCTCTAGTTTCTCTTTGCAGTTTTATTGTCATTAATGTTTGATGTTCTGTAAGATATTTCTTGTTATTTTGTGCTATTAGTGAATCTCTTAATAAAATACATTACAAATGTTTTACAAGTAAATGAACAACTGAAAAATGTGCATTACTGTTTAATATTTTCAAGAGGGATATTATAGTGAAAGTTTAACAATATAGAAAGAACATTTACTAGCTTTTCACTCATGTAAACCAGTCCAGCTGCTGTTGCTAAGAAGCATAAATTTCTTCACATCCACACAGGAGGAGCAAGCCACTAACTGGTGTTCAGCATAATGATATGACTGGATGACACTTTGCACATTCTATCTGTTGGATGGTGCACTTAAAATGTCATGAAAGTCTGTATTTAGTCCTGAGTGTTTGTGTATGAGTCATAGTTATTAGTTACCATACACAGTTAAGAGCAACATATCCATCCATGCATATTGTTTTAATACCACGGATATGTTTCAATCTTAGACAAGAGTTCATTCTTTGGGAAAGGGCTAACCTGTAAAGTAAAGGGCATGTACTGTACTGTATTTTAGCGGAACAAAATTTTAAGGTTCCTGTCGATTTTAGAGAGAGAAGACTTTGGGCCATAGATACTGTATACGTACCAGTTATATAGTTTTGGCATGTTTATAATGCATTCTCAGACATTACACTGTCTCTACATATACTGAAAAACTTAATTATCTGGCCCATTTTTCAAGCACTTTTCATGCACTTAAAATAGTTTATAGATGTTAATTTTGTAAGTGCAATGTGCTTGAAACTATGTAGAATTTTGGGTTATGGTATGGCATCAATCTGCATATGAAAATTACACTGTAGGGGTTGAATTGACTGTAGGGGTTAATTTATGCGGCATTGCATTGCAAATGCTATGCTAAACAAGTCCAAAGATGCATATAGCAGTCTCATTCTTTTCTTTCTATTTTTGTCTTAAGTACAAGAGCCAAAGCATTTTATAAGAGAAAGTTTAGAGCATTTGAAATTACTGCACAAACTTTGAACCCTACATTATTCCTTGTACCTTACATCTTTATAACTTAGAAATCAATTTCAAAAGCAAAATCTTCTCCTATTGGTTATTAAATTTTTCTTTCTAATTCAATAATGCTACTCCAATTTCATTATTACCACATGAACTAACCCTTCCAATAAAGTGGTACGGTATATATACACACACTTTCTATCTGCACTGTATTGTACTATACTGTGCTGTACTGGACTGTATGGAATTCATTAAAACCATGCACACACACACAACATTGCTTTTATGTGACAGCAAATTGGTGGCGCTCTGCTAGAACCGCTTGCTGCAAAATGCCAATATTATTATCAAGGTTTCTTTGAGACGGTACTGTATGTTTGTAGTATAAATGTGTTATTCCTTCTTTGCAGCAGATCTCATCCAGCCTGTATGACAATCCCATTTTCCATTCAGCACAATTTAAACCTTTACATGAACTTCTATCTTCATGCATAGAAGCCGAATTTCGGATTGTGGACAATAAATTCAAATTCAAATTATATGTTTTGTTTATTACTACAGTATTAAGCTGCCTTGTAGATCAATCCAGGAAAAATCTAGTTTTCAAAATTTTGTATAGATGGCAAATTTGAAGGATCTGATTTTTGTCTCTAATAAAATACTGGTATAGTTCCTGTGTCAATAAATTGCTATAAATCTTCCAACCTGCATAGCATTCTGTCCATTTTGCGATTCGTTACTGGATAAATTACTAAATGTAGTTATCAACACAAAAAAAACTCTAATTTAACACAGATGCAAGCCTTGCAAAGCCCTCAGAATTTTTCTTCCTAGAAAGAACTTCCATCCCTGTCTGTTCAGAAAATATGACTTTTAGCTGCCCTCAAAACCCAATTATAGACACACTGCTATGAGATGGAAAACAATTTCACCGCAGGTTGCATGATGTCAGTCTTGTGGTAATATACAGAAATATAGTTAAACATGGATCATATATCTATATGGTTTACGGTAACAAAGTGTCAAATTGTGAAAAGTACTATGTCTAGTCATCATTATATCCACATTTGGGCAATAACAATTTACAAGACTCATCAATTCACAGTACACTCTCATATATAAAAAGTAACCCACAATATGAAATTTTCAAACTTTAAACTGCAGTGAGCCAGCAATCTACCTCCACAGTTGTGACTTTGTGTTACACTACAGCACTGTGGATTTGCAAGTTACCATTACATTTTGGGACAGCATGTAAATGAAGCACTCCTCAAAAGGAGTTCAACTGTTGACGAGCAAAAGGAGTTCAACTGTTGACAAGTTTCCATAATTTTCGAAGGAACGACCATTTCTGTTTTCCAAGTTTGGGACTTACAAAACAATGGCTCTGAAGGCTCTAAGAGGGCAATTTAAGGTTTTTCTTTTTTCCTTGTTTCTCTTTTCTTTACTTTCTTTTTTCTCTTTTTTTTTTAGAAACATCCAACCATGTGTACTTCTATCTTTTTTGTTACTGTATCATTTATCTGATTTTTAACCTCACTCATAATGTCATAACTCCATTGTAGGGCATCCAGTAGACTACTTTGACTCCACAAAATATAAGGAATGTAGCCTAAGCATTGACTTATGCATGGTTCAATGTAATTTATTGCAACATATTTTGTCCAGGGAAGAAAATTGATTACATGGTACTACTGTACAAAAATGATATGACCATAGAATATGTTGTGACAAGGTATAAATGAGGTTTTCCAAAGTTGTTAATGCCGATGACACTTAAGAAATAACTTCAGACCAGCTTGTAATTGCTAAAAGAGATGCCCAAAATTACAGGCCAAGGATTGATATTTTCCTGGTTTCCCATTGGAGAGTAAATGACACAAACTGCAATATCACACTCATTATTGAAAACATTTTTAATGACATGATATTCACTTAGCAGAGATGTGTGTCATGTACTGAACTGTTGAGATATAATACATGCATACTGAAAGTTTTGTATTATTACTTTGGAAGGAATAAATCACTCACAATGAGAAATACTAATAATAAATTATTTTTGGGCCATCGGTAGTGCAGACAACCAAGTTCCTTTCTTGGGTTGTTGATAAATGAGGCATCAAACAGTTGCAGATTAAGGATGTCTGTTTTTCTTTCAAAGACAACAATATAGATAAACAAAACACAGACTGGTTTTCACAATTTTAATTTTCTTCCTTAACAATATTACATTCAATATGAACTGTCTAAGCCCAAAGTATGACAAAGGGTATGGACCATTTAAGAAACTTTTCTGGATCCATACAACATAAAGTGCTTCTTAGTCTCATGGAACCGACAGTCTCATGGGCATTTCCAAATAGAAACCTTGGCTCTCTTAATTATGATAGGGCCTAAATTTAACTGCCAACATAATAGAACTTAGATGAGCCAAGCCTAGGCCTATGCAATGTTGTACTTCCTTATTCTATTGTGACTGGTTGCACCTAAATTTTAGGCTAAGGATGGCCTTCCAACATATAATCTTATCTTAGTTGCATATTTTACATATATCTGTAAACCAAGCTTTTACAAAAACATAGGCTAGGGTATGTTTCTAAACCTTAGAATAATCTTTACTTTAATAATTGTGTTTAGTAGGACAGAAGCAGGCCACTTATGGGAATGCTAATCAAAACATCAGGTAGAAAAATAAGTTAGACAGAGCCTAGGCTGACCAACCAGTTTCAGTTTAACAAGGACTGTCATTCCAATCGCATGTTAAGAATATGTAGCCTTTCGTCTTTGAATTTTTGAAGTAATGTTATGAGTTACCTCTTAGGCTTTCAGTTTGAAGGATATCGGTGAGAACATTCATTTATTGGGAATACTTCAGTCAGAGAGAATAGCCTAACCTAACTTAACGTTAGGCCCATGTAAAGTAACCTAGTAGTAGTACATTGCATGCAAATATTATGTTAGTGATAGCCTAACGTTAATTGTCGTTAGGCTACAGTAGGTTATTGTGTACAGTAACCTACCTCATCTAACTTTGCATAGTAATCTTTCAGAAATCCGATTGGGTTATCAGGTCTATGGATGCAAAGATGGATAATCGTTTCTTTCAACAATTGCTGGATGTTATGTTCTTGGACGTAAGCCTCACATTCTTTCAGGCTCTGTTCGTCATCCATAGTGTTCGTCGCCATTTCTTTCTGCTGTGTATATAAATAATGTAGGCCATGTATAATGAATATACATGAGTTTGACGTGACGTAAATGTACGTAACTTCTTCACGTACATATAGATAATACAGGGTCACACAACATCGTAATTCTCTGTATGGCCTGCAATTTTCCGATTAAAATTAATTGCAGTCAATCAATCCATGACAGTTACTTCCATCAATAAACTAAGACGCCCGTCTTTTATTTCACCAATAATAACAGTACACGGGTATTTATTTTATTTATCCTCAACATGCGTCTCCTGAACACTTTTCATAGATTTGGACAAAACATAGAATATTGAAGGGACAAACTAAAACGAATGACAGCGAATGACCGAATGACAATTGACTTTGTACAGGGTTAATTATCATTCGCGAATGACAGCGAATGACAACGAATGACAACGAATGACAACGAAGGACAACGAAGGACAGTGTTGAGTGGGGATAAAGAGATTAACGGAGTGGAGTAAACTGCTGTTATTAGTTTTCTGCGCAAAAATGATTTGAGGAAAATCGCATGTTACGTGGTTGCAGGGTTTTGGTGTAATTTACGGATAGAAACCACAGGGAAAGTTTTTGTGTGAGAATGCGCTTGAGTGCTGTGCTTTTTACCTCTGTAGATATATATAGAAAGATAACTGAAGCCGTTTCAAGATTATAGTATTGTTAGTTTCTAACAATTAATATCGGAAAAATGACGCTAAATTAACTTTTTAAAATCAGACTTACAATTTCGCTTACTATAAGGTGCGTTTTTATCTTGTCCGTACTTCACTAGATCTAGATACCCACGAAGTCTGAACTGTGATATCCGGTTGAAGCAAATGTCTGTGCTGTCATTACTGTCATTCGTTTTAGTCAACGCAATTTTTTAGTGTGTACAACATATTGTCATTCGCTATGTGTAACGCAATTGTCATTCGTTTTAGTAACACCCATATTGAACAATCAAAATAATGTGGACCTTTACGTCAGATTTGTAATGAAATTTGACAAAAAGTTAATGATACATCATACAACTTACAAGTTGGGGATTTTAGTATCGACAGTTACATCAGAATCAACTCAAAAAGTTGTTTTAGATACATAATACTTTCAAACATTTACACCCAGATCTGAATGTGTCTTTTGAAGGACTCTGCCATCCGTGAAGTTTGTAAGTTCGGAATCCGTCGTTTTTCTAAGTCTAGAGATATAGATATATGGATGGTGTAAAGCTAATTCTTGCGCATATGGCGTTAGATACGATTTGACCCTGATCTAAGTAGAAGAGATAAACTTGAAGTTAAATAAAATAGAAGGCAAAAGAGAAAGGAGGATTGGGCGGGGTGACCTATAAAACATTATCGCATTACCTATAATCGAATAAGGCGACATTTGACTTTGTCTCTCATTATTCTGTTTTCTTACATTTCCAAATGGGCTGCTAATAACTTTTCCACTACCAAATCTGCTTTATTGTCTCCATTTGTAGCACGATATAGCTAGGAAAGTTTTGTGATAACGTAATCGACCTGCCACGGTCGTAAATCGACCTCAGGCTCTACAACAAATGTACATGTGTTTTTTTTTTTGTTTTTTTTTTATTATTATTCATTAACCATTTGGCGAAGAGGCATAGGCGTAGGAGGCGGGGGGGGCTGGGGGGCTGCAGCCCCCCCAACCAAAATTTTTGGTGAAAATTCGGGCAATATGCTGAGAATTTTTCGGGCACCTACTGAAAGAAGAAAAATTTGCAGTTGTGTTTTTCAATATTTTGTGTGAAAATTCAGGCAATATGCTGAGAATTTTTTCGGACACCTACTGAAAGAAGAAAAATTTGCAGTTGTGTTTTTCAATTTTTTGTGTGAAAATTTGGGCAATATGCTGAAAATTTTTCGGGCACTTACAAAAAGAAGAGTAATTTGCAATGTGTTTTTCAATAGTTAAACTGATATTGTTATTATCATTATTATTGTAACGACTTCCCCAATAATTAAAACTAATATGGAAGGGTAATAACACGGAAAATATGACAAAAATTTTTCGCGCGCTCGGCGCGCGTTCAACATCTTCATGTGCATATCATATAGTATTCATCTGTTAGTGGCATGTGATGTAATAACCGATGAATGCCTATATGATATGCATATTAACATGTTGAACGCGCGGAGCGCGCGAAAAATTTGGTTATATTTTTCGGGCAAGTCGTTACAGCCCCCCCCCCCCCCCCCCCAAATCAAATTAGGCTCCTACGCCTATGCGAAGAGGTAAACCTAAATTGTCCTAAAATGAACTTTCTCAGTAGCATTATAATTACGACTTAGAAGCGGTGAATTACCTGCGTATAATTATATATAAATTCTGTGCTGCGAACAATGTACACAATAACAAATACATTCATGTACATTTGGTGAATTCGCCGAGGGCATCACGTATACAATCGACTTAGGTAAGTATAAACTCAGCTGATTTGATTGTTGTCGTCTGACCTACAGTAGCCTTATCGCAGAGTGATACTGTACTGATAGATGTGAAGGTCTTGTGACTGATGTATCACTGACACTGACAATTTATTAGCCGTGCACGTTCTTATGCTGTACTGTACCCGTATAACAAAAATGATCATGCAGATCGTAAAAGTATCTGAAGTGAAAAGCTTTTCTTGAGGTTATCACCGTAACGATCTACTGTAGGGACTACAGTAAGTTAGACCTCACTCGTCAACTAATTCCAGGTGAGTCTTTCACATTGACTTACAGTACTGTATCTCTATAGTGTAACGTAAGTTGACCAGCTTATTTGAACATTCACGTTGCATACATGTTATTATACTCTTTACTAACAATCTCTTACTTGGATAAGACACAATACGACAAAATTACCATGTGATCTTACAGCAAAATAAGATATTCCTAGGCTCATCCTGTTAGTGTTACGCCATTACAATTTTTCCTTTGATCAAACCATTCTCTTTATATGCGTTCAAATTCTTGCTGCAACTCAATTGTCAACCATATGCGACATAGCAGGTGTAGTTCTACTGCGAGAATCTGTTCAGATTCTTTGTTAAAACTCATGTGTTAATTGTTACTTTCCCAATTTTCGAAGCAGTGAACTAGTGCTTTTTTGTACGTTTTAATGGTCTTAATATATGTAAAAGTACCATCTTAATGTAAAACTGAAGAGGCACTATTAATTGCAATGCATATTTAACTGACAGTTAAACAAGCAACTGCATCATCATTGACATTACCCGACAATCATGTTAAAAAAAATGAAAATCCACCATAAAATATTGAGAATAACAATTGGATCAATTGAGTGTCGTATGCTATTGTCTCATGTTAAAGCTATGGCTGTCTTGGCAAAATCTTGCAAATTGTGATCAAACCCATGAAAGTCACATACCTTGAACATGATTTTTTGTATACAAGGAAAGAAAGCTGATTACTACTTTAATACTGGCAATTTGAGAATGATCAATCTAAACTGGGAGGAAAATAAAAAAAATGGCCATAGAATCTGCCTTGTGGCAGGTGTTCAGATGCAATTAACAGATTTTCTGAGACCACAGGATTGTTTTGGTATTGAGCATTGAGATAAGGAGGGACAAAAATAAAAGAAAAATAACTTTGCCAAAGATACCCATATTATCATAAAATAAATGGGGGAGGGAGAAATAATTACCAGGAGAGTCAGAATCTCCTGGAAGTAACAACTGAAACCTTTTTAGCAACTTCTGTGACCAATTATGATGACCTTTAACCTTCCCTCTGTTTAAATTCCTGCAGATTCTCCTGTATATACTGGCATCATATATCTTGCAAGTTCTGTCTAATATATTAAATTCTTACTTTTTTTTCCTACATTATGTCTCTTTTTACTCCACAGATTTTTTATCTGATGGTAACTCTAATGTATGAAATTGTTCTGTATGAGGCTGCAAAAAGTTTCATAGACAAAAGGGAATCATTAACTACTTGCTAATAAAGGTACATTTAGTGAAAGATTGTGGCATGTTAGTTACAATAGTTCATACAATCTCGGTAGTACTGGTGAATAAGTTTGTTAAAATCACCAGAAATGGCCAGTCATAGTCCGACAGCTGCTTTAAAAACACTGATGGTTGAATTTATGTGAAAATGATGTGAATTCATCCATTTTATTGGCTAGCTTGGCTTTATCTAGCATAATTATATACATTTCATATTTTTCAGATATTAAGAACTGTGAGCTGCCTTTGTATACAGTAGTATACTTTGAGCATTCTTCATTGAAACAAAATGGCTGAGTCCAAAGAGGAACACGACAACCATTCCATCAACCCAGCAGATAACGAGCCTCTAATAGGAGACGATGATAATCTCAGATATAAAGTCAAACGTAAGTCTAAAAATAATCCCCAACAGTTTTAATTTTGAAAAGATCTTAAAGTCCTTTGCAACATTCCTGAGACCATGCAACAATTAACTCTTCAATATCCAGAGAATGTTATCATAATATAACTTACCAGTACGGTAAGTTATATTACGAGGTTATGCCCTTACAACACTTCATCCAGAAACGAGCATTTTGTTAGAGATAAAAATCCAATGCTAAAAAAACATGATGTACATTAATTGGAAGGCTCATTATCCATCACTTTGTGCAACAAGATCCTTTTCATGTTAATCTTGGGCTTTGACACTATTCAACGGTCAGGGTTGCCTTTGTCTGTGAGCCATCAGTGAACTTGACATTGTGGTTGTAAAACAATAATTTAGTTAGGTTCAAGCTGTCGGTACAAATAGGAGGCTAAAAGGATCAAAACTGACATTATTCATGGGCCATTTTCAAAACTTGAAGATATTTTCTAGGACTGAACATAACATGCAGGGAAATTTCTGTGGACACTTTTAATATGGTGGTGGGATCTGGAAGAAAGTTTGGCGAATGACAAATGGGTGTTGCTTGTCATCCAAATGTACTCTGTTGTTTGTAGTTTGGTTGTTAGTTGTTTGTATGATGTTTGTATGATGTGTTAAACTTCATAATTTAAATTTTAAATGCTAATTTGTCACTGTGCAATGTTTGTATGTGTCCTGCTATTTTATTTGTTCTTGCCCCTTTGTAACTTTTTAGTATACTTTATTTGTATAATACTGTTCTAATGCGAGCAATCAGTTACCCTTTGTGGGGTTGAATAAAGTTTATCCTATCTCTTATCATATCTTATAAAGGTTGTGGTTGTGGTGTTAGAATTAATAAAACAAAGGATTAACATCACATTCAAGCCTGCATTGAGGCATTGCAACCAGCATCAATTAGGGCCTTAAAGCTGCATTTCAAACGTTTAAATATCTTTAAAAGACTATTGAATATCTTGAAGAGTGGAATAGCTATAGGAATATGACTTACACTTAAATGTCTCTTTTTCTTCATTTTCTCTCTTCATAGAACCTTCATGGAAGGGTTTTATACCCATGCGGTACATCGTAACCTTCATGGCCTTTGCCGGCTTTTTCAACGTGTATGCCATGAGGGTCAACTTGAGTGTGGCCTTGGTGGCCATGGTTAACAGCTCTTCAAATGCACCACCAAAAAATTATTCCAATGCTTGCCCACTACCCAACAACCAAACAGAATCAGACAAGGTTGGTAGCCGGGCTGAGATATGGTGGGGTACATGCAGACATCCCTTCCCCCTGTCCACTTGAAAGATACCAAGGATGACAAACTCTTTGCCTAACATCAGGGATCTAGTATCATATATTAGTTCATTATCAATATACAGTATTATCATTATATATATTCTTTGTGGGAGAGGGAATATATATTTCACCTCTAATGGCTCTTTACGACACTTTTTCGTCATGAAGAGGGCAAAAATGTGACTAAATAATTCTGCTTTATAGTTCAAGGATGGATTCCAGTATAAAACATGAACTTTTAATACAACTGCAAACAGATGTCTGTCTTTTGAAGTTTTATATTTGGAAAGCAAGAGTACAGTCGTAGTTCACGAGGGGTTTATTACAGACAACAATGTTGACATTTTTAGGCATAATGAATTGGTCATGTCTTAGAGAGCTTCCCATGTCAGGGTACTTACACAGTATATGTAACAAGTCATATCATCATACATGTCTGAAATTTTAGTCATGCATTGATGTTAAACACATATATTTATTCATTCAAATTCATTTTTTTTTTTAGAAATGACAAATCATTCTAATTATTTTGTTCATTTCTTTGAAGGAGGGACCTTTCCAGTGGAATCCTACAATTCAGGGTCAAATCTTGGCATCTTTCTTCTACGGGTACATCCTAACTCAAATCCCCGGAGGTATCATCGCAGGGAAGTATGGTGCCAAATGGCCCTTCGGCATCGGCGTCCTGTGTACCACGATATTGACGGTCATGACCCCCTATGTGGCTCATCTTTCTCCTTTTGCACTCATGGTGTTAAGATTCTTAGAAGGCCTTGGTGAGGTAAGACTTTTACTTGGGTAAAACTTATGATGAACAGAAAACAAAACCACAGATCTTTAGTACACCTAAATTCCTGATTTCATATCTGACCTGATCCTGTACATAAATTCATTAACAAGTCTTAATGTGACACATAATCAACCTTTCACCTGATACTATCAACTTATTTTTTGTTGTGTTTACAACAGTTCTGACCCAAATCTAAATGAAAGTTACCCATCACAATCACTCACGAAAAGACAAAAGAAAATGGTCATGCGCAATTCTTATCTGGTTCTACAGGGAGTCACATTTCCAGCTTGTCACGCTCTGTTTTCAAGATGGGCACCACCCTTAGAGAGGAGCAAACTGATGGCTTTTGCTTATGCAGGTGATTTTTCAAAACATATTTACCTTATATTAACCTCTGACTAGATTCATGCAAGTGTAAACGAGTTTTAAATTTCTCCTGCTCCTGTGAATTCTAGTTGTTTTAACATCCCGTGTGACATTAATGCGACAAAGCTGCCCAGTATATTTCGTGTTATGTTTTTTTTGCTAGATGAGAGACATTATTTTGAAATCATAAAGTTGCAATAATTTTGAGTTTCCACACTGTTTTAATATAATACATACTCTAGTGAAACATCTGACTATGTTAAAGTTTTCTTTAGAAAGCAAAATAAACAAGAGAATAAAACATTTGAAATATCCAATCTTCTGAAGTCAATTGCTTGATGGTAAAGCAGTATAGCTTAAAAAGTGTTGACCGACAACTCCCATCAAAGCCAATATGTAGTTGCTCAAACAACTCTATGATGACATTCAGCCATTTGATTGAAACTGTTTGAAGGATTATTTGTAAGGTTTCCCCATCTATGCGACAGAGATTAAAACAAGGAGAATTTCTCCAATAGTACTTTAATACTTAATGAGAGATGAATTACAAAATTCTGATGGTTCTATTTTCTTCCCTCAGGTTCTTACCTCGGTACGGCAGTCTTTTTACCAATTGCTGGTATACTTTGCGATAGTGACTTTCTAGGAGGGTGGCCATCAGTGTTTTATATCACAGGTTATTAAATCATTTTGTTCATATTTTTTTCTGGTTTTTTTCTATTTTTTGGGACGGGGGGAGGCTTTAATATTTGCAAAAGTACAATAAATTGGTACATTATTGAAGTAAATATCAACCATCAGTAACACAGAAGAATGACATAACTCTCTTAGAGTTTTTGTTGGTCCGATTAAAGTTGATCTTGGCTGCTTTCCAAGAAACCATAGTACCTTGCAATACAATGTGAATGAAAGGTCACAGGTCAATTCACATTTATGCGGTGGCCTAGAAGTAGCATGAAAAATAATATCAGTAGAGAGGAATTCAGCGTAATAAATGTGTGTGTGTGTATATGTATGTGTGTCTTTGTATGTACAGTATACATTTGTGATAATCCATTGATTTGTAAATTAATGTTACTTTTCTGATGGAAGAATGTAACTGTCTGGTCTTTTGTCTAAAAGAACACTTTTACTAACAATAAGTCGCCTCAAGTCTCAATGTTCTCTGCACACTGACTTATATTAAACCAAACATAACATTGGCCTTTTACCTTAATATTTTGACTACATGTGTGAATATTTGCACACCCAAGAAAGAAAAAAATCTTTGTACAAAAAATTGTTGACATTAAAACAAATATTCTATTGTGTGATGAAAAAAAGTGATATCCATTAAAAACACAGATTTAACCTTATTTTTTGTTTTTCGTTGTGTTTATTTCATTATTTCTTTCATTTGTAAATTGAATGGTTGCCATTGAATCCTTATCATTTTGTCCCATGTCTTTTGAACTATGTGATGTGTTTCTTATTTGGCAGGTGCCTGTGGTTTTATTTGGTTTATACTCTGGTGTCTTCTCGTATCCAGTTCGCCCGCTGACCACTTCATGATCAGTCAAGAGGAAGTCCAGTTTATTAGTTCTTCCCTGGAAAATAAAAAGGTTAATATCTGTTTGAAATTTATGACTTTGAAGTTAAACACTTCTGAAGTGGGACATTTGTAGCACATTTTGTTTGTACTGCATTCTCTCTATTATACTGTAAGTACTAAGGCAAACATGATCAGAAACTTTGAAGGTATCAGTTAAAATATGTCAATATTTATATTTTTATAATAACTATCAGCATAAAACCATAACATGAGGATCATTTCTTAGCATGGGCAGTCTGGTTATGATCTTGTAAACACATTTCCTGGTTTTATGCATTTACATTTTTAGTGTATTGTTTTATTCTTTTTATCATGAGAATAAACTCAAATTCACGTAATAATAATGTATGTGTATTGCAGTCTATTGATACTTACACACTTTTTTTTTTTGCTTTACAACCTGTGAAGGCCGAATTTCCGATTGTGGACAATAAATTCAATTCAATAAAGTTGTTTCCGTTTTATACAGGAAGCTGGCAAAATCCCCTGGGTCTCAATCTTTACTTCCGTACCAGTCTGGGCTCTCATCATCACACATTTCTGCAACAACTGGGCTTTCTACACCCTCCTGACCGATCTTCCGACGTATTTTAAAGGAGTACTACGCTTTGATATATCTAAGGTTTGTAATGCTTTACGCAAAGTAAAGTTTTGAAATTGTCGGAGAATTACAGATTACAATCTTGATGTGTTTTGTCATTAGGCTTCCTCTTAAAGAGTCTCAAGCTGTCTTTCTTATTTATTATATGTTTGACTGTATTAGTACTAAAACTCATATGTGTGGAGGGTAAACATACAAAATATTGGTGAACACATGAAAATGAAACATTGGGGAAAAAACAGCAAAATTTGAAGGATATTAGTACTTAAGGTAAAGTGATGAGAATTTGACTTTTATCCATTTTGCACAGAATGTCATGGTTTTTGTTTCCCTTTCCACTCTTAAAAGACTTTTGGTACTTTTCCACCTGATACCCCCCACCCCCTCCCCCACCCTCAACTTACCATCTTGGAACTTTTCCACCGTGGACTATGTACATCCTGCTCCACCTTATCCTCTCATTTCAGTTTGCCTTGAAAAAAAAGAAAAGAAAGATTCCAGGTTCTCGAACTTTCCCTTTTCTTTCTATATCAGAATGGTCTCATATCAAGCCTTCCTTACATCAGCCAATATATAGTCAGTAACCTATCTGGTTCCCTAGCGGACTTTTTGAGAAGCAGAAACATACTGTCCACCAATACAACTAGGAAGCTCTTTAACACACTTGGTAAGATGTTCATGGTTGTTGTTTATTTGTTGATGTTTTTTTCATCATGAATACTGTGTTCCTTTAATTTGATTTATAAATCGAGTTTACATGAAAAGTCATAACATCTTAAGAAAAATATTTTATGATTCAAAAAGTGCCAAGACTTTGAGAATTTCTGCTGCAGTTTGATCCAGAATTTAAATCATTTAAGTTCAGTTCCATAAATGGCTGATTTTAAGAAACGTATAAATATAGGATAAAATTAAAAAATCAGCAGCGCATACAGAACAATCAGATTTTTACCTCATTATTAATTAAGTATGAAAGTGGAGTTGACCTGACAAAAGCCTAGGTCATGCCAAAATGAAACTCGGGTGTACCACAGTGTGCGAGTGCCACTACGACTTTCCTAATTCATAAAATATGGAAGAAAATTATATCTAAAGTCATGTGAATTTCCACCAATCACTCACAAGGAGTTAGGAATGTGAAAGGACACCTGTTAACCCTCTCAGCATCAATGCAAGACCACACTTCTTGGCTCGACTATTATATATGCAAATTAGCCAGAGGACTGTTTGATATTCCACTTTTTGAATTTTTTTTCTCTTTTTTTTTAATTTCTTTTTTATAGGATTTTTTCTTCAAGGAGTATTCATGATAGGGGCTGGATTGGCAGGGTGCAACGTGGTATTAGCCGTTACTTGCCTGGTTTGCGCCGTGGGTAGTTTTGGTATCACTATTGGCGGCTTTAACGTCAATCACCTGGACATAGCACCTCGTTACGCAGGAGTGTTGATGGGTATCACAAATACCGCCGGTACCATTCCAGGATTCCTCGGTCCTGCGGTGGTGTCACTCTTCCTCAGTGCATCGGTAAGTCATCGTTACCGTGACGGCATTGCAGTTGTTTTAAGTCATCTGGTCAGCCTCGAGCTGTGGACATATTTAATTGCTGCAACGTATACAAAGTGACAGCTTATAATATGGAAGCAGAAATCTTTCCTTGCATGCTAAAGTAACTATAGTTCTGAAGGAATTAAGAATTTTGACAAATTAATGATACAATGAATGTATGTGCAATTGCTGGCCAAAACTAGTATGTTGTTTTAGCCTATTGTGCAAGTTTTCTGTGACTGGAAGTATGTGAGAATATCATCTATTTCGAAACTTCCATTGTTGTCCTTGCTTAATAACATGTTTCATGATCTGAAAAAAATCTAAAACAGTAATGGTTTTGATTTCCAAAATTATACTTGGTTAAACTTGGGTCATTAAAAGTTTACATTTGATAGTAAGCCACTTTATTTGCAAGAAAGGCAGAGTATCTGATTCCTATCGATGTGTAGAAAGTAATAACAGTTAACAAATGCAGGTCCCCAATACCTATATGCAAAGATGGTTAGGACTTAAACCTTGCCTACCACAATAGAGTTAGCATAAGATGAAGTGATGTTTGGTTAGCAAACTGGTAAACATTCTCAAGTTATTTAATTTCTGTTATGACACAAAATGTAGCAGAACTAATACCATGCTATGTGCTCAACCTAAACAGGTGTCGATCTTGAAAAGTTTTACCGTTTCCTTTTTTTTCCCTTTCTCAGGACGATAAAGTGCAGTGGCTGAAAATTTTCATAATCTCAGCTGCTATAGATGTCGTAGGGTTACTTACATTCCTTATCTTTGGAGCTGGCAAACAGCAAGAGTGGGCAAAGGATAAGGAAGCATATTGAAGAAACATGCTGAAGGCCTGTCTAATTGGACCTGTAATACATTCAAGGAGAGGCAAGACTACTTCATCAGGTGTCTCATCAGTGATAGAGATGTTTTCTATAACTCCTCTATTTTGCTAATTTCACTGTTTCTCTTCTTGGTTTTCTCTCTTATCCCTTTTTCTCTTAAAAAATCAGAATTTGGAACCTGCCTGTTTGACAATTTGTGATGTCATAGTATCACTATCACCGTTCACCTTTTGTTGACCTTTTCATATTTTAATTGTGAATGTAAATAATTTTTGCTAATGGTAAACATTACCAATCAAAGGTTCCTTTGTTATACTTTATTACTTGAATTTTGGCATAGGCAGCACCCATAGCTATCAAGGAAAATCAAAGTTAGTAAATGAAGAGAGACATGGGTGCAACCACATATAGGCACGTCAAATTGCTAGCGTGCGGTTCCAAAAATATATAACATGTTAGTGCAGTATAACCTGAACAGTCAAAAATCCTTCAACATTTTTTCAAAACGTTACATCTAAACATCTCCCATTTTAACAACATTTGTCGAAGGGGAGGGGCCATAACATAACATCTTAGTACCACCACCACCCCACCCCCCCTCTGTGCACCCCCATACAAAGATGGTGGTTGTCAAATTGAAGAGAGATATTAAAATGCCAAATGACTTATTGAATGTCTGTAACAACACAAAAGGCCTCAAGCAAACAAATTATCAATCATGTGATTCTACCATAGCAGCCATCCTATCCTAATTTTGAGGAAACCTTTAACATTTTCTATTCTGGCTCCTTGCAAGTGATTAAAGACTATTGCATGAAATTTGAGGGAAGCCAAACCTAAGGTGAGAATGTGTGTGAGTGAGAGAAGGTGAACAGTACTAAATATTAATAGCAAACTCTTCCAAAAGAAAAGACACATGTCTATCACTGAAATGTGTATATGTTATATTGTATATAGAGACAAATGAGTTATGCCATTGGTATCATGAAAGTACTATGAGTTTTGGATTTGGGTTATTTAACTTGTTGTGTTATGTCTAGTAGTTTTATGAGTACATTGATATGTTGTATGGGTGAGTGTAAATGTGTATGCAGTGTATCTGTTTGGGATTTAAGTTTTAATAAAGCAAAAATTAACAGAGCATGGTGTCACAGGGAAATTTTCCAAATGCCAGCATGCTCCAAAAATGTATTGAATTACTTTGTCTCAAGTTTTAGCTATCAGCTACTAATGGTCATGAAATTAATCCTGTTCTTTTTTATTCAAAGTATCGATTATTGACTAAGATCAGTAAAAAATTCTGCTGCAGTTTAATCCAGAACTGATCCTCACCTTTAATATCTTTCAAAGTTTGTTATTGGCTATGATCAGATCATTCAGATATAATATAACAATGCCTTAATATTGGTCTGGAAAATATACCAACTTGGATAACACCTTTCAATTTTTTTTCAATTATGAGAATGAAAATAATTTGTACCAATTAGCTTTGAAAAACAATAATTTTTATAGTGAGCGACCAAGTGTTACAAAATTGCTTAAACAATTCTAACATAATTCTCTAATTCAACTGTATTGTTTATTGCCCGAAATTTGTCTTTTTTAATAAACACTGAAGCAACATGCCCAAAAAAATGTAAAAAATAAGCAGAAGTTACAAGTTATTTTTCATTGTTTGTCAAATAAGACATATGTAGTTTATATTGGAAGAGGATTTTAAGTGTTGATATGGCATCAAAGATTTTATCTACATTCAATGCAAACCAGCTGTTTTATGGTCATGCCAACCATACGATAGCTTTAAGTGCACCATGCCTGTGAAATTGCCTTCATTACTACAGCTGTAATATGACATGAACAATGTTGTTAGTTACATGAACTGCATAGTAGGCCTATAGATATAAATTATTGTATCATAATATGAAAAAAATATCAACAATTGTATAATGATGTAGCATGATACCAATAGCATGTGATACACCTATGCAACAATATAGTTATTAAATGGTCTATATTATTAATATTACTGCAACATTTACATTAACAATTACATTGTTAGCCATGTGCATTACATCATTATTATTATGATTATTATTATTATTATTATTATGTAATCCATGTTTTGTCTTCATAATGGTACAACTGTATTGCATAATACAATATGAATCAAGAAATTCATAAATCTAGCATGTATTACACATAGCTCAGAATGGTTGAAAGATGCCAAGAGTAAAGACTACCAATTAATCACATTTTCATATAATAATGAACCTTTGAAAGCTGCAAATAGTTTGCACTAAAACAATTCTAAAATTAGAGCTTGCATCAAAGTTTCATGGCAACTAAGTAAAAGTGAATTCATTATTTAGTGGGGGTGGCCGGACCATCTGGTAATGTATATATATATATATGATATTTTGGAAATTTCAAGTGCTTGAGAGAATGTAAGATTATTATAATAAGTAAGGAACAGTGTCTCACCTCATGAATATTGCTTTTTTGTGTGCTTTAAAATTTCCAAAATAATTATTTTTTTGGCTAATATCCTGCATACCAAAATAATTGTAATGTTTTAGTCAAAAAATGTTGGTGTAATTTTGTGATAAAATAGATTTTATATGTCATTGAGTAATAGAAGATTTATGTAAATACATAACTTTTGTAAAAATATTTGTCACAAAATGATATACAATTCAGTTTATAGTTTCAGTGCTTTAATACCCTGTGTACCTTGTGATTGGTAGCGAATATGTTAATTCTGTCATGTGAGTTGATTAGTTTTTGCAAAACCAAAAAAATTTTAAGGTTACAACAGCATCTTGTTATTTTATGGTATTGGTCAAATTTTAACATCGATTGGCATTAAAAATGTGCAATTAGTTTTAAATAAAGAATCCTATTTTTTTTTTTTTCATACAGAGTGAACAAGGGTGTAAATGTTCATTCCATCTGAAATTTTCAATTTTATACAAGAAAACTATGGTGCCTATAACTGTTAATATTTATTATTTTAATGAACGAAGTTTCACGTCATGTTTGAGGGTTTCTTAATAAAAAAAATTAAAAAGGAGTAATATTGAAAGCAATCATGAAGATGTTGGGCCAACATTTCAGAGGTTTTGATAAATTGTTTGCTGTTTATGCATTAAGATGTGAAACTATATAATGATGATGTCATTTAATATCAATGTCAACATTTTCCTCAAAAAAAATTGGATAAGTGATAAAAGTGTTTTTTTTTTTTTTTAACCTGTTTTAGTTTTTTTTTTATCTTTTTAACGTCAAAGGTCAGCAAAACAATTCACAAGAGAAAATGCAAACATTTCTGATATTTAGTGGTTTCACAATTAAGGCATAATTCACATTCCTCTACTTTCAAACTATGATTTCTGTTGTTTTTGTATTTTTGTTAAGTTGAGCAAATAATTCTGTAAGTTATATACATTCTGTTTTGCATTCTTTTCAAGAATGATATATTTGTACTTGTTTGATTTGTTTTGAACAAATCAAACAAGTTCAGAAATATATATGGATAATGCGTTATTATTTACCACAATCTGAGACATTTAAATTCATAACAGCATGCATGTTTATTTTCTGCATGATTCTGTTGCTGCAATACAGGAACATAAAAAAGAAAAGATAAATAACCCCCAAATCAAAATTATCATTTGTTACATTTTGGCTTCGTTTATGACACTATAAGGTGAATGATATTAAAGAATGTTTATTGATTATTATTATTATTATTTAGTAGTTGCCAGTTTAAAAATGATCTTTCCATCATTAGTCAATACTCAATAGTAATATCTCACTGCATAAAGGGATGGGCTTTCACCTGGGCAATCAAACGAGCCACTAAACCCTACTTCGTTCAAAAAAGCCCAACTGACGTGACTTTCAACGTTAAGCACATTATCCCTTTCAGTGGTTTGATACCCTTGTGTCCTAAGGTATTCGATGTACTTCCAGACACAGCAAGCTCATTGCCCAGAATATCAAATAAGGTGCTAATCACCTTCCCCACACCCTGGATAGAAAGAACCCATGTAGTGTCATATTCGCCACTCCCCGGCTGAATTATTGGTTCTGAGGTAGCATACTCCATATAATTAGCCCCATGGACTTACACACTAACTTGTCAAAGTAATGTGGTCTCGAAGTCCTTGTAGAAGTTCTCACAAGCTAAACCATATCCATCACTGGATAGCTGACAGACAAATTGACCATTCATGGGGCAACATCAATTTTCCATATCAGATTATTCGCTATGAGAGCCTAAATTTTTCGTCACTTGTATACAAACTTCTTCATTCAGTAGTAAACCATTTTCGTACACTGCCTGCTGGGAGGCCTAAAGTGGTCTGAAAATTGCCTCAAATGACCCAAGTTTTGCAACACAAGTACTTCCATCTGTGTACTCTGACATCTACCCAACAAATATCCAGATAATAACATATCATAACATATCATGAAAGATGTTGCCCTGAAGCTTTTAGGCACTACTTTTCCTGAGATAGGAGAACACTCATGCGGATTGATATATACTCTGTATGGAGTATGCCACCTTGGACATGTACCCCACCCCTCACACCACACTCAAACAACCATACATACACAAACCCACAAATATGTATGCAGAGTAATTCCAGTAAATACAGATGATTATGTGTGTATTACCATCTTTCAGCCGAAATTTCCCGCCCCACTTGCAACCAGTATTATTCATTTACCAGTAAAAGAACTAACTGAAAATTTGATTAGACAATCCATCAAGTTGAGGACAAATAGTTGTTTACAAGCAAAAGTCGACAGTAAAGACAGTAAATCGTTTCAATTCTGTTCAATTTCAGTAACAAAAGTAAATTTACAAATTTGCAACTTTTGACAACTTATGCATGTATACTAACCTTTTTTGGGCCAAGGCAACTGTCCTCTAAAAGTGTCTACTTTGCATCCCTTGTTCTCATTTTCATAAATAATTAATGGCTGCATGAACCCCCTACCCCCCCCCCCCGCCTCAGCTTTTCAAGATACTCATTAAAGAATCAAAACTACAGTATGAAATGTTTCCCTGATAGGAAATGAGGGTGGTATTGAAGAACTTAGCTCGCATCTTAAAGAAAGAGGACTGATAAGAAAATAGTTTACTGTTTTTCTTTTTTACATTCCTATTATACAAATAAAAATACAAATATTCCTATATTTGAAAGAAAAAAATTGTGCAAACACCATCATATACAATAATTAATTTTGTTACAATGATTTCCTCATTGATTTAGTATGAGATCAAGTTTAATGATCATTACCTAGTGATTCTTCAGGTACCGTACAAAAATAAGAGTAGGGTTCATCCGCTCGAGGTTAACAATGGTTGGAAAAAAGAGCTAAAATAACCTTATGTAATTCTTGTTTTAGCATAGTATCAGATACTATCATAGATTTGTTTGCCTTTGTGTGATAGTGCATAATTTGAAGTACTGATGGTGTGAAATTAAGGAGGACTGAAGGTAATATAAACCATTTTAGAAATTCTTTGGTAAAATGTGGATATTACTCAGAGTTGTCAGTCAGTATGCAAAACTTTTTCCTCTTCTGTCTCCAAATCTAAACAGTCATGATAGAGAAATTTGCATGTGCCATGACAGTTGAAAGTGACGAGTTTAGTGTGTAAGTCCATGGAACGATTAATTGTGGTACAACACCTTCAGTACTGTTCAGAATTGATCAGGTTTTTACAAAGATAGGATGAGTCCCTCAACCTTGGATGAGGCACCTGCTTGTCAGTTAAACTCAAATATTGTCATTAATTTCAATAAATGTGCCTGAAATTTGGAGTAAGGAAATAATGACACTAGTGTTGTTCAATATGTGGCTAATGACAGTTGAATTCCAACCTACTTTTATCTCCTTCAATTTTTCTGGCATTTATACGTTAAATTATTCGTAGCCCGGTAGATTAATAGGGCATCTGCATATATCACAGGGACAACATTTTCGGATCCCAGTTGAGAGTGGAAGCTTTTCACCGTTCTGGATTCCAAAATCTTTGTCGTTTTCAAAATACTTTTGCAACATTTTCATATCTATATATACTTTATAAATACAGATATGTAATTGTGGAATGTTGCTTTACTCAAACTTATTGATGACATCATTAGTTAAGTCATATAGTTCACCATCGGCACAACATTCATGACTAACTAGCAGTGAAGACCATTCACCAGTGACTGGAGAAAGGGACTGAGTAACCACCAAAAGAAGTGAAGCTTCATTGCACAACTCATGAACAATGTACTACTGATCTGAGCATATGGACCTATACACTAAAACATTAACTGGTGCTATGAATGGTATAGCTACAGTCAAACCTGTTATTTTTTACTAAATCTGGATTTGGAGTATCCAGAACTCTTTTAAGTTTGATCATGAATTATCCAGCTGTGAAATCCAACCACTTCTCTATTAATACTTCCATCCATCCGTACTGGGTAAGTGTCTAAATTTTCTTTCCTACAGGGCCTAAATTTCTGTCCAATCCATCTACCTTCAAATAGTCAATAACAAGCACTTAGCAAATACAAGAAAGGAATTCCTATCTTAAAGTAGACTCTTCTTAAAGTATCTTGAGTTGATTAACTAATATTTCCTGTTTCTCTCTATTTTGTCCCTTTCTGTCTTTTATATCTTTTTTCTTCATTATAAGGCACAAAATTACCTCTCACGATTCACCAGATCAAGCAATCAAGAAAACCCTGATATGAAGGACAACCTTCTGTAAATATAAAATAATATGTATGATGGAAGCCTAAATTTCCAAGCTAGCCAACTAGGTCAAATACAACAGAATATCTTGTCTCATAATTACAACATGACCTGTCCCAATTAATCTTGTATCTATGATATTTGCCATCTTTTCGAGACCCCTTTGCAGGGCAGACGAGTTCAGATGCAACTCAGTCCACCAGTCTTGCAATCGCTCTCATCAGCAACACAGATGAGGAGTTTGCGTCCTTGTGGAGAGTTCCCGATAAGATTTCTGGAGGTGGACTTAATATGACACCGGCAATACTGAAAATTGAAAGCAAGTAAAATATTAATATAATTAGTCGTATGAGTACATTCAACAACAAAAGACTTGACTGGGAAATTAATAAACAAGATATGAAAAGGAATTATAGAAAAAAATCACTCTTTTCACCATTTGTTTATAATTTCTCAGTCAGTTTTTCGTCATTGTATTACTTACATATGTGCATTAAACGATGAAATTGTTTTGAAATCCATACTCCGACACTCTCTGGATTGCATAGGATGAAAGTGGTTAATAGTATGCAAGGTACTGCGGTGTCTGGCCTGGTGACCTCCCCCTCCCACCTCCCCCCCCCCCAGGACCACCTTGCAAAGAAATGGGATATAGGAATTTCCAGCAACCATGGGCTGCATAGCTCTGTTGATAAATCCCAGGGCTTGTAATCACCTGGTTTCAATCTCCCTTCTATCCAACCATATCTTTGCTAATTTCAAATCAATCTATTTTAAACAATTTGTTAATTCATTCTAATCTAATCATCATCCAACATCACACATCCATAGTCACTAGGGTCTAGGGGACTATAAAATTAAGCTCTAAAGTTATTATAAATAAACATTTATTGTTCCATCTGTTCAGATTCAATTCCATGCCATTATTCCCTTAATATTCAATTCCATAACCATACAGATTTTATCAATGAATTATCAAGGAGACATCCTTGTCTTTCAACAAGTGTTTCCATGACGATTGCTTTGGAGTAAACAAAAGTGTCAAAATCAAATGAAATCAGCATTTATGCCAGATCGGTAGAGTGCATGACTCACATTCTTGAAGTCACATGTTTCAATCCCCTACTAGAAAGAATTTTTTCTTTCAAAATCCTAAATTACATTTAATTTTATACGACGAAGACTCACTCAGGGAATTTCAAGAGATTGACATATTCTGTGGATCTGCTCCTGATAATCATCTTCTCTTCTGCTCCAATCTTGTTGCTCTTGTTCATCTGTTGTGAGACCTTGGTCAAGCACAAGATGACTCGAGGAATCAGGTTCTGGCACTGGGATGCTAGCTGAATAACAGAGACAAGATGAAAAATCAAAATGACCGTTGAAACGTTCACTGGGATTCAATGACAACAGAACAGCGAGACCTAGAGCATTCATTTATTCATTCATTATTCTTTATTCCAGTGTAAATTTACAGAAAATTTATAAATAGGACAAATATAAATCATCAACAAAATGGAAATTTAAAAAATTCAATAATTATTAGAAAACAGAACATCAAGAATACAGGTTAAGACAAATAAATGTTTAAGAGATTAAGAAATTAATAAACCATAAAATATGTTACAAAAATTATTATTGCAATTTCTCAAAGTTTGAGTTTTTGGAATGCTGGGGAGACCCACTAGGAGCAGACAGCTTGATTGTAACAAGATAAATATTTAGGTTAGATTCACGGTGTATCCAATGATGACTTGTTCAGAATAACGCACTTAACAACCCCCAAAAGACTGTTAGATGTTATCATACAAAACTGTGTAAGAGGTTTCATCTCCCATAAAATAGCAGGATTCTCTTTCACATATACTGCTGATTTTTAGCAGACAAGTTTTCCAATAAGAAGGGTGGGAATGACACCTGAGTTTTTATTTTAGTTTTCTTGCCAAACAGCCGACATGCATGTAAAAGGTCACCCCATGTCGTTCTCCAGACTGCCACTTATTGTCCCCATCTGATGGTTGAGCGTGTACCTCTGGACCAATCTCTTAATTCCCAATTTGCAAAACCAGAAATACCAACTCCACAGAACCCTCCACACAACAACACTGCAAAGCAGCAATTTTGATATGGTCAAGGGAATCTGGTTCCTGGTTTCTTTGAAACATGAACCTCACCGTGATGGAGTGGACATTGGAGACTCTTAACAGCTACACCACACCTTCATTCTCTGAAACACCACAGACATATGAAGAATGATGATTGATAACTATGGAAGACTTACTTTGGCAAGAGTTGACATCATTGTAGCCACAAGTTCCACTGAGTTGCTTTCAATTGGTGAATCGGATGCTTGAAGGTTCATTGAGTTCTCATAGAACAGAGCTTCTAATGTCTATTGTGTTGGGGGAGGGGGAGGGGAAGGGGAGGGGGGCGGATGGGGAGGGGGAGAGAAAAGACAAATACCATGTGTGACAATAGAATGTACCGGTGTAGAGATATAACAGGTGCAATAAAGAATAGTTGAAGAACAAAACTTAAACAGGTGTAGAAGTAGACTAGTGGTGACAAAGATAAAGTATAAAACTAAAATGAAAACATGTGCAAAAATAGTACATGTGTATCATACAAAAACAAAAAAGCAATACAGGTGTAGAAACGAAACATTTTAACTTCTATTGAGACATTTCTGTTGTTAAAATACAGAACATGTTCTTCATTTGATACTGTCATTTGTTTTGTATAATTCTTAGTGTCATCCTTGAACTGATATCAACAGCCAGAGTCTTGCCATAACTCATTGAAACTGCTCTTAGCAGGCTGGGTTTTTTTTTTTTTCACTTCGTACCTCATAGTACTTCTGTATGAATTCTGTCGTACATCTTATATCGTGGGCCGGGGAGGAATACTCTCCGATGATCCAAACCTAGAGTGGAAAGGAGAAAAACAAAATATGAAAACTTAAATTGTTAGAAATAGAATCAACCCATATTTCACAAAATTTCTACTTGATTCAATGCTTGTTCCAGAAGAAAGTTAGAAATAGAATCACCATTCAACCCATACACAAAAATTTCTTCTTGATCCAGTGCTTGTTTCAAGCCAGTGTCAAAACACAGATAAGAAAAAAACCAAACGATAAAAGATGGAAAGCGGGTAAGTGTAACAATGAAGTGGGTAAGTGTAACAATACAATTCTTTACCGTTAGAACATTAGTCGGATATTAACCAGATACTCACAACCTACTGTGATGTAATATTTTTAATCACTGGAGATGTAAACATCAGCGTTTGTTGGTCATATAAAAATTAAAACAATCTGTACATGAGTATATCTGTAATGGTAGACAGCTGAGGATGTATTATAATTCCTACAAGGCCAGACACTATTTATAATACATGTTAATGTTTGGGATTTCAGACCTTCCATGCAAACGAGTTGGGATGACTTTTATAAAAGACTCGCATCACACACTCATTTTGACCTATTTAATATGAGGATGTATTATAATTCTCAGTCTCTATTTATAGTAAATGTTAATGTTAGGGATTTCAGACATTCCATGAGAACTTTGACATGAGCCTTGCATCACGCACTTATTTTGACCTATTTAATAGCTAGGATAGGATTCACTCTGGAGATCCTTTTTCATGAGCCTCGCATCATGCACTCTTTTTGAATGATTTAATAGCTAGGATAGGATTTACTCTGAAGGTCCGATCTTTCTCTTAATGGTAATGTTAATTGATAGATTTTATGCTGAATTAATGAAGAAATTTACATTAGTGATTAATTTTATATGCTATATTATTCGCTTGAACGTTAGGATTATCTGATTCTACATTTCCTCTATATTTTCAAAGTAGCGGTTCCTACGACAGGACAGGACCATGGTCAAAATGGTCAAAACACGGTTGTCACATGATCATCACCTGTTCACCCAGTCGCGAGGTAAATGGCTAACATTGAATAAACGCACACAGAGTAGTTATGTGTGTGATGAAACATGTACATCAGCCATGAACTCACACCTACCCATGGACCTTTATTGACTCTTACTGGTCTCCTGAAACTACAATCCTCAATTATCTGTCAGACTTACTCTGCATCTGTAATTTTATCTATCTTGAGTGAATAAGGTTCTTTCAAAGGCACTAGTAAAAGAGTATAAGTGTGACTTGCTAAGGTTTTTTGAAAGTTCTACTAAAATTGGGAGTTTCCAGGGTTCAATATCACTTTAGACCAGCCTCACATTTTATTCCCCAAGACTGCCATCAGAGAGGGAGGCCTATTGGTTAGAAATGACCGAACTTACTTCCTATACAAGTATAAAAAAACAGAAAGGAGAGAAAGAGATGCATATTGTAAGGTACGGGGGTGAAGAACTTCAGCATGAGCTAAACGAAAGGGTGTGGGGGTGAAAGGGTAAGGGGTGGAAGGGTGCATGGGGGCAGTGAGGCTGGGGAGGGATTGTTAGAGTTTACTGGCCTCCATCTTACCAACTGTATAAAAATATTTTCTCTGCCCTCCATATTCTTTGGTGTACTCAAAGAATCCAAGAGCTCCCTCTGTTGGTCGACGACCAGGGCCGGATGTTTCTTGAAAATTTCGAGAAGTTGACTGGCCAGAATGCTGAGTAGAGAAAGAAAATACAAGAGGGGTTTGGCAATTTTGGGAGAAGACCGTTAATACCTCATCTCTTGATTAGATTGTTCAAAATGACTTAATAAAACACTGTATGAACTGTGTCATTTAGGATGAAATAAAGGAGAAAAAGATCAAAATGAGAACTGGCAAATGGCCAGGTTCTCCCCCCAACCACCCCCCCCCCAACCCCACCAACATTAACTCAGCAACAACTACATACCAGCAGTAGATAATAGTAGATGCCTCTTTTAATATATTACCTAAAGTATTATATTATATTACCTATATACCTATATATATATATACCTATATATATTACCTACATATATATTACCTATATATATATATTACCTATATATATTTACTTATAAATATATTTTACCTATTACATGAGGTTTGTTAATGCCTAAATCAGACACCAAGACTGGACTCACCCGTGGATTTCTTCCCTGTACCCTTGTATGCCATATACCAGTGAAGTCCTCTCTATGATGACGGGTACCAGATTGGTCATGAGGTCATACTCTGCATACTCACAGACAGTATTGAAGAAAACCCTGTCATAGACCAGACATACAATCATATCATCTGCTATTATATTCTGCTACTATTTCATTACTTTATATTATACTGCTTACTAATTCAGTTTCATCACAAGGTCTATTGACCCAAGTTTAACGATGTAAGTTAACTTAAAAAATGTTTTTTTAAATTGGCAAACAATTATTACTTAAACATATGTAAACAAGCTAAACGAAGAACAAACCGCCCAATTCAAGTAATCATTCATGTGAATCAGGCCTCAAATTTACCCAGACGAGACTGACGGCAATTTATCGACTGTGCTTTCTACCACATGCTGTAATGCCCTTTTAAAAACCTCCCTTATATCAAGTTGCGGTAAGTGCCCGCATAATTATCTCGAACGCGGCTAAAAAATTGTGTCCGAAACGCCAGCGGCACTTGGGCAAGAAAGCAGTCAAGAAGCAGCTGAAAGAAGCAATTAAAGATCTAGTCGTATAGATTTACATACAATCAATCAATCAATCATGATTAGTTCCTGTTTTCTGTCATGTCTGTACATGCTTTCTCTCGCTTTTTCAAAATTGGACTTGGGGCCTTTCAAATTTTGGAAAAATTGCCTTGGTGCCCTTTGGAACAATAAAACATTGCTGTGGTACCCAACCATTTCCCTGAACATCCAAGGCAATTTTTAACTCACCCCCACCCCCACCCCCCCCTCCAAAAAAAAGTGCTTTGCCCTTGCCAGAAAAGTTGTCAGAAAGTCAATCCTCATATCGAACCCTGATATAAAGTATGACTATGTAAGGAAATGCAAATGAAATCCAAGTTCCATTAACATATAACCATCATAATCTTTTCCTATTACAATCTACCCTGTTTGTTACAACAATGAAAATATAAAGGAATGTCTAATTGGTGTCCTTTCAGAACGTTACTATTATAGATTACCGATATCCTCCTGTGATAATTTGAACAGTGTTCAGGTTATTATGACTATACTAAGACCAGCTTTCTGTAGTATGTAGTTATACAATGAGACACAAACCCAACTATCAACTTTAGTTTATATGACAGAGATCTTTGTCATGAACATCTTCATGAAAAAATAGACTTAGAGAAATCTTGCTCCAATTGGGAGATATCTTACTGAGCCATGAGATAATTCAAACACATGTCGCTGGATGATGTCATGCTTTGATTCTACTCTAGTCTTCTAGCCTTGTGTGTGTGTGTGGTACATTTATACACCTCTGATATCTAACAAATGGAAAAAGAACTTTTCCTAGCTGTTTTAGGGAAATTGTTTCATCTAAGTTAACCTCTACCACATTGACTAAAGAAGTTGTCTGGGTTTTGCATGATGCGTCTCTCCTTCTAACAAATTTTTGGATGATGATCGTTAAGAATATTTAGCCGACCTTACCTGAGTAAGACTAGAACAGACTCTGCTGTATATAACACTCTTGGATGTGTGGACATTGAGGACAGGAGACTGTGAAGAATCTGTAATCTGAATAGGAGAACAAAAAGAAACCAAAGTGGATTAATTTTTATCCCACACACCTTCAACTTTATCCTGCCAGTTACTAACTGTATATCAACAAGAGAGGGACCGTGAGGGGTGAGGGTGGGTGGGGGCAAGGGGACAAAGTCCTGGGGCACTGGGTCAATAAAGGGTAACTCATCTTCATGATTTAATAAAGGAAACGTAGAGGCTTCAAAGAGGGGGTCAGGTGACATGAAAGTTCACAGGCCCAACCTGGCAATCAACACGAATGGTAACTACAAAGTGACTGTAAACAATTCTTCCTGTGCCAAATTGTTTTTTAAGAATTGATAAATTCCAACTTACTTATTTATCGTATCTCCCTGGCCTCCTTTCGCTCTCAGCACAAAGTTGAACCAGGGTTTATTCTCTGGCTTCTGCATCAAGTCAACAGATTTAACCCAATCAGGTTTGATATCTGTCAAGACTGGGTTAATTGCCAGCAGCTCGGACCTTTTATGGAACTCCAGGGCTGCCGTTGTGCATGGCAGGTCAAGCAGAGTGTGGAACATCTGTGATGATAAAAGAAGAATATTAACTTATCCATACACACTGTCAAACAGTAATCATAGGGAGAAACAGAACTTTAGAAAATGATACACTTATACACTTAACTTTAGGCATCGTTGATATTTGTCTAAAATAAACCCAACAAATGATTCAGGTTTACCTGAAAATCAGATTGTCACATTGATATTGGTAAATTTTTTGCTACAACTCAATACTAAAATACCATTAAAACACTAACCAGTGAAGTATCATCAAATAATTTTTTTTCTATTTCCTCTTAATTTTATAAATTTTGATTCTCATGTGATGGGTCGCATGGCCTCCACAAAAACTACAACAGCCAACTCCATTACAGTGTTCCACATCATCAACAGGTATTGATTAGTTACTTTTACTGACATCATCTAGCATATCATTGGAATGACCAAGATTATAACAAAAACTCTAAGTCTGCCCATAAATATGCAGAATATATTTGCATATTTGTCCTCATGAATAAACAGTAACACAAACTGATGAATTACATTCACAGAAGCTCGTCAAAGTTATCAAAGGATGGACTAGATCCACAAGAACACACTTCCTTGGCAGATATCCTTCACAAAGCAGAACATTTCCTATGGATATATCCTAGTGAGGATGTGGATAGTTGGGTTGAACTAACAGTCTGTCTCATGAATATGCAGTAAATAATTTAATGTATGCTTCATGAATATACAGTACCTCTATTGATGTAGTCTGAGATATCATCGCAGGAAGAATTTCAATATAATCTCCTAGGAAGGTTCTCGGATTCCATGCCAAGATCTGGAATAAGTAAAACAGGGCAAATGTTAAATTCTCTGCTTATGAAACCATACATAACATGCAATAAATTTTCTCACAGTGAAGTTAAATATAAAAGTTCATTGGACAATAATCTGTGACATAACAAAGGTTTGACACAAACTGCCTTTGTTATGCTTTCGTTTTTCCCCTTAATTTTGGGCTCAAAAAAGTAAAAATATAATCATTGGTGATTCTGATGTGGTGGCTTTCATCAAACCTGAGCACCACTAAAAGAAGATATGACTTGCTAAATAGAGTTATACAATATTTTCAAGGTTTGACAAAACAGGTTCTTCCACTCATAATATCAGTAATGTTTTTAGCTTAAGAATGCTATTATCGCAAAACGTGATCCTTTACATCTTTATTACAAGGTTAGTCACTTCATAAAACATGCCAGAAGAAGAGATATCTTTACTACAGCTTTCTTAGATTCGTCAGCACTTTTAATAACTTAGAAGACTGCTCAGAATAAGATGGCCAACTGATCAAACTAAGCTTAAACATTGTGTGAAGGTTAAAAATAAAATTGATTCAACTTGATTTTATCACCCAAGCAAATGTGATTTGACCATAGGTACAATTAACCAAACCAAGACCAAACCAAGTAAGACATATGAAATATAAATATGGAAGAACAACCAGACTTGATAGTAATTCTATCCATGCTGGTTTATTTTGCCAAAGCTTTTTAACATTCCAGACATTTTCTAGAGTATTACCTTTAAGAGATTAGGGAAGAACTGCTCCAAAATTAAAGTCTTGTAACAGAGTTTTTCAAGGTTGTCATGGAGGAAAGTGACCGCATCGAAGGCGAAGAACGGATCCTTATAGAGGTTACCGATTACTTTTTCGAAGAAGTCCTCCAGGGCAGCCTGGGCATTGAAGACGACATTTTCACCTGTGGATGGGTGCAGAAAAAGAAAATGACTATTAACGTAGGGATATCGCAAGGAGCATGAACAGAGCTTGTATTAACAGGAATATAGGCCAAAACATTTGTTAATTGGACTTTTTGTGACATTTCATAATATTAAGGGTATTTGATCACTGGAATCTTCAGAGACAGTGGCTCACATGCTCTTGGGAAAAGAGAGGGACGATTCATTCAGTCACAAAGAGAGGGACGATTCCTTCAGTCACTGCATCGGACAAGGAAGACATTTCTTGAACGACATTACCACAAACTACAGACGTGCAAACTCATGTTTAACATGTAGCATAGCACGGGAGTCATAAACAGGTTTACTTGAGCGACGAATGGTTCCTCACCGTAGTTGATAAAGAATTGCAGAGCAGCTAGGACGGCCCTTGGATAGGTTGTACTGCCCTCTGTAACTTCGCTGTGGAATGTTTTGATAGCTGGAAAGAGCTTTGGAATCAAGGTTGGATCCAAGCTACAAAGAAGATCTAAAGTGAAGATAGCTTCAGTAGCACACTGTGAAGAATGAGAGAGAAAAACAGTTCTATGAAACACAACAGGGGGAAGGAGTCAATGTATGGATTAGGGGGTGGGGGATAAGGGAGAGAGGATCAAGGGAAGAGTGATACATGGGAAGGGATCAATGGAAGTGAGATCAAGCAGAGGAAATTAATGTAAGGGATCAGCAGAAGTAGGATCAAGGAGAGGGATTAAGGGAAGGGGACATGAGGACAGGACCAAGGAAGGGATCACAGAATGGGAAATCAAGGGCACAGGATCAAGAGGGGATCAAGGAGAGGGGATTAAGGGAAAAGAGCTATATGCATCACTGATTACAGTTTGTTTTGGTGAAGGTGCATAATCCATCTACCTAGAAATATTCAGGTGTTAGCTTAACAACAATTCAGTTTTTATCCACTCTTATTGTACTCACAAACCTGACTTCAAATTTCTGCTCAATTAATAACAACTGTAAAATGCAAAAATTTATCATAAAATGAAACTGGATTATTAATTTACTGTTACAAACATTTATAAACCAGATCATTAACATTTTCTAAAAATGTGCTTTGGATATGTTATGCAAACAAATTAAACCAAAACCAGAAGTTAAAGAGTTTGATTATTTAAATGTTTGCCAAATGGTGTAGAAAGAGGTAGCTTCCACTCTAGTGGTTATTCCAACTAGCATGTCTTTGTCAGGGAATGGTGGGGGGGGGGGGGTACATGGCAATCAAAATTAAGTTTCTTGTTGTGGTAACCCTTAATTGGTTTGGATAAAAATTATCTAAATTATTCAGTTCAATTTAAAAGTTGACAGAATCCTGAGATTTATTTGTAAATTTCAATCAGTGTAGATGATAAATGAAAGAGAAGTTCATTTATTTATGAAAGCTAAGCTTAGAATACTTACCGCATGGAGAAGTTCCACATCGTAGGATTTTGAGGGTCCTGAAAAGCAAAAACATGTATGTCAAACTGGCGTATTTTAAACACAGAAATGAAAAAAATATCAAAACTGCTTGAGACTATTTAAAGAATAAAACAAAAAGGAAGTTAAGAAATGAACAGAAATGATTTAAATTTATAACAAGATCAGAGTGAGGAGAACAAAAAGGGAAAGTAAAGTTCAAAATAAGAATAAAACTTTGCTAAGGGGAGGGAACAATGATGGCAAAATAATGGTTCGAGGCAGGTCAACAAAGATGACGTGCAGCATTTCCGTCAGTTTAAACAGCAGAATACATGAAGTCACTTCTTGAGCACTGGTCAAGCACTGTCAGACAATATTCACAGGCTTTATGAATACATGAACTCACTTCTTGAGCACTGGTCAAGCACTCTCAGACAATATTCACAGGCTTTATGACTTTATGAACTCACTTCTTGAACACTGGTCAAGCACTCTCAGACAATATTCACAGGCTTTATGAATATATGAACTCACTTCTTGAGCACTGGTCAAGCACTCTCAGACAATATTCCAAGGCTTTATGAATATATAAAACTCACTTCTTGAGCACTGGTCAAGCACTCTCAGACAATATTCACAGGCTTAATGAATATATGAACTCACTTCTTGAGCACTGGTCAAGCACTCTCAGACAATATTCACAGGCTTTATGAATATATGAACTCACTTCTTGAGCACTGGTCAAGCACTCTCAGACAATATTCACAGGCTTTATGAATATATGAACTCACTTCTTGAGCACTGGTCAAGCACTCTCAGACAATATTCACAGGCTTTATGAATATATGAACTCACTTCTTGAGCACTGGTCAAGCACTCTCATACAATATTCACAGGCTTTATGAATTTATGAACTCACTTCTTGAGCACTGGTCAAGCACTCTCAGACAATATTCACAGGCTTTATGAATATATGAACTCACTTCTTGAGCACTGGTCAAGCACTCTCAGACAATATTCCCAGGCTTTATGAATATATGAACTCACTTCTTGAGCACTGGTCAAGCACTCGCAGACAATATTCCCAGGCTTTATGAATATATAAACTCACTTCTTAAGCACTGGTCAATCACTCTCAGACAATATTCACAGGCTTTATGAATATATGAACTCACTTCTTGAGCACTGGTCAAGCACTCTCAGACAATATTCCCAGGCTTTATGAATATATGAACTCACTTCTTGAGCACTGGTCAAGCACTCGCAGACAATATTCCCAGGCTTTATGAATATATAAACTCACTTCTTGAGCACTGGTCAAGCACTCTCAGACAATATTCACAGGCTTTATGAATATATAAACTCACTTCTTGAGCACTGGTCAAGCACTCTCAGACAATATTCACAGGCTTTATGACTTTATGAACTCACTTCTTGAACACTGGTCAAGCACTCTCAGACAATATTCACAGGCTTTATGAATATATGAACTCACTTCTTGAGCACTGGTCAAGCACTCTCAGACAATATTCCAAGGCTTTATGAATATATAAAACTCACTTCTTGAGCACTGGTCAAGCACTCTCAGACAATATTCACAGGCTTAATGAATATATGAACTCACTTCTTGAGCACTGGTCAAGCACTCTCAGACAATATTCACAGGCTTTATGAATATATGAACTCACTTCTTGAGCACTGGTCAAGCACTCTCAGACAATATTCACAGGCTTTATGAATATATGAACTCACTTCTTGAGCACTGGTCAAGCACTCTCAGACAATATTCACAGGCTTTATGAATATATGAACTCACTTCTTGAGCACTGGTCAAGCACTCTCATACAATATTCACAGGCTTTATGAATTTATGAACTCACTTCTTGAGCACTGGTCAAGCACTCTCAGACAATATTCACAGGCTTTATGAATATATGAACTCACTTCTTGAGCACTGGTCAAGCACTCTCAGACAATATTCCCAGGCTTTATGAATATATGAACTCACTTCTTGAGCACTGGTCAAGCACTCGCAGACAATATTCCCAGGCTTTATGAATATATAAACTCACTTCTTAAGCACTGGTCAATCACTCTCAGACAATATTCACAGGCTTTATGAATATATGAACTCACTTCTTGAGCACTGGTCAAGCACTCTCAGACAATATTCCCAGGCTTTATGAATATATGAACTCACTTCTTGAGCACTGGTCAAGCACTCTCAGACAATATTCACAGGCTTTATGACTTTATGAACTCACTTCTTGAACATTGGTCAAGCACTCTCAGACAATATTCACAGGCTTTATGAATATATGAACTCACTTCTTGAGCACTGGTCAAGCACTCTCAGACAATATTCCCAGGCTTTATGAATATATAAACTCACTTCTTGAGCACTGGTCAAGCACTCTCAGACAATATTCCCAGGCTTTATGAATATATAAACTCACTTCTTGAGCACTGGTCAAGCACTCTCAGACAATATTCACAGGCTTTATGACTTTATAAACTCACTTCTTGAGCACTGGTCAAGCACTCTCAGACAATATTCACAGGCTTTATGAATATATGAACTCACTTCTTGAGCACTGGTCAAGCACTCTCAGACAATATTCCCAGGCTTTATGAATATATAAACTCACTTCTTGAGCACTGGTCAAGCACTCTCAGACAATATTCACAGGCTTTATGAATATATAAACTCACTTCTTGAGCACTGGTCAAGCACTCTCAGACAATATTCACAGGCTTTATGAATATATGAACTCACTTCTTGAGCACTGGTCAAGCATTCTCAGACAATATTCCCAGGCTTTATGAATATATGAACTCACTTCTTGAGCACTGGTCAAACTCTCTCAGACAACATTCACAGGCTTTATGAATATATGAACTCACTTCTTGAGCACTGGTCAAGCATTCTCAGACAATATTCCCAGGCTTTATGAATATATGAACTCACTTCTTGAGCACTGGTCAAACTCTCTCAGACAACATTCACAGGCTTTATGAATATATGAACTCACTTCTTGAGCACTGGTCAAGCACTCTCAGACAATATTCACAGGCTTTATGAATATATGAACTCACTTCTTGAGCACTGGTCAAGCACTCTCAGACAATATTCACAGGCTTTATCAAGCAAGGCTTCCTTGGCTCGTTTGGAGAACCTCTTGGCACTCTTAGATGTTTGTTCCGTGGAATGACGTCCATCGCTGGGCGGCAATGATGATTTGGAAACATCTTCCATCGATTTTAGGTTACTTACAAATGTCGCCTCTAACCAACTCCTCAGGGCGGAGAAAGTGTGAATATTCATGAGCTGATCCGGACTGTAATACTGAGACAGACTCAGTAGTGTAAAGAACTCATCGCAGTCGCTGCCGTCAATTTCTGTGACCTGTACAGGAAAAACAAAAGGTCAATTTTACAAAAGCCGAAATAATAAAATCTCAACCTACCATAGATGCAATTTCTTCAGTAGAAATAGTCTTTGGCAGGTTAAAAATTTCAAGTAAACATCATCTCAAATGGGTGGAGGGAGGGGAGAGGAAATGAACTATAAAATTATGGATCAAGGGTGGTTGTTGAATAACATCAAAATTTTAAATCACCATCATTTAACCAGAATTCATCTAAACTATTTTTGTGGGTCTTGAATTCAAAGATGAGTTGATAGTGCATGGAATTAGGTAAATGAAACAATAAATAATTCCAATTTATCTCACCAATTCTGGTTTCTTGCTCTTCTGTTTCAGAAGCGGATTCTGGCTTTGTTCAATGCTGGCATTTGACAACCAATCGCTGAACTGAGAGCTGACGACAAATATTTGGTCTGGAAGTAGTGGAAAAAAGTGAAAAATACCCAAATTGGCAGATAGGACGGACAGCTTTTAATAACAAAAGAACATTTCCCATTTTGTTTAATTGATTATAGAAAGGAGACAAACAATACAGAGAAATTCTTTCATGATTAAATTTGGTATTAATCATCGCCGTATAAGCCATTATAGTTAATATTTCTACAACAGGACGAAGAAAAGAAGAGTCCTGTAAGTACATTCCCTTTATGCATTTTGTTTTTATTCCCCTCCATTTATTCAATTTCTGTTTTAAAATTACAAAACATTTTCTGATAAATAAGTATAGAAAACCCTTTTTGACCACATTCTAAATATTTCATGCAAGTCTACTTCCTTTAATATTATTATATATTTTTCATCATGCAGGGGTTTAAGGTAGGACTTGACAATCTGTTTTGTCATTATTAGTAATCAACATGAGGTTAGACTTGAAAGGTCAGCCAATTTTATTAAACATATATATGCAGCTGTCCTTTTGTTGTTGTTTATTTGAAGTCCTGTTAAAGATTTTGACAACACTCTCATAGTTTCCTTGATGAACAAATTTATAATCCTTCATTAAATACAATTAAAAAGAAACCATTCTAAACATTTTAAACTTTTGTAAAATTGGTCAAGTAGAAATCCAAGTGAAAGCACATATTCTCTTTTATGAATTCCAATTTCCTTTTAGCTTTCTAATGAGGAAAATATATTGTGATGTACATAAATATAACTAGTTCTATGAAACACATTTTCATATGTCCTCTTTCCTTAGTCACCTGATATCTGGTATTCAGTGGCTATATATTTTGTTGGGTTAATACTTCTCATTTGTCATGTTTAAATGCTACCATATTTCATAATCTAGCCGAGTCTGTAAGATTCAATAAATGTTCTGCTTAAACTAGAAAAAGGTAGGCCAGATTTACAGTATCTGTAAATCTAAGGATAACGTCCAAACTTTTTTTGATCGTTTTTTTGGACAAATGTCAACACAGTTCTTAGTAAAACTAAAATGACCTAGACAGAATTTTCCTGACTTTAAATTATAAATACACTTTGTACAATAATAAATATAGTTTCCATGAGCACAAACCTTCTGATAGTAACTCCTTGTAGAGTTTGGCTGTGTGCACTAAGTAATGTAACGCTGAACATTGCACCTGGTAGTCAAACCCCATCGTCGACACCCATCGGACCATCTGGGATGCCAATTTAGCCAATCTATCATGTTCCCTTCCCTGAGAGAAATCAAATGATGAGCTCTTTTATACTTTGTATGTATACTTCTGGTAAAATACCGTATCCATTTTATCCCCTGACTTGAAAATCATTTTAACCAAACCACTGAGTGTATTGCTCAAAACAATTATAATTATTATAAAGACACTCTTCAATATTCATGAAATGAAAGTTATTTTTGGAGTAAATTCATGATCCTTTTCTATTCTGAAATTTGTTGTCGTCTGGACAATTTCGCATGTCACTATTAATCACATGCACAATCCAATACAGTAATTCTTAAATTTGTTGGCATCTTCACACTTTTTTCTTACTTTTTATCTTTTATTACAACCTGGCAAATGAGCTGCATTTTGTACAGCTTTTAGCATGAAATTATATCTAGACAAATACCAAATCCATCAACAACAGTGGGCTTATTTTACAGAACATGTAAAAATGTGCAATACTGTGAACGGTTTCAAATCAGCTCTCAAAACGTATCTTTTCACCAAAGCATATATGTTATAATTGTTATTGTTAAGCGCTACGAAAATAATTTCATACTTTGTTTGGTGCTTTATAAAAATTATGTATTATTATTATTATTATTATTAAAAGAATATAATGAAAGCACCAACAGTCTACAATTTCAGTTTCATGTTTGCATACAGTATGTACTACATCCATGCTTCAATGTGTTGGCAATCATCTCTGCTTAGGGGCATCATTTATTTTCTACACCTATTGTGGTAGAATTATTCACAAACAACTTCTTCCAAAATTCATGAGCAAAGGAAAAGCAAACATAGTTCCAGATATTACACATTGTTTAGATCTATGTAACATATTGCACATTCTAAAAGTTTGGTGATTATGTTCGATACTCAATATTCTGTGATGGTTGGCACTGATAAATTTGGTTGCAGCCTCCTCTTTTGCTCCACTTTAAAATCATGCAAGCTCATGTGCGGCTATGATTTGCCATTTACAATAATGGTAATCATTCAGTGTGCACAGTCCTTGATGATATTAGTCTGTATATTCGGTAGGTGCGGTGGAAGGCACCATGACATCGACACACTAAATGACATCATCTACCAGAAACAACCTATTTGAAAAATAACAGAATAAGTTCTAAAACTCACTTGAGCAAAGACGACCGCGAGCAGAGAGGCTATGTTCTGTTGTTTGGGTTCTATGGTAGGAGTTGAGCTGCTCTCACCATCTCGAGGCAGTAGAGACTGCAAGATGCTGCCACTTAAAACCACTACTGCGTGGTTTATTAGGTTTGTATGTTTCCCTTGTGGTCCACTGTGAGATGGCCAAGTTCCACTAACGATTTTGACAAGAATATTAAGCAGTTCCTCGGGCAAGCTGGGAATGAGAAAAAAAGTGAATAATAAATTGTTCTGATTAAATGATGCAGTTGTGAAAGTTTGTTTAGTCCGTGGTCTAACGGTAAACATTGTCTTTTGAATTGATTAATTAAGCTTTTTTTTTACTCTGTTGTGATTTTCTATGGGTAATTTGTACCATATAGTTAGTTTGTGACATTACAAATGAACATATGTTAAACAATTATATCTTTATAAGTTACATTTGGTTGTTTCAGTTTGTTGTACATGTATTGCTAAGTTTAATGCACAAGTAACAGTTTTTGGTCATAACATGCAACAGAATATCTTAAGTATCTTCAGACATACCCAATGAACTAATATCAGTAATATGTATACTGCATCTAAATCAAAGGTACGTTATGCAATATTCTTACCTTTGGTTATCATTGCTGTAGGAAGTGACAAGTTTTATTTGTCTCAAATAGTTGACATCTGCAGTAGAGAAATCTGCACCAGAATTAAGACTTCCTAAAACAGTCCCAAACAAGGCTTTGGTTTCACTCTCAGAAACATTTCTGAAATGTAAAGAACAGTCATGTGCGGATGTACCCGCTAATTAGTATGGTTAAAACTATTTAGAAAAGAAATTGGATTAAAGAACAGAAAAGTTTGATGCATTTCTGCATGCAAGTCATGTTAGGTTTCAAATAACTTAATAATTAATCAAAATTGAAAAGTCTATTTGAAACATTGTATATTTATAGACATTCATGCAGTAAGAAACGCATGCAATAGGCCTCTGTACACCATAAGGAGCACATGTTGTACAAAAGCTTAATTTCTAAATCAAACATACATGGACTCATGTTGTGACTTGACATAGCCATTTATAGGATTATTGAAGCACTTCCTAATGTCTACAAATGGTTTAGAAGGTCACAATTACCTCCAGGGGATTAACTTAAAGTTAATCCCCTTAAAGTTAATTAACTTAAAGTTAAAGCAAGTATACACATGAAATTTCACGACAAGGTCTCAAACTCAAAGAAGCTTAGGCTAAGCCTAAAGTTTGTTACTTTAATAACGAAATTAATCAACAAGCTATTTGATGACCTCATATCTATTTTAATGCGCAGACACTACTGAGGGTAAAATCAATTACTTAAGTGATGGATTAGCTATCCTAGTTCGCATTTTCGTGGAAATAGTCCCTGTTCAATATGCTATGTACAATAAGCCTTTGACGTCGTTTTCTTTGAATTTCAACCCAAATGTCTAGGTAAAAGGAAAATAATCCCCAAACATAATCTAATATTCTTTTCACTGCTACTTTATAGTAAAAGTGTCAAAACATTGCCAATTTATCACAACCTACCTATATTTGTTGATGACGGAAAGGAAGCCTCCAATGGGCGTCGCCATCTTTATTTCCGTCTGAGCAGTCAAGTGCCTTATGCAGTGTAAATGTTTTAATATTATTAAGCTTTTTTTAATGCTGAAAATTATATTAACATCAGAAACACCTATAAAAACGAATTTATTTCATAATTTATACATAAAAATAATGTTATCTCCTAATTAATTCTAGATTGAAATACCACCATCCGTAGGTTTGTTGTATCTTCAAGTTCCATGTAGTTAGTTGGATGACCTTTACCCTTAGCAACTTGTCGCTAAGTGAAGTTATTGCCCTTTGCAGAATCAAGGTATCGAACTTGAGCTAAGACAACTTCACAGTTTTGGCTTGCTGAGGCTTGGCGAAAAGTGGTAGATTACCGGTGTATCGCTATTAAATTAAACGTATGAGCTGTTTTGTACCTTTTTGAGGAGAAACTAAAGCGGTATTCCAAGGCTAGCCTAATTTGTTGCACTGAGTCTGAATCATAGCCTAACGTTATTCTTTGGCTAGGCCTAGGCCTAGGTTAATTTATACATAAACTAGGGACTAAGTTAGTCGAACGTAACTAAGTTTTATGCAAATATATAGCTCATTAGACTGAGTGTTTGTTCGCCTAACTCAATTTTGCTCAGTCTGACCGTCGTAAAGTGAGGTCAAATGTCACTTTGTACTAGGCTAGCATTCTACTTTGGAAATGACTTGGTTTCCAAATGATTTGAAATGACTTGATTTCCAAATGATTAATGAAGCCTTGAGGGAATGTTGAGACGTAGTCAGAAATTTGAGGATCCAAGTAACCTATTATCTTTTACTTTCCTATCACCCTTGTTGGATAATTATTGAGCCCTCCCAGTGTGTTTTTACAGTTCAATAAGGCTATGACAAACAGTAAAAGACTGAACTAGGCTAGCAAATTGGACAATAAACTTGAATCACTCATTTTGAACTTCCAAGCTTTTCTCATTTCATAAAATTATTTAATTTTCCAGAAGTGTGTATAATAGGTATTGCACAAATGTCCTTTGACTGTATCAAATGATATGGTATGAAACAGCAGAGTGCTTTATATGTGAACTACAATATAGGCTAGCCTAGTATAGGTAGTTAGGCCCAAGAACATAGCAATATTAATATCATAGAGAAATTTGTGGGTAAATATTTGGGTACTTGAGATGTGAGGAGCTGCCCAATTAAGTATAAAATTAACAAGGATAAACTTTCAATTCTTTAAAACACTGTTTATCAGAATTGTAACTTGAATTAGCCTATATTTATGATGAATAGTAAATATCTCTGTTGAGAAACTGGTTTCTAAAGCAGTGTATTTACATTGATTAGTCCAAAAACTTGATTGCCGTTAGTAAAAGTCTCTGCTTAGGTTTCCTTGCAAAAGTCTTAGATATCAGCAATATTTACAATAAGTTACTGCAATGCCGGGGGACCTATATTTGGTCTGTATCATTTATTACAATCACAACTTATGTATGGTCTTAGCTGAATTCTCTTGAATTAATTCTATAAATACTCAATTTGTTATTCACCTACCTTGTGAGGATCTACCTGCATAAGCCAGGTAGGATCAATACCTATTAAATTTAATTTAATTCTATATATGCTTAACAATAGTTTCATCTTAATTTGTACTTTTATCCTCATTTTTCAAATCAGAGCTTTCAAGCTTGAAACCATGGAGATTGTTTATGTTTATACCAAAAAGAGAAGTGAGTTTGGTAGACAGTGCAACTTTGCTGACAGACCTGCTGAATTGCATGTTGACATCTTACCAGATGAAAGCCTCTTGCAAAACTTTGTCGAAAAAAATCCAGTTGACAGAGGGATACAATGTGTTCAGGAAATGAGTGAACATGAGGTAAGAAATGAACATTAAATATGAGAGCCATTTAAAGCAATTATAAAGCTGAAATTTGGTATGTGTCTTTGCACATAACAGACTGATGCAGTGACTTTGTAATAGTCAATTAACTGCAATATACTACTAAACTAAAAGTAATCACTTTGTCAACACATGCATGCAGCATATCGCAAACATTTTGGCATTTTCTAAAGTTTTGAAAATGTTATCGATGGCAATTTTCTCAGAGGGTCAACTTAGTACTCATATTAATTGATTACACAAGTCTTCTTTCACTGTATTAGTTTGTGATTTAAAACAGAACAATTAAAAAATCATACTTGAGATAACAATTTATTTCATTGATTTTTTTCTTTTTATTATACAATGTGTAGCTACTCTGTACCTAACATCCCAATTGCTATTTTTTTTTAAATATTCCAATTTATCTTGTCACTGAATGCAATACATCATGAGAAGCTGATAGTGAGGGATACAGTGTTTTTCTTTTCCAATTTATGCTAAGCAACGAATCGCATTCAGCTTGTATCCACACTATCTTGTCAACCTTCGTATTGCAGGTCAACACAGAGAGATTTGAAACAGATACCAGGGGCATAAACCATGTCGAAGGTGGATGGCCCAAAGATGTCAATCCCCAAGAAGTGGAGCAAGTTCTCAGATTCCGAAAGAAAGTTGAAAAGGACGAAATGTACATCACGACAATTCAACAATTGGGCAGTGTAAGCTTTGCTTCATTTGATGTGTCAATTACAACAATACATGGAGTATATTTGACTTATTTAAATTCCACTATGAAATTGCATATAGTGTGAAAAAAAGAACAGACTAGGCTACTATAGATACAAGAATAATAGCTCAAACTTTATTGGAGGTAAACAAGCTGAACAAATATTGTATATATACAGTAGCATTAGCTTCAACATACATTGCTTTTATAAATGCTCTAATACCTGTATCTTCTTCTGAACCAAGCAGCAAGTTTGAACACTTATCTATAAACTTATTGTTATTGTTATTCAAGGAGGAAACTTGTCAAGCCGGCTTAACGTACTTTTGTTCATATTGATCATGTACCCTTTCTTAAAAGTAACTGGATATAACATACACAAAAAGGTTTCTAAATTATGCATAATATGTTGCAGACTCGTCAAGTTATTTCAGAAACGAGTAACAACTCATTCTTTGCTGTGTTCTGATGATTTTTGTGTCGTTCAGCTTCCACAATCTTGTCAGAATTAAAAGAAAAGATAAAAAGTTGAATGTCTGTTCATATTTCACAGGTCATGGAACACTGCATCAGACAGAATAATGCCATAGATATTTACCAGGACTACTTTGCTGATTTGGAGATAGAAGAAACGGAAGAGACACCATCCGCAAAAACCATTAATGTGTTTAGGTGACTACATTCAACTGTTTCTATTGTAATGAATCACATATGGATTGCATGCATTTCGTAACATAAATCTTGCTATTTTGTGTAGTGACAAAATGAATTATTAGTTCCACCAGATGAGTGCTTAAAATTGTTCTTCTTATCTTTTCTTTTCTTTTTGTTATTTATTTATTTATTTATTTTTACTTTTTATCTATTTTTTTTTTTTTTTGTAATGAAGTAATGAAGAGCATTCTGTTGTGTACTTTAATTTCATTCTAGGGATCCAAATGAAATAAAGCGAACTGCTACTCACTTGTCATGGTACCCAGATGGTGCAAAGAAGCTAGCTGTGGCTTATTCCAATTTAGAATTCCAGAGGTCTCCAGCTGATATCAGCCTCGATTCATACATTTGGGATATCGGTGAGATTCTTTGTAACAGTTTTCTGAGATAACTCTTGACACAGTTGGGTTGTGTTTGCCACAGAATATCTCCTGGCAAACTAAATGTGCTTGATCTCAGAAAACATTCTTTAAAAATGTTTGTCTGTGTGTCACTTTAAATGTTAAAAACCATCAATTGTGTCTGTTTTTTGGGGGGGGGTCAAACCTATATCAGCACACGGTGTAGGCCTACAATACTACCATGGACAACAAAACATGCCTTTAAAAGATTGCATGTTATTTTCAGACCAGCAGTTTTCATTGTAAGCAACTGATAAAGTTTCTTTCTACCTACTTGCACATTTTATGAAGCCAAAAATGTTAGTACAGAACAATGCTTCTGTATTGGTGAATTTGTTGCCAAGTGGAAAGTTTAATTTAAATAATAAAATACATCTAGTGCTATGTTTGATATCTACAAGATATGTTTATGCTTTTTTGGTGGTTTGAACAGCCTTCCCAAAAGTCATGTATACATGCTTCATGCTTCTGTATCAGTATTTATTACCTGTAAACTGCAATTTTACTTTCAAATTTACAACATGTAGCACCTTCAGATGGTGTGTGTGTGTTGTATATTTGATTGACAGTTAAGCTGCATTTTAGTGATTTTTGGGGGCAATACTAAATTATTATTACTACTATCTTTTCATTTCATCAGAAAATCCTAACAAGCCAGAATTTACATTGAAGCCAGTGTCTCCGCTTGTATGCCTAGAATACAATCCCAAAGATGTTCACGTTTTGATCGGTGGCTGCTATAATGGACAAGTCGGTGAGTGACATTTTTCGTTAGCATCATGCCTTGTAAATAGATTGATAATACTAAAGAGTTTTATTCAAATAGGATACAGTACAGTATGTATATATATATATATTTATTGTATAAATACTTGGCTTGAAACATCCTTGCATGGGGAAGAGAAAGCAGGGCCATTTATAAACATGCAGCAACTCTATGGTGCAAAATATTTCAAAAAGAGAAGAATTAATGAAAGGTACCATTGCTTAGCTGTCTATTAATGGACTCTACATGTTAATAATGGACTGAAAATTTATTTAGTCAGGGAGCCAGTTATCATATTTCTATTTTCTTTAATAAGTATTTAAAAAGTTTTCTAAAACATCATGTTCGATTTGTCAGAAAATTATTGTGTGCAAGGGTTGTAAAGTTATAAAGACAATTCTATCAAAATGACCAAAGGTGATGAGCTATGATCAGACCTTCATCCTCATACCATTGTCTAGAGGTTTTGACTAAACAGTCATTTTGTGAAGTCACCATTCATAGTTTCTGGGAATAATGCTTTCTATAGAGAACATGCAAGAAAGTACCCTTTGGCAACATTTATTAAAATAGTTTTAGGAAGATAATACTGTGTGAGCAACACAGAAGAAACTTCTCTAAACAGATATTAAAATCAATCAATCAATGACTTTCTTCCTTCCAATTAGCATTTTGGGACACAAGGAAAGGTTCTCATGCCGTGGAGATGTCACCAGTGGAACACAGTCATCACGACCCAGTCTACAAGACCATCTGGCTGCAATCAAAGACCGGCACTGAATGTTTCTCAGCATCGACAGATGGACAGGTAACAATGAATAAATAATGGAGGGAAATATGTAAAACAGGTTGTAGATTAAGTGCTTAAACTGTTCTTGTGTGCTGAAGATAATGGTTCATTTCATTTCATAGCAAATGAAAGCAGGCATATCCTACTTTGCATATTATAATCTTTTATCTTTTTATATTGACAAGGCTGTTGTAATAACTGTCTAATTCAAAGAAATTCTTCAAAGCACCCATACAGAATATCACGTTAATTTTTGTTTTCTAGTTGGAAAGCAATATTACTCTAAGATACTCAACTGTTAATTGATTTGATTTTGTATCTCTTGGAACTAAAATAAAAACCATTTCTTTTCTGTTTCAGGTATTGTGGTGGGATATCAGAAAGCTAGGGGAACCCACAGAGAAACTGTATATGGATCCAACAAAGAAAGGCAAAGTAGAGAATGCACAGGGAGTCTTAGCTCTGGAGTATGAACCTACAATTGTGAGTCAATAGTACCTTTCTATTCTCATCTCGTTTATTTAATTCATTGCAATACTTCATGTATATTTATATCATTAAATTACAAAGGATGTGTCAATAGTGATTGACTTCTGAACCACTAAAAATTGGTTTTAGTGTTATATTATTTATTGCTTCTTAATATTACTTTTGCTTTCTTAAAAAAAAAAAATTTCTAGATATTCTCCACTCTGAGGAAACCAATAAAGTTGTCATAATCTGTACCGATATCCACATTTTGTTCTTATCAGCCAACAAAGTTCATGGTCGGTACTGAGCAAGGAACCATCATCTCTTGCAACAGAAAGGCAAAGACACCAGCAGAGAAAATAGTAGCAGTTTACAAGGAACACATCGGACCTGTCTACTCGCTGCAAAGAAATCCATTCTTCCCTAAGAATTTCCTGACTGTTGGGGATTGGACTGCAAGAGTAAGCAGTACTTCTTTTGTTGCTAAATTTAGCTTGTTCTTTTTTGTCAGGTTTAAATTACTATGTTATGTTTGATTGTTGCTATTTATAACAACGATCCATACTGAAATAAGTCAAATCTGTGATAACTCAATAGTGAAGAACTTTGAAGACTTAAATTTGTTTAATCTTTCTGTTCACTGGTTCATGTAAGAAAGCAATCCTTCTCCACAAGTGGCAATCTTCTTGATGTGTAAAATTTTAAAGGGATTCTTTATTGGGGGGGAAGGGGGCGGCAGGGGAAAATTTTTATTGATCATAATCACATTTTCAATAGACATTTAAATTAATTTCGGTTACATCATTTATAAATGTGGTGTTCACTTAATGGGAAACATGACATCAGAAGGATATATGCAAAATTTAGAATCCCAGATTCATGTATCTGTGCCACTTTCCTTTCGTTTTAAATGACGTAACAATTGCTAACTAATTCTTTGAGTCACTCAAAGAATGCAAAATAATTATATGAAATCACTCTACTTGAGGTGAAAAATTGCTAGTTTGACAGCCAATGCAATTATCTGTTTCATATATAAAAGCCATGTGTTCCATTTATTTCAATCTACTTATTTTGAAAATATAATTCCATATCACAGATAAAACAAATATTGAAACTTGCAGTGTCAGCACAACAATAACTACTTTCATTCCTCCTGAAATACAGTATATTTATTTTAATACCTGTGGAATCTACAAGGTTCCATATGTTACCCCTTGCGGTTGGTGCTTTAAACATGACTAATCAACTATTACTCTTTCATCTTTTTATTTATAGATTTGGTCTGAGGACATCAGGGAATCTTCAATAATGTGGACCAAGTAAGATGTTATTTTCTTCAGTGTTGGTCTTTACCATGAAAAAAAAGTAATAAAAAATAGATAATAAAACTGGCTGTTCATATCTAACACAAATTTCATTAATGTCAGCGGCAAGTGCAAGTCATCAATCATTGTTTCACTGCAGCTTTCTAAAGTGCATTCCATTGACCTCTGTGAATATAAAACATGTTATTTTCTTAGTGCTTTGACCACAACTTGTGAACACAATCAAAGAATTTAGGAATAGGCATTAATGTGTTTGAGAGTTCAGTGTAAAGTGGCATCACTTATAGAAACCCATCGATAGAGCTGTATCAAGTATATCACAATAGGAAGCATTTGTGTAAAGACGGCCGGACAATGCAGATGGGGGACATATTGAATATTTCTCTAAAGAAAATATATATATCAGAATATACATCAGAAATGATGCTCAATTAACCATGTTTCTAGTACATGCAAGTTGTTCCTTTATTTTTTAAGTCCCATATTACAACAGGTGCAACGAAAGTAAGTTTGATTCCGATGTATCTTTAATGCAGGTACCACATGTCGTACATGACCGATGGGTGCTGGAGCCCTGTCAGGCCGTCAGTATTCTTCACCACCAAAATGGACGGTACACTGGACGTGTGGGATTATCTCTTCAAACAGAACGATCCTACCCTTAGCCTACAGGTCAGTTAACAGTAAGACATGTACACTGTATATATATTTTATTATACATTGTTGTGAGATAATGTAGTGTGTGTAGCTTTGCTCTTGTACCCTAGAGTATTATTATTATTTCAGTTTCATGTGACACAGAGGGTAAATGAGTCCTTGAGCAATTGTTTCCTGTATTTGATGTACAGATAATACATGCTTAAGCTGAAGAAGATTATGAATTGTCATTCTACAAATTGATCCTGAACCTGTTAACTGTACCTTCTGGTTTCTTCATCTTATTAAGTATAGTGCTAAGGATGAAGACTTTTCTCCAAAACTCAAAGACCAGATTGCTCACTTGCATAACATTTCATGTAGTAGGAAAGACATATTTGAAAAATCTTTGAGCTTTGAGGAGTAGTATCTTTCTTTTTTCATTTTGTTTCTTTGTAACTGCCCTTCTAAATCACATCTAATGTCTGGTTGCAAATGTCCAAGTATCTAATTGGTATTATTTATATCTGTAACCGTGATTTTTTTTCTAGGTCTGCGATGAAGCTCTTCACAGTTTGAGAGTACAGGACCAGGGCAGACTGATTGCTACAGGATCACATACAGGTACAACCACCCTACTAGAACTCTCCGACAGTCTCTGTACCATGCAGAGAAACGAAAAGGTGTTGGTGACAGCCATGTTTGATCGGGAGACCAAGAGAGAGAAAATTCTGGAGTCTAGGCAGAGGGAACTGAGACTAAAGAGAGCTGGCCAGAGTGCACAAGGTGACCAGGTGAGAAAAATTTAACTTTTCTACCGTCAACATGAAATGAGAATATTGAATGATACTTGTTCATCATTTATTTGTCTATCTTTCTTATGTGTGACTCTATTTAAGAGAGAGAAGTGTTGGAGTGGCAAAGGAAGTTTATACAAAGGTGGAAATGTATACTAATAATGAGCTTGAAAAGGCAGTTATAAAGCAGCCACATGGTGTATGTGGGAGAAGCAGATTGTATTGCGACTTGCAATTTATCTTCAGGTGGTTAGCCAATTAACAGTTTTAACTCATTCTGGATTTTTTTGTTTACAATTTGGAAAATCTTATCAGATTGGAAAAAGATGGACTTCTCCTTGATGAAAAGTTCGGCATTACTTTAGCCGGCCATGGATCGAACCCATGACCTCCCAGATGATATGTTTCATTGCTTCTAATGGCACCGCCCTTATCCACTTGACCATAGCACTGCTTAAGGTGTTATGTGTTAGTCCACTTCTTAATACCATTTCTTTGTCTCATTTCGACTACCAGGATGATGAGGAGGGTGGTTCCGCCAATGATGAAGATCCAGTAGCCAGGGCCGAGGAAGACTTCTTTGCGATGATCAATGCAGACAGGAAGAAAAGAGAGCAACAGAAAGCAAAGCAAGTGGCTGAAGATGAATCGAACTCAGAGAAAAAGGTACATCCTCCCTTCTTTTACAAATTGATATAAAAAAATCTTCAAGGAGAAACATGTGTGTGATTTATTTCACCACACTATGTACCCTTGACTGTAGTTGCATTCTAGTTTGCTTCCTTCCCACATTCCTTCCCTTCCAGAAAAAACAACAACAACAACAAAAACAAAAGTTATAAGAACAAAATGGTACACACTTGACATCTAGGCTACTTCCACTCTAATTATTATTATTTTTATTGTTCTTGTTATTATTCATGTTGTTAATATTATTGTTGTTATTATTGTTGTTATTACTATTATTGTTAGTGCTGTAGTTATGTAGTCATCATCATTGTCATCGTTGATTGTGCCAGATGATATCTTGCCAGTTGTGGGTGGGATTTAAAGTTTGGTAATTTGAGGTACTACATAAACTCTGGATTTGTCATGTTTAAACTATCTGATACATCCCTTGTCATGATGTATCAGAGGTTGCATGTACAAAGAGGTTGATAATGGTTTCATTATTGATATAGCAATTTTTTATTACATCTAACCTTTTGTGGTAAATACAAAAACTCAACCAAGTGGGCATCATTTATTTTATTACAGTTTATACTACCTTCAACCATTCTTGTAAAGAGAAAAAAGTTTTTTGCATCTTTTTGAAACTGTTTCATTTCCAATTTTCTTTATCAGGATGAGAACGGAGGCGAGAAACAAGATGAAGAGAAAGATGAAACGATCCAGGAAGAATAGGTCCCAGGTGAATATCCTCTGTTAGCAATATCAAATTTTGATAGAAGGTTAAAAACCTCTCCTGTTTGACAATTTCCACCATGCAAAATAATAGACAACTTTTTCCTCAAACAAAAAGACCATTAAATACTAATATAATTTTGGAATAAGAATGTTAACATTCAATCTAATTTGACTATTTCTGTAGTCTGGAGGTCATAATTTGATCCTATCATCCTCATATTCATAACAGTACTGGAGGGACCTTAGTCATATTCTGAGTAGGAAGAAATATTTGCCCCATTTAAGATTGATCTGTTTTTCTGCTAGTTTGCTTTACAATCTATAACAAAATCAACCAAGATTTGACAGAAAGTGGCTCTTTACTTTTCTGAAATTACTGCTCCACTGTATGGGCATTATTGTATCGGACATTAACACACAGCTAGAACTCCAAATACATATAGTATTGCAGATTTTTGTACTGAAGCTCATTGGTTTCTTTTTCAGACGAGTGAACTAGTGGATTAAGTACCAGCCAAATCACCCCAGGGTAGCGTGAATATCGTCAGAGGGATTATTGAAAGAGAACCGACATTTCGAAGCAACAAAATTTCTCTGGTCAGCGATGTTTAAAGCTTCTTTCCATTACGAACCCAAAAGGGTATGACAGTACAGGTTTTTTTTTTATAAACTCCACTCATTTTTTTTATAACATTTTTGGATAATTTTTGTCCAAATTCCTGTAACTAAGCCTCTTTCTCATGCAGCCTATAATCAAGTATTTAAACTTGAATATGTTACTGCAAATCAATGTGGGTCATCACTGCTACTCAGTGCACGAAATCTTTCATAGTTAATGAGATAAAATGTAATGGTAGGATTTCAAAACCTCTGTTGCATATCACACCAATACTCTTAAATACTGCTCAGAAAGATTCAGGTATGTCCCATAATCCCCAAGTTGCCGCCCAATGCCTAAATATTTGACAGATAGCTGTTACAAGTACGTTGTGACATACTGTACTGTAAAAGTTCCAGCACAAAATGTAACATGCATAGATTTTCCTGCTTTGCCATGGAGGTACTTAAAGTGGAAATTAGATACATGATAAAACTTTAATATAAATATTTCATAAATATTTCTCCATTGTTTGTTTCCTTTGCATGGCATTATTCAAATATGAGATATTCTGCAATCACCCTCATGTTACAGTTGTAGTGACAGTTGAGTGACAGTGACAGTCTCGTTACAGTTCTAGTGACTAGTGACAGTTCATGTTACAATTCAAGTTAAATGGTAGCTGACCACTGCTTTATACATAAAAATAACAACAGTTATGCAAATATTTAAAGAAATAGAGACCCACTTTGCAGACTGATAAAAGATGGAATATTCTAAAAGCAAAAAGATATGGAAACAGTATAAAAAAAGTTTATACAATTTTGTTTTTTTTTTACATTTATTACACTAATTCTTGTATTGTACATAAATACACATATGTATATGGAAACAAAAAAATGGGAACATTGTTCTCAATTCCAAACCTTGATCAATCCATCCATCCTTGCACCAAGCCATTGACGTATTTCACTTCGAGTTTAATTTAAATCGTTTCCTTGTATGCAGCATTAAACTTCAATGTTTTCATCATTTTTTTTTATTTTTCTCCTCTATGGAATGTACATTGCAAATCAATTTGAACAACAGAGTTGTTATGAAATAAAAAAGTCAAAACTAAAACATATTCTTCTCTTTATTTTGCTTATAATTCTCAAATGTCTCTAATGCTGTTTTCCTTTCTTTCGACATTATCTAAATAAACACTAACAGATAAAAATGGATGAGGAACATGTAAGAGAAAGCCTCATACAAAGAATGGGAACTTTTTTGATGGCAATAGCTAGTGGGGGTAAAAAAAGGCTTGATTCATTTTGGTCCATCGAGCACATTTGAGATCCAGCTACTTCACTTCGAGCAGGGAATGGCAAACTTGACAATAGTAACAGTCCTTCAACCCTTGTATATTGCTTGTTAAGTTCAAATTTTATACCTCTGTCATGTAGGTACCCTTCAAAATAATTTTTTCCCCACAAAAGGAATGGGGAGGGGTGTCACTCCCCCAGGCCAGGACAATTTGTCCTTCTTTCTTCTGTTAGAAATATGGTTGCTCTACTATTACTACATTGACTAAACCTCTCCAACTGCATGAGATGACAAGTCCAATGCAGGTGAGGGGGAACCCCTCAACTTACATCATCCTCCCTGCCACAACATCTACTCTTGTCATTTGATAAAATACGGTAACCCTAGCTATACTGCCTAACCTTATTGACGAGGTGACGATCGAACCCACCACTTAAAATATCTATCTCGAAATATCAAGTTTAATATTTCTCTCTACATCCTTCACACAAAATATTGGAGGTTAGTTAGTTCTATCCAGCAGGCCCACTTTTACACATTCTCTAAATACACTGGCTCTTTATTGGATAAGCTGTTTGCTAACAGTTTTGTTGCATTTTGACCTTCAAATAATACACAGTTTTGATGATTGATTAGAATATTGACTGGTTTGAAAATGCTTCTCCTCATAGACCTTAGTACCAATTTTTTTACCTTTTCCCCAAAAGATGAAAGTGATAAATTAATCTTTCCTGAAACTATCTGTGTCCTTTATAAAGTCTTCCAAAATCCTCAGGACATTCTGGGTGTCTTTGACCGATACAGAGTTATCGTCTTTCCATATCTGTCGTAATAATATCGCTCCGCTCCCGCAGTCCCGAAGAAACGTGTAAGCTCTGAGGGGTAACAGGAACCAATGAATGATCAAACAATGTCAATATCGTGAAACGGTGACCTTAGAGGTCAGGTGATTCACACTGACACAATCAGGAGGTCATAAAAGAAGAAAACTGACTCTCTATAATTGTTATTACCTTCAGATGCTATCTGGAAATTAACCCCAAAACTGAAGCAATGTTTCAGTCCGGTGTAACATGGGAGTTACACAGTTACTGTAAAGAGTGTTAAACAAATATGTTGTTAGAGAGTTCATGTTGTTGTGTTGTCAAAGTCATGTTGATTCCACCCTGCAAGTACCCTGTTTCTCAGAAACAACATAGTCTTATTTCAACACACCTCAATCTTTGGGAATAATTAGAAGGGTCAGAAGCACTGGCAGGGTAGAACCTTCGATTTGCTACCATTTTGGGACTTCCTACTAATGTCTGAATTGCAGTTTTGGCAGTTAGCAAACAAATTTAACCAATAGTTTGTGCTTTCATATACAGTTCAGGGAAAGACAAACAATCACTTGCTTAATTACAACTTCAGTTACTTGTAAGAAGGATTCATGTTACGCAGTAACCAAATACGCTCAATGCTTTGAGATACAGCCTTTAGTTTTCCTGTAAGGAGCACAATGACTTGTCCATTCTGAGTGTATTTTAAGTCATGGATCAGTTTTTGACTAAATGATGATCCTCTAAAACATATTACCAACAATGCATTATTAAATTCAGTTACCTGTAAAGCGTACATTCAGAATACTTTAAGTCATGGATCAGTTAGGACAGTTGATCCTCTAAAACCAACTACCCACAATGCATTATTAAATTACCTGTAAAGCATACATTCAGAATGTTCAAGTCCTGGATCAGTAAGGACAGTTGATCCTCTCAAACCAACTACCCACAATGCATTATTAAATTCAGTTACCTGTAAAGCGTACCTTCAGAGTGTTCAAGTCATGGATCAGTTAGGACAGTTGATCCTCTAAAACCAACTACCCACAATGCATTATTAAATTCAGTTACCTGTAAAGCGTACCTTCAGAGTGTTCAAGTCATGGATCAGTTAGGACAGTTGATCCTCTAAAACCAACTACCCACAATGCATTATTAAATTAAGTTACCTGTAAAGCCTACATTCAGAGTGTTCAAGTCATGGATCAGTTAGGACAGTTGATCCTCTAAAACCAACTACCCACAATGCATCATTAAATTCAGTTACCTGTAAAGCGCGTAATGATCGTTCTCTGCCTGTCTTACTAGTCTCTTGAGGGTGTTCAAGTCTTGTATCGTCTTCAGCTTAAAGTCTTCAATGACTTGCCTCAGATACGCTGAGCTGGATGTGTCTTTCAGCATTGACACTGCCCACTCATCGGCCAGATTTGATTTTTCTGAGAAGAGAAAATGTTATATGCAAACCCAAGTCCAAACAATCATCTCTACTAGTTCTTAGTTGCTATGTTGCAACAGTGCTTTCCAGCGTAACATCCAACAATGGTAATCAACACACGCACACACAAAATCCATATCACATTCATTTTGCCTCCTGCAAGGAAATTCAAAATTGTATTCTATAATGACTGAAAGGCTTTTGTTAATAGCAGCAGAATTATCAATATTAGCCATGTGGGTGTTTCTCATCTTTGACCTTTGATATCACATTAATGTTAGAACATTGCTACCTGAATAGATGCATAAATCTTCAAAATTTCTTCAACAATCTTATATCTATTTCCTCTAGCTAGCACAGATATATCGTATAACCCTCGATGGTTACATGCTCACCTGCATTTTCTATCTTGTACATGTCGCCCTCTATCCTCAGTACTGGCTTATCGCCTAGTGCAGAGGAAGTGTCGCTCGAGTTTGACGAGCTGTTGACATCTAAATCTATCAACATGCCTTCTATGTTGCTTGTTGCATCGTTGTCAGCCCCCTTCTGTAAAAGATCGGACAAACTGCACGCCTTCATGAATCTGAGGAAACGTGACGAGAAAACATCAAACAGTAATAGCTTAATGAGCTTGTCTGCATATTGAAACAAACAGGAATAGCTTAATGAGCTTGTCTGCATTTTGAAAGAAATTTCCTACCTTCTTATTCATTATCCAGACAGAGAATTTGATATCTCAGAAGATATTACACAGTACAAGCAGAGGAGGACTGGAGCATAAATTGCAACACAACCGGCACAACCAGTACAACCTGTGCAACCGAAACAACCAACACATTCGGCAAAACCGCCACAACCAACACAACCGGCACGGCAAAACCCCCACAACCGGCACGGCAAAACCGCCACAACCAACACAACCCGGCACGGCAAAACCCCCACAACCATCACAACCGGCAAACCAACACTATTGGCACAACCAACACAACCGGTGCTACCGGCACAACCCGGGCAACCAGCGCAACCGACACAACCGGTTACACTGAAGCATTAAGACAAGCGGTCACTATTGGCACCTCGGACAGAACTAAGGATCTTTCACAACCAAGAGTATATAAGCTTATTTGGCAATTCAACCTGACGGCTCCTTAGGCAACTCCAGCACCTTGGATGGAGAGCAGCACCAGTTCCCAGCCACTGAACTGCCGAGCACAAGGCTTAGCAATGGTTTGGTTGTCTGACCAGACATTCCCCAATGTTCTCTTCAAAGTAAACCTTTTGAAAGTATTTTGCTAAAATATGAATTTTTAATGCATGTGTCAAAATGACATAATCTTCACGTAACAATGAATACTATATCAAAATTAAAAGACTAAATGAAGTACTATTTGCAATGAATCCTGATTGCAACGCTTGCTGATGTCACCTGCACCAACAAGGAATACTTTCACGACTTCCACAGGTTACAATTTCCATATATGGCGTAATATTTAAACCTATTTCATAGAGTTCCAAACTACACAATAGAGCCTCACTTCTTCACATCTTCTTTTGTTTGAGTGGTAGCACCTTGAATGTCCAAATGACTTTCCATTAATGCCTGCAAAAGAAAACAAAAACATCCAAAAGTCTTTAATAAAGAATAGATTAAAAATCCAATAAAAACTGAATGTACAGGCAGATTCTGGCATATAACTGTGTTCACATAATTGTAAATTACAAACTGATAAAATTTTCAAATGTGTTTAACATTCAAACGAACAAATTAATGGACCAGATAGACAAACAACTTAAAACAGACACTTAAAGATGATCCAGTATGAGCCAAAGCTTTTAGTTTACTAACATTGCTATAAAAAAGTTTTCAGAAGGACTTTCCTCAGGTTGCTGGCCTTCCAAATTATTCATGTACATTAATGAGTGTTCATAGACAGGTAATTAAATGTCTCATTGGGAGAAAACTTTTGAGGTAGAAAGCAAGATAAAAAGTTGTCTTGTAGGGATAGGGCTCAATAAGGATCCTTTCAACTTACTGCATTGATGAAGTAAGCAATGTCCTTTTGGAATCTGTTCACGCATCGGCAAATATACTCGGCGGATTCAGTGAACCACTTGGCAAGGTAAGTTTTTATTCGGTCATTGTTCAATTCCTGTAAAAGAAGCGTGAGAATGAATGAAGAATTTAATATCTAATTTAAATATTACACGATTGGTACAGTATCTCATGCTTTGACCATCTGAAACAAAAATACCATTGTCAAACTTTTTTTTCTTATTTAACATGAGTCTCTCTATTGCTAATTGGCCGAAAGTAAAATGGGCAACAAAGAAGGAACATGCTCTGAGTTTCTTTACCTCTCATTGTAGCTTCCCCACCAACTGGCCTATTGTAATCTGGCTTTAATATGTCTTTGGTAAAAGTTTGTACCATATTGGGACTTGAAGCAAGAAAGGTCTGACAGCAAAATGTTTTGTTTCGCTTTATTTTTCACATAAATGATTTGTTCTTGGGTTAGATAGGGCTCAGACTTTACCTTAAAGCAGGGATTCCCTAACTGGGGTGCATGAACCCCCAGGGGGTGCATGAGTCCATCTCAGGGGGTTTGTGAAACGTTTTGGAAAGTCAAAACTAGAGCACTTTTTGTTGAACCAAAATCTGATATATCATATAATTTAGTAATGTACAAAAGTCGTACCCATAGACAAACTCTTTTCGGTTCATACGCAATTGTTGCCATAAGAGTACCATACCTTGCATTTTTCATTACATTATTACACTATGAACTTGATCTTTTACGAAGCACTGTTATGCGTATTGTAGTATAATAATGACTCAGATCGTGTCTCGAAAAGTTGTGGGTTCGTGGGGGAATAAAGTTAGGGAAAGCCTGCCTTAAGGGATGTCAAGTTTTAAAAATAGGCCAATGTCAGTATGCGTATTCATATGGAGATCATGCATGGCAATTTTAAAATGGCAATATTGGATCTAAATTTCAAATGGCTTTGCTTACCTTTTGATCTAATAAGTAAGATGTACCTTCGCAGTAGGCATCTAGTTCTGGTCGAAATATGGGACAGGAATTGTTAAAGCAAATGATACAGCTCATGCAAGAACTTTCTAGTTTACATACATACCTACAGACACATATCCAACCCAATGACATGATCCAACTGATAGGAATTTCTTATTCATTAAATCACTGAAAAGTGTGAAGAACTGATAGAAAGGAGTGGAATCTAACTATTACCTAAATCCTTTCTACCCCTGCCCTTTTGTTTATCAAACAAGTAAATGCCATCTACATAATTCACTAACCCACCTGACTAATCAAGATATTTGTTTTTCGAAATTGGTTACTTAAGGAAAACTGATGAAATAGTTCTGTACACTGCTAGTTGAAAGAAATAAAGATTAACTGAAGCGTTTCATTCTCTATCACCCTGTAACTACGAGGTTTGCATATTTAAATGAGCAATTTCATAATCCAGTCACTAGAATCATTCAATCTGACCCAAATGTTTTTCCTTAGACATCCTCCTTTTTTTGCTAATATCATGACAGATTACCAATAATGCAAACTATTTTCTTTTTCTATTCTTAAGAACACAAAGATTAAGAACCTGTTGACAATGCAAGCGAACATTTGCTTTTCCTATTAATTTTTTTCTGATGACATTGCATACCAAACACTTTCTTTGACCATTTGATAGTCTTTCATGAAGCAACTGAACAGGTTGCAAAGGATATATTTCGAGTCCGGAGGACGGTGAGCTGAGGAAGCAGATGACATATTCTTGAGATGTATAGAAACTACCGCCCGTTCCATCTAGTTCTGCCTCTAAATCCAAGCTGGTTTGTCGTAACAAATAAAAATAACAGGAAACCTCTTCCTCTCTACAAAAAAAGGAGAAAAACTTATGGTGGAAAATATATATTATTGAGTTTTCTCAATAGCGCAGGAATCTTTGTCTTTTTTTTTTCTTTGTTTTTATCATGATTTGCTTTCGGAAAATGGCAAATATTCAATGACTTGAAATAACTGAGGTAAAACAACAAAGAGATGAAAACACCCTTTAAACATTTTAACTTACAATAAACTTTTGAAATTATCTATAAATTTGAATGTTTGTAATTTCATACCTGTGGGTAATTGTTTGGGAATTCAATTCACATTTTCATGACAGTAATTAAAAAAACCCAGCTCAAACTCCTTTGAAAATACTTTGATTAGGCTCATTACTAAGGTCAAGAAATACTGTTTATAGTTCCACATGTTGCTGTGATGACGTGGCTTAAAATCAATCTGTTGAGACATCAGTACACCACAGAATGTGCACATTATGCCATTCCCATAACGTTCAGTCTGGTAACTCTGATAATTACACACCATTGTACTTTTCTTCCAAATAAACAGACCACTTACAGCATCTCAAGCAATGGTGGGTCAATTGTTTTTCCAGGATGGATGTAGTTTAGTATGTACACATAAGCATCAAACCACAAATACATACAGATATACTATTTATATCAGGGGTCGTGCAATTATAGAGAGTATTTTAACAACAAACATTTTAGTCTGGTTTAGTCGTGTGAGTCAGAGGGATCTAGGGAAACTACAGTCAGTTATCAGGAGTGCTGAGAGTATAATTGGCACTAGTCTACCGTCCCTCCATTCACTATATCAGGAGCGAGCACTGAGGCGTGTAGATTGTATTATGAAAGATCATTCCCACCCAGCATTTGTGCATTTCAATGTCCTTCCCTCAGGAAATAGATTACTAGCTTTAAGAGGTTCGAAGCGTTTTACCAACAGTTTTTATCCATCTGCAGTGAAGATTTTCAATGCGCATCATAGTCGCTAACTTATTTATCACTCCCTGTATCTTATGTCTTATTTGTTCTGAATTCTGTTTTATTTGAATTAGCGCTCTGGTTATCGTACAAGTATACATTTTATGGTTCATGCCGTACATATTTCTCATCATTCGTACTTTTTTACATCATCACTTTTATCAAAATGTTTTTATACCATTGTCGATATCCTACCGGTATTTATTACTCATGCAATATCACTTTTTATATGTGTTTCATTGTTATGCGTTTCAATTTCATGTCTGTTTAAGGGCTCTTGTGTTTGAACAATTTCCATTGTATTTTTATGCATGTGGCTGAATAAATCATCTATCTATCTATCTGTCAGAGGAAATCAAAACCTGCCTGTGACCCCCACCTTAGCAGCATCCACAATCACCATCAAATTTCAATCTATTTTTTCAGAAATTCTGTAAAATAACTAATATGCCATACATCTTACAATTTAATCTAAATCTTTCCACTCAATAGGACACTCTTACTTTCCCTCCCCACTCCAACACATAACTCCCTTAATGTAACCAAACCTTCATTCAGTTCATTGTCCCAATACACTAGGCCATGGTACCTACTTTCAAAGGCAGTCCATTAAAATATTTCTATTGATACTCACCCTAAATGTAGTTCATTGACATTGCCACTGCCTCCATAAACAGTTCCTTTAGAGAGCTTCTTGGATATAAAGTCTCTGAGGACATGTTCCTCTTCTGTGGACAAATCTGTGACGATTCTGCTGAGGCTGTTAAGCAATGGGATACAAGAAATATATATATGAAATGAAGCTCATTTGTCTATACTTTTCTTTTCCTTTTCTTTTCCTTTATGAGTAAACCGCTAGGCATCAAATTCACTTCATTTCTAACATCCCCACCCCTACCCACAACCTCCGTCCTTTCTTGTTTATTCTTTACGCTCTCCTTGTTTTCTGCAATCTAAGTACTCCTTAACTGCATACTTCAAGACGTTCATAATGTTATGTTGATTTCATGATCAAATTTGCAAATTAAAATCCTTTCCTCAAAATTATTTTGTGTCTAAACTTTACAATTAGTTAGTTTTAGAGTACAAGTGCTCCACCTGAAATCACTGTTTGAGGTTGCTTCTCTTTGCAAGAAATCTGCTACTGACGTGGAAGCTCCTTTATCACCCTCTATGTTATCTGCTTCTTTGCTTGGTCTGCAAAAGGTAAAGAAAAAACAAATCTGTCTTTCTCTCTAATCTGGAAGTGAAAGGTCAGTGCTTTATGGTGTAGGCCTATACATATAGTACTCTAACTAGAATGAAGAAATGCTTTTTCTTTTCTTTGTGTGATTCTGTCACCCAGAAGAAAAGACACCACCTCAGATATTAGGTCCTGTGCTTAAGAAAGGTAACAAGTGAAACAACGCATGTGAAATAAGCATGTGAAAAAAGAAAACACGGAAGCTTCCATTGTATTGTTTCAGAGACTATCTATCATGTATCATTAAACATTTGAACCATTGTTTTCATTGCAAATATAAACTATTTCGCGCAACCGATACTATATGAGCCCATATGCTTCTCGAGAATAATATGTTTCAGGAGACATACGAAAACGTAAAATGGACAGAAAATCACGATTCTTTATTAAAATTTTGTTAATTTGACTTTACCTGTTAGCATGGTATGCATACAAAGCATAATAGAGTGGTTGCAAAGGAGTTTTCGAAGAAACCAAATTAGAAGTGTCTGTCGTCGCCATTGCATTTACCAAGTGACCAGATTTGTACAAACGAATATGCCACGCATTTCCTCTAATCTACTTCGCATAGCCCGATAAATTCTTGGTCCCTACACCGACGTCCGTCTATCCGCCGGGGTACGTCCACTGTCCGCGAGAATTTTGAACGTTCATGTCTATCATCGTTGGCACCGATGCAGTATAAAAATGGTACACTATATCGGATAAACGGCGATTAAATCAAAACTGCTAGCCTGTAGGTTGGACTATCACTGCTAATATAAAATGACAAAATTTCGCCATTCATATACTTCGTCGAAAGACACGGCGAAATATTCTAGACTCTTACGAGCTGAGTTCATGGTAAATATATGGGAGCCGACGGCCACGGGGAGATATCCCGTGCTCCCCCCCCCCCCCCCCCCAATCCCCAACAATGTTACTGAAGGTTGTCCTTTCGTAGAAAGCCTTTTCAGGTAAGTTACCACCCCGTATCAACTTAAATTCCTTCACGACCCAAAACATCGGAGAAATGATTCATGTGTTTTATATTCACGCCCCGGTAAACAATTGGAGGGAATAACCTGAAAAGGTGGTTGTCCATTCCAATATTTATTGTAGCGCGCGTCAGCGCTGCAATATTGGCATTACTGGCCAATAAACGACACCTACATGACTAGATGTTGAAGTTTGATATAGTCTCTGTACATTTGCAGTTTCAGAGACTAGCTGCGTAGCCAACTTATTCTGAGCCTGTCACGGCGCTCACAAACGCCCTCACTTTGTAGTTACCTACATGACTATTCTCCCTGGTGTGTTGTCCGCCCAAAAAATTAAAACATGAACAACCGAAAAGTTGTTCCTAATAGTAATACTGCAAGCACTCCACGCGCACTACAATACTGCGTATTTGCAGGCAGATGCAGTTCTAGTTGCTAGGGAGTTTGCTTTCTGTGTCAAGAATAAAACTCTAACTAATATAAGATGGTAATGACGTGGTACCAAATCTGACCATGGACTATTTTTTACTGATGTTGAATCAACGGAGAAGCACAATTTCACATGAACTTAATATAATAAAGAAAAACCTACTGCTAAAGTAATTAGTACGGTAGGTAATAACCTCCTCAATAAAAATATTGACTGTGCGAGAAACGCCACAGCACTGCAACAAAACTCAAAGATGAATTGCTTTAGTCCAAACTTTTGGACGTTTTTTAAAAAACAAAACATATTTTATAAGAAAATTTAGTCCTACATAGAACTTTTATTTAACTTCTTTTCTTTACAAGAACCTCTGCTTGATGGTAGTTGCCAAGCTCAAGATTCTGCAAGGTTTAGAAAGTTTCTCATTGTATAATCAAGAAACGGTCCTAAATGTTGTCCAATCACCTTCAATTGAGCTATGAATTAATATGCCCCCCCCCCCAGTTCCATCAATGAACCCTTCCCTCGCGGGTTTACCCCTGCTCGAAATTACCTCAGATAAAACCTCGGAGCGCCCACGTATGAACCCAAATCCACGATCTAATTGGCGGTCCATATAATTTGAAGTTCTTGCGATTAATATTCATTTAACCCACCTGAGTGGAAAAGAAAGTCCTGCGATCATTAACTTCATATGATTGTCCCTGATTAATGTTCACCTTCTGAATTATCATCATCAGTTTCGTGACACAAAGCCTCCTCGTTTACACGGAATCAGTGGCGTGCGCAAAGGGAGGAGGCAGGGGCTATTACCGCTCCCCTCACCATCGTCAGTCAGGCGGGGTGATTCAGTTGTGGGATGATAGTTTACATTCAGTTGTCGCAGAATGAGACCACTACTTCGGATGTATACCCCTCCCCTCACCTCACATCACCTCACACAAAGATTCAATTGATGGTATGTATTGGCATAATTTTTTTTTACTTTCAACGATTTACACATAATTACATACTTTCATAGTGTAACTATTCTTCAGAAAGCAACATTTGACGTTGAAAATGTTATTATAGTCGCATTATGCGTGGAGAAAAATATTCGAGAATTTTCTTAATTACAAAGCTTTGAGACCTTATTCTTTCAATATCCAGATTACCTTTCTTTTAGAGAATTGAATATTTCTCTGATCAATGCGTCACTTCATTCCAATTTAGTTCTCAAGGTTCTGGTTAATGGCGGTCACACTACAAGCGCTCAATGTACAATATTTCACTCTACTTTTTACAACAGAAATGGAAATTCACTCTTCCAAACATTCATTCCCACTGGATCCTCTCAAAAAATTCACTGTTTTTCTCGCTCTTCATAATCGCTTGAAGCTTATTTTTATACGACCCATGTGATCCTAAGATATCCCCCTACTCCCTCCCCCACCCCTCCCCTACCCCTTACCCACCCCATAGCAACATTTCTTACATCGATCCACCAGGGATGACTCTGGAGCCACTGATTACAGTAAACTCCACAAAGCGAAAAATTTACTTCCGCATCACCAAACTGAAAAAAGGAAACGCGCCCTCTTGTAGCAACATCTACACTTGCTGTCATTATTTTTCCACTTCCAAAACTTTTTGAGTTTTGCAATGGAGTTTTGCAGTTCCCAACACGGCGGCTGAAGAAAAATATAGGCTGTACGAGGGAACACAGAAAAAAAGGGGGGGGGGGGTTAAGGGTGTGTGTGTATGAGTGCGGTCATGATCTATATGTGGTGAACTTGCCGATGGGTCTCACACTTGATAATGTGAACTGTGTCCTAGCACAGAGCACGACATGTGTTTTATTCGCTACCGTCGGAGCGGAATCTATGCAGTTTTGAAGTAAAACTTCAATTTTCAGTTTGAAAGAGTTATAAGGTCCCAGTGGTGTGATTTGTGAAGATGTCATCACTATAGTACCTTATGATTTCTTTCCCTTTGGATATATTTATTTTTCATTAAACTGGTTCATTGTAACCCTATGGATATATAGGTTACCCCCTATGCAAATATCTAGCGTTTGAAAAGGTCCAAAATTGAATTATAAAGTAAAATTGATTCTTGGTCGATGTTTGAGTCACCTGTAGTAGAATGGTTAAGATTGGACATATTTTAGTTCTGTGAAAAAAAATTATGTTTAGAACAGAGGATGGTGATCAATCTTTTAAGTAAATAAATTTCTCGGAATATATTCTTTTTTTAATTTTTTTAAAAGTATGTAGTAAACATCACGATAGACTACACATTTCGCTGGATTAACAACATTTTATACGTGCAAATACTGTTCAACATCATGGCATGTACATCTTCCACCTTAATGTATATTAAGTAAGTATCCGCTTTTATTTTCATATTCCAATCTTAACAACATATACGTTACGCATACAGAGGCGTCACTATAGTCGGGCCGGGCCCAAGGGATAATAATATCACTGGGCCCCATTTTTGCACTTGTTCATATTTGTTTCAGAATGTTTATGAAATGAATCACACGTGGAACTTTAGACGAATGGACTAAATGTAAAAGCTATTAAAACCGACTAAAGCCTCTTTCGTTTTGAGAAAAAGAAGTTACTGAGCCAAGAAAAACAAGCATAATGTAACCATTTGCATGTTGTAACTAAAAGCCTACTTTCCCTCTGAAGCCAAAAGCTCTTTTTGTTGCCGCATCGAGTACCCACCAATTTCATAGGCTTATCCGCGCAATTTGGAGAGCACAGGAGAAGAAAACTTGATCACTTGGCAGAACAAAACACTCAATGATCCTGGTTGTATACGAGAGGATTGAGTCCTAATTAATGTCCTTTGTTATGAATAATGATGCTTTTACCCCATGAACGGACAACTCCACTTTACGTCATCTCGAGAGGAATTAAACGGTCTACTTAACACGACCTGAACCGTTACGCCCCGCTGATAAGTCCTCATGGGGTACCGTAATCACAATCTTTCTACCTCTCCGACTGATTTCTGAAGAGATTGTCGTCATTAGGACCCGACTGCACAGGTAAACCCCCTACAGGTAACAGTAGTTAGCATCTACGCGTACATTGTGTATGTGGAAGTCTATACAATATAATATACACACGCCCAAACCACACTCACTACAGATAAATCTGCCAAGTATTCGAGGGGAGCCATTTGATTGGACAAATACTGACGCATGCGCTCTACTCACATCTGAACTTGACGCGATCAGGGAGCTCCCGATGTGATAGCGCAAGATTAGAAACAAGAGTTTGGTAGAAACATTTACAAACTGCCAGTCAATATATATGTGTATATATACATATATATGTATATATGTCACCTCTTTGCCCGAGAACAACCATTGTTTTGAGACGCTTCATTTAGCGTGGAAACATAACGGTGCTTACACATTCCGATCACGACACCTGTGCTATGTCAGCCTGACGAGCCAATGCGAGAAATTTTGTCTGCCGATGTTTTCAGAAAGATCGCAGTCGTGGTTGAGATAATAATCACATTGACGAAATTCAAGTTCAAGCACGGCACGCGATCAAAAGTTCGGTAGCTATAAAGTTTACGGAAAAGCTGTTTCCGTATCTTTACGAATCTTAACGAGGATTATATACGTTTATAAGTTTGTCTTTGTAAATTTCTTTTCTTTGAGTGGTAGGAAGTCAACGAGAGCGAGAAAACGGAAGAATAAAAGAATACTTTCCTTTCTTCTTTAAAAAGGAACATTTGAAGTGAAAAATCTTACTTACTCACCGATCTTCAAATTGCATTTTCTTCAATTATTATTCGAAGAATGATTCGTGTGGACCAGTAAGGATAAATAGTGAAGCCGAAATTAAACCTTCTTTTTTTGGAGGAATAAACAGTACCACGGAATCGAAGACGGAATATTTATAGACTGGATAGAGTCATTTAAATTCGGATTTTCATAATGGAGACATTAATATGCGGTCTAAGATTATCGGTCTTGATATCGGTCTCTTTCTTATGGTCCCAATTAGCGACGGTCCATTGCAGCCGCATGTCTTGGTACCTCTCACGGCAGGTCGGCCACGATCCCTGTTACAACAGAGACCAGGACCGGGCTGTCCGTTGTATTCCACCTTTCACTAATGCCGCCTCTGGTAGGGAGGTCACAGTCAGTAGTACCTGTGGGAGCCCCCCAAACAGATTCTGCGCTCAATCTAACGGGAACGAAGGCGAACGTGAACTGAACTGTTTCATCTGCGACGCGACGCACCCGAAAAGGCGCCATCCTGCCGAATATCTGACGGATAACCACGACACCCATAACTTAACCTGTTGGCAGAGCGAACCTTTCCGTCAACCGGACGAAAACGTAACTCTCACCTTGTCGCTGGGTAAAAAAATTGAATTGGTCTACATTACGCTGGATTTTTGTAATAAACGTCCAGATTCGATGGTGATTTACAAATCGCAGGACTATGGGAGGACGTGGTCACCTTACCAGTTTTACTCTAGTACGTGTCGACGTACCTATAACCTGCCAAAGAATGGCGAAATCACCAAGGCCAATGAACAACAGGCGATCTGTAAGGATCCCCAAGAATCGGAACGGTCCCTCTCCCAGATCGGATTTAACACACTCGAGGGAAGACCCTCGGCCGGAGATTTCGACATGAACCCTGTCCTTCAAGACTGGGTCACTGCTACCGACATCAAAGTCGTGTTTAACAAAATTCAAGAAGGCTCGGAGAATGACATCGAGTCATCATATTACGCCGTTTCCGACTTTACCGTCGGGGGAAGGTGTAAATGCAACGGGCATGCCTCCCGCTGTCTCTCGGACGACGATGGTAACTTGAGTTGTGACTGTAAGCATAACACCGATGGGCCCGAATGTGACAGATGTAAACCTTTCCACTACGACAGGCCCTGGGCCCGGGCAACATCGAGAGAAGCCAACGAATGCGTCCGTGAGTATATACACGTGTTTATTATCAACTATGGTATAGTGGTGGGCTTTGTAGCTATATATGTAGTACTGAGACTATTGCTAGTGGTACTTACTTGGATGAGAACAGGCGGATAACTAGTACTCACGTAGCACCAATAGTGGTACTTGGAGAACTCCTACTGACATATGCTTAAATTGCTAAATGCCAAATGCATATTTCATTAGCTAAGACTGTTTTACGCTAATACACCACCTGTACAGCTGGGTACTTTTCGTTATTTGTATGGTCATTTCTCGAATATGTATGACCATATACCTGAGTCCCTGGGGGGGGGGGGGCAGGATTAATCAAAAGAGGAGGTGGTGGGATGCAAGGAGACGATTATCGGTAAATACCGAAATCACTGTACATAAGAAACCGTCAGTAAAAAAAACTGCCCGCATGTAGCTTGCTTATGTTTCTTACCACTTTGTACCATTATTTGAGCAACATAACGTTTACAGCTAATTATTACGGCCGAAAATATATCAGAAGAGGAGGCCCAACAGCCCTCCCCCCTCCCCACCCAAATCCCTTCTCTGGATCCTCTGCGCGTCGAGGTAGTTATACCAAAGCAATCCTCTCATCTATTTGTATTGACAGTTAATTGACACAGTTTCTTGCGAAGATAACATTAAAGTGTATAGACAAAAATCGTGTTAAAGGTCAATTGAGGTTAACTTCACCGTTTCGTGTTAAAGCCGTTGAGAGTTTGTAACCCCGATAGATTCAAAGTTGTGACAGTTGTCATGTTTTCGACCCTCATTCCTGTATCACATTTTAATAAGCTAGGCTTTTCAGGTTAACATTAATCTTATTGCAGTTTTGTCTATACATTTGATCAATGTTTTTTTCTTTCACATTTTCATGCAATGATTTCAGATAATCTTTTGCCAAAAAAATATGGCAGTTTAATTGCAAAAAGCGACCAACTCATATAGCCTGCATTCCTGTGCAAGTCTCACAAGTGAAGCGCGATATCGCTTTTCTTCCCTCACAATTATATTGAACAGACTCGGCTTAAGTCGAATTGTTTCGTTTTATTTCGTCTAACAAGTTCCCTGTGAAAACCCGTTACTCACACCATGGAGCTATAAACAGAGCTCCATGCTCACACAATCAGTTCGAAACTTCGCTAGACTTAGTAATTAGTGATAGACGCTATTCTAATTATCTGTGTAAAGATGACAGCCGATAAGCGATAACAGAAAAGTGCGTTTTGTGTGTGTTTTTATACAGAGCAGAAGAACTGCGGGGTGGGGTGGGGTGGTGGTGGACCACGGCGGGGCAAGTTAACTTATGGTTATTTAGCTATTGATATTTAGTTGTGCTACGGGTATTATGCTCTGAATGTTATGTAACAATACTGTACAATCACACATACCGTAGTGAAGCAATTTAAGCTTATATCTGTACTGGTAACAGCGTATAGGCCTTACTTCAATTGCTGATATGTTTCGTAAAGTATATTTATACTATTAAAACTTATCGCAGGCCATTGTCAAAATTTCATTTGCAGGCAAATATAGATTAAGAGTCGTCAAATGAAAAATAAAATAAACTATTTTGGTGACGGAGATGGTAGGCTAAATGAAATTTATATTTTATACTTCGACCGCAGGGTAAACTTTTACTCAAGATAATATCGCTAAGATCAGTGGTGAAAATTATATCACTATTTTTACATTTAAATCCACTTACTCAAACAACAATGTCTCAAGGAGGAAGGAGACGGGAGGGGTGGGCATGGGGAGGAACCCCTCTTATACTTCCAACGTGACTGTCAGGCAACCTTTATGCCCCAAGACGAACTCTGGCTACGGACATTATCTTATAGGTCACCATGCCTTATACGTTACCTCTAGCATATGTATAGGCTACATAGGGATTAGACCTTTACTGACACTTACCGGACGTAATTTACGGAAGGATTATGCAATAAACCGCACATTTTCTATCGTATAATTCATAAAAACTGCTTACGATAGATATGCACAGAGCGCAATTTATCAAGAGATAATATTTTATAACAAAATTATCTAAACTCGAAAATGTCAGCAAGCAACAGTCCTTCATAATTATCTGGATGGAAACAGAATGCTGTTTGGTATAAAGCAGATTTTAAATGATTCAACTGCGCATGCGTCTTTCATAGTTCCGGTTCCCGCCAGATTATACGCAAACACAAGCACTGTGTCACATTATTTTAATCATGTTCCGTAAGAAAGTAATAGGGAGTAGTTCATCTGCCTCCTCTTTGGAGATCGATAAGATATCCCCCTTCACTAGTACTTCTTGCCCCCTTATCCCCGCACCCCCTCCCTTCACACCCTTCTTTCACACCCTCCTTCCTCCCTTCCAAACATCACTTTTATTTCCTCATGCACATTTCAGTTCTTATAACTATCGTTATGTTTTGGAAATGAAATTTGTTTGAATTGCTACCAATCTGATGTGATCATATTAACAATGGTCTCCACAGTGTCTCATATGATGATAACTAACAACTTCAGTAAAGAAGTCGAAGGGCAAAAAAGAGGGGGAAAAATCAACTTTGCCTGTGGACAAACTTTGGCAATATTTTACCGTCATGTTAAATTCACCCTCGGATATTTTTCCGAAACAATTTTGACTGTATCATCTTTCATGCAGTGTCTGAAGTCAATTGAATTATGCCAAACAAAACAGTCAGCTTTTTCTTCCGTTTTTTGGGTTAAAAAGCTTAGCAGGCGTTTACTTTATTTTACATCCATAGGGTAAGTTTTATCAGTATAGGGCTTATAGTGAAGTATCATAAATTGCTATTACTTTTTGAAAAGTATTAAAGTAGCAAGTAAAAGTGAGAGGTTCTAACCGTCCAAATTATTCCTTAACATTTAGAAGTGTTTAATAAGATAAACGTCTCAGTGAGCAAAGCAGGTGACTCGAGATTGAAATCTGAACGCCAGTGACCATTTATTAGACCATCTAGCATAATGTGCCATTATTACCATAATATGGCGGCAATGCTAATGACATTAAAAGGTGAACAACCCTTAACAAAGCTGTTAAATCACAGCTTATTATTTGTTTCCTCGACGTAAAACACAAATTGTTTTGTAAAATATTTACCGTTCTTGATTAACTGCCATGTTTGTACGTTCAAATGTCGCTAGAACACGTATTTTGTAAGTTGAGCTATTATTTTAGGTTTTGTCACAAACGGCCGACCATATATATACGTTCGGTCACATTGATCACATTTTTGTAAACAATTTTGATCAGTTGATAATAAGCAGTTCACCTCCCAAAGGCTTAAATTTTCTAGTTTGAAGAATCGTTTCCAAAACACTTCAAAAACAATAAATATACACCAGAGGGGTCCCGACATCCTCTTAGACACATCTGTATGAAATTGCTGGATGACGAAAGAAACAAACAAAAGACAGACAGAATAAAAAAGATGATTTAATATCCTATTCAAAGTTGTTAATATTTTCGTTGCGTTGAGGGCCTCAAGAGTAAATAACCCACACGATCCATAAGACGCATTCCTAAAGCTTTACAATGTAAACACATATCTTAATGAAAATAAACTTAAAATCTTCATATCCTCGCCACTATAAAATATCCCCCTTGTAGAACTGACGTGATAAAGTTCTCGCTCTATACAATCAATTTTAAATACAGCGTTTTGTTCCTGCAAGAACTTCCCGTGGTCCGCGTAATCATAAATTAACATCATTTGTGATGCTTCTCCACACAAGATGATCCTATATGTTCCGTGGTATAGGTAAGGATTGCTATGTGTGGGATGGGGGAAGGCTAGAGGTAGGGGGTTCTTCGCATTTGTGCGAGACTGTATATATCAAATATCTAAATAACTTTAGATTTGTTGTTTACAATGGACCACTTTGATTGTCTTTCAAATGACACATCTCAATGGCATAGTTAGACTTCTTTTTTATTGGAATGGGAACAATGCTCTTCTGAAGGAGGGTGCGGGGGGGGGGGGCAGGCGGAGTATACCGTTCGAGTCTAATTCTAAAAACAAATCATATTTTCATGACAATTGTTTAAACGGGCAGACAAATGGGGGAAGGGGTGGCGCTAGGCCCGGTCTTTCTTAGCTATGCCACCCCGTGCAAACACCACTCGGCCCATTGAAAATAAATATGATGTTCTACATATTCCTTGATATTCCAACGATGGGGACAAACAGTTTAAATCATTATTATCTGTGAAAAAGAGAATTGTAGGGGGCTATATAAACACTGAAGATACGGTACACCTTGACCCTCCATTAACAGTATACTGCAACTTCCTGAAGTATTTCTAGCATAGTTTCGACAGAGCAGAAATTCTGTTTGAAATGAACTCGATGTCTAAACATGACAATCACGTCTTATTACTTCCGTTTGATCGTTGTGAGGGATTACCTGTAGTATTCAATGCACTTTGTAGTTTTTGTGTTTTACCTGCAATTCTCCGTCAGATTAGATTAAGGATTAACCTATTTTCTTTTTATATATATTTTTGTTACTGAAAGCTAACGCGAACTGATCCTATACCTGTGAATTAGAGTCACTTTTGGTAAAACACATCAAAGACTTACACGCAAGCATTGAGCTGCGTATAGCTACTATATGAGATGGTGGACATGGAGAGAAAAACGAAAACATATTTTCGATAGTCTTACAGTCTGACACAGTATAGAGCAGGGGTGGGCAACCTTTTTGAATGAATGGGCCAGATATAAGGAGTGAACAATTGACTGGCCGCACCTATAACCAACGACCTGCTGTTGATTTCAAACCTTTGATTCCGAGGACTTTCAAGCAATATGGTGTGTGTACTTAATCTGTATTCACAAAAGCATAAATTCCATACAGTACAGTCGATAATTAATGGGGATAATAGGCCTACCTAATCACAGCATCATGAGTCAGCCGATTATTTCTAAGCAGCTATAGCTCGTTTTTTGTGATGATGTAAAATAAATAGATTTTTTTTCTTGAGACATTTCACGGGCCCCAAAAAAATCACTGGCGGGCCGCATGTGGCCCGCGGGCCGTAGGTTTCCCATCCCATGTATAGAATGATGTTAAATACACAAACGAAGGAGGCAGGGTAACAAGGCGAGAATGAACGCGGAAAGTAGCCATTGCCCACGTGAACATCGACACAGACCGTTTGACCGTATAAATAACACAATGAGGTCACTGACTCTTGTGGAGTAACCCTAGGGCAAGATCGTTTGATTGGTAGCCATGAACCCGGCCCCGAGTCACGTGATGCGGAATATATATCCCCTGCTATTTTATAGTCCCCATGGATAATTTCTGTTAATTTCTCAATTTCTTTTCGCACAAATGCGTTAGTTTATATGTTATAGGCAGTGGCGTAGGAAGGCACTTTTGAGTGGGGGGGCTGAAGACTGATGGCCGGCCTGGGGGAGGGGTCTAAGGGGAGGGGGTGTCCCCCTCCCCTTTGGAAATTTTGGCATTTCTAGGTGGCCTCAGATGCAATTTGGTGCAATATAGCACACTTCAACACCCACTCCATTTTGTAAACTTAATTTTGTATTTTCACCTGGCCTTAGATGCAATTTGGTGCTCCAAATGAGATTTTTTATCTCATTTGGAAATGAAAAAGGGGTTTTCGGACTTGCGAAGCGGGGGGGGGGGGGGGGGGGCGGAATGATACTTCCGCCCTTCCACATTTTTCACTGGGGGGGCTGGCGCCCCCCAGCCCCCCCGGTTCCTACGCCCTTGGTTATAGGCCTATACACGATACATGAATATGGTTTCACTCCTTCGTGATAGTTATAATAGTAAATGTATTTATTATTAATCGTGCTTACAATAATACAACAACAACTAAAACATGTTATTTTGTGATTCAGATATCGGTATACCGGTATGGAATCAACCGAAAACGTATCAATACCGGAAGCAAAATATAACGGAATAAAACACGAGAGAGGTTCCAGTGCATGTCAACCACTGTGTATATGTTGAAAGCCTGCCAACGTGTGAAATATTTCACCGATAAATGACAAACCTTTTCTGCGGTGGCGTTAAAAATATGATTTACTAGTAGAGTAAAGAGACAAAAACTCTCTCTCGCTTTACATGATCGATATTAGCGTGTTTCGCCAAACATTTATCAAGTCCAGATAAAAATACATAAATCCGAGCGGTCTCGACCTTATAATAAACAACTGTTGATTAACATACGAAGATACCCTCATGATGTCTTCACTAGTCCCTGCTTCCCATTCCTCCCCCCCCCCCCGCCCCCACTCCACTCCACCCCATTTCTATTTCACTTGTCATTCCTTTTTTTCTTTTTCTTTCTTTGCACCACCTTTGTCATACCTCTATGATATCGTCACTTTCCTGACTGGCACCATTCGCCCCTCCCCCACCAACCCCTTTCTTTTTCCTCCGTCACTTCTTTCTTATCAAACTTTTTTTTATCATTTTAATTTTGAATTTATTTTTGGAACCATTTTGTCAGATTCCACGGCCGTCAACTATTATTTCTCGGGGTTTCTGAAACCATTGAGTCCGTTCCAAATTGTTTTGCTTTCTTTTTTTTCATGGTTGCACCCAAGTTTATCAGATAAAACCTGTCACACGATTTGATTACAAAAATACATAGGCAACGGTTACCGTATGTCCCTGACGTTTCCACAAAGCATATACGATATACCGTATTATATTACTTGATAAAAACGTCCCTGACGAGACAGCCCCGTTGTCTCGCCATCCATCTACTCGACAGAATTCCGTCTTCTAAAATAAACCCCCAAAAAACAAAAAAAACAAAAAAAATTACAAAGATAATTATAGATGTGTTTTTCTAAATGTATCAACGATATGTGGCATGAGGTCTGATGAAAAAGCCTATTTTCGCTGAACTCAACAAAGAAGCATATTAGGTTAATTAACGTTAGGTCTTGGTTGGCTCCGAAGTATGACGTAAATTTGGATCATTATCGGGTAAAGCCAGACCCTAAATTATCTCTAAACGTCGCGAATATTTAGGGTTTTTATACCCCTAACAAGTAACCATGTAGTCTTAATTCTTGCAGTAGCGTTGCGTCTGAGACCACTGTTCGTAACCTGTCGTGACGTGCGGAATGTATCTAACTCGGTTGGAAATTTGATTTGTGGGGACCTTCCATGATGCGATTTTGTTAACCAGCAAAAATTAGAATGACCTTATACGGCATTTATACTAGCATGAGGTTAGATCTTTCAATTGTGTACAAATTTTTTGTTCATTTTACAAGGAAATGCCCTTATTTTTATTATGTTTTGCCAAGTCACCGCACTACACTTTGGGCATCCTATACACGTAGCCTATAAAGCTCATGCACACACGATGTTTGGACATGCATATGTAGTATACACGAAGTGTATCGAGAATAGTACGTATACCGGTATTTGATATCATTGGTATATTTTCGTAAAAGTATAATTATGTTATTTTCCACAAAATGTCACGTACAGAGGACATCCATACCATCGCAACATGTTATATGGACTTGAAACCGAAGCCATGAAATAATAGCGCAAATATGTTTAGGCTATAGTTGGGCCTATACACTTGTGTTGGAGAAAATCTCTAAAATTGATTGAACAATTATTAGTATCTCAATGATTGAACTTAAATGGTATATGAATTGGTTCAAATGTCAGTTAAAATTCAAGGTAATTATGGTGAGGGGAGGGAAGAGAGGGGAGGGGGGTGCGTCAAAAGCCAGGTCGGGCCCCATGGACAACTGTATCACCGGGACCATTTTTGGAAGTATCATTTTCTCCCCGTATATTACGAAAAGGAGAAAATCTTATTCGTTATGTCATATTATCCCGGCCCCGCCTAAATGACCCCTGGTCAACTTCTTGTCCTGTCCTCCCCCCCCCCTCCCCACCCAAGATGGTGTCTTGGTATACTCTATAAGAGTTAGACTTAACAATGTACCGGAACTTCACCCATGCGGTCGGTTCCAAACTCCCCGGCCTAATAAGTCAATAGGTAAACCTTTAAAAGTTTAATAAAACAAATTTAGAACCATAAATCATATTTAAGATGCATTTTGATCTTCTTGCGGGTAATGGTTCTTGTTATTTTAGTACCCACGTCACGTACGGACGCGGTAACGGATGAGTCGCATCTTTCTATATTCCTACTTTTTTTTGTTTTTTTTTTATTCTTCGATTGTGGACCTCCTGTGACGGCCATTGTGGAGACATATTTTTTCTAAAGAAAAATAAAAGTTTTAATTTATTTTGGATATAAAAAGCGGCTAATATATCATGTCAAGTTTGTACATACCATAACTCGAATGGTATTGTATCAACAAAAAAAGTATCGTCAGGTTAGATAGATGTATATATTCGATCCAAGTAAAAGCTTTGTTAAATTTGACTTGCTTACAATGTCAAGAGTTAATGCCCGTGTGGTATATGTATATGCATAACTCGCTTCAACTGTATAAAATATGGCATTATTGGAGTATGGAACGCCAAAAAGGCTAAAAAGGCCGAAAAGATTGTAGTCACAATATACTATCGTATATATATGCTTTGATTTCATCATAGTATGCTTTTATATCATCACCGTGTAATTTAATGTCCTCATCGTGTACCCTTGACCCCTTTTTGGCGTTCCATAGTTGAAGGTCCGTCTGTTAATAACTGGAACGTTCTATATGATAAGTCATACGCCTCGCCGTCACTCAGCGAAGGAAATCTTGGAATTATATAACTTCCATCTGAAAGATCTACGTCTTGTTACAAATTTATTAAAATGAAGAAGAAGTAGAAGCATAAGTAGGCCGATCGGAGACCTCAAAACAGGTGTCATTCGCCTTCCTCGAACCAAAAATGATAAAATCATAATTGTCCTACATATATAACCTATAGGCCAACAAAACTAACTTGGAGCAATTTTTCTTCTTACTTTTTTTTGTTAGTGTTTCGAATGAACCAAACCCCAAAAATGTGTCCACGGAACACTATAGGTGGTATGACGTAGAGTATAAATAGTGACTGCTGTGTGAAAAAGAAAATATTCAGCTTTCGATTCAAAAGATATGTAATAGATTTTGCGAAATCTCTTCGAGTAACCTTCGTTTTTTTTCCGAGGCGGCAAGCGAGCGAGTATATACAAAATCTCGCCAGTTGTATTTGTAATCTGTTATAGGAAGAAACATCGAAATGAGACTTAGCCTATTTCCGTTACTGACAGGGGAGCATAAACACACTGTAGTTACGCAGGGAAGATCTTAAACTAGGAAAGCATAGATATCAAGTTTGTTTCTCTCGAATTGAAACAAAATTCCATTTAAGCGCAAAATAAATTACAATAATTTGACAAAACAGTAAGCAGTAGATATATACTTTGCACAGAACCGTGCATAAAGATACTGTAACGCTTTCCGCTTCGGTGGTATGGTGAAGTACCCAGTTGGCAATTGAGGAAGGGGGTTGTAGAAAGAGACTCGAGGACACCGTTGAAAAGAAGTACACTAACAGTGCATTATGAGTTTAAAAGGTATAATTAGGTAAACAATGTACCTGCCGTACATCTTTCGTAAAGCATGATAAACAAATAATATATACAGAAAGTAGAACAATAAAACCTAAACACAATAACAAGGGCGTCATACAGGAACTAGCCCTAATATGTAAGCTGCCTAGCAGCGCAGCTAACTATAGGCGCTGCGTCAAAGACAACGCAGGCACAACGCAGGCTAAACTATAGGTACTGCGTCAAGGGCGACGCAGCGTAAGGACAACGCAGCGCAGCTAACGATGAAGTTCGGTCAGCCCGCGAACCCTACGCTGCGACGACCTTGCGCAGGCACAAGCAGTTACGCAGCGCAGCTGCAGAATGCATGCAGGCACAAGCAGTTACGCAGCGCAACTGCTGAGTGCATAACTTGACCCTCTGCACAAGCCAAAAATAATCTAAGTCCCTAAAACAACATACAAATTCGGCATAGATTCTGCCTAGCAAATTACACTAAATATATCGCAACTTAATGTCTAAAATCGCTCCTTGCACGACATTATAAATACCCCCGTAACTGTATAGAATCCTATACACGATTTAATTAACCAATTATGAAAAAGCCAGTCAGATTGACAAGCGCCATAGCCCAATGACAGCCGGTCAACGGTCTCTACAATACTATACGAATATGAACTAACCCCGCCCCACTGTCTATGCACCCCTAATAATTAACCGTATACTAAGAACAAAGGAGGCCTTGTCCACCGGACTGTTTACACAAAGCCCCGGCAGCAAGAACCAACTTCCGCAGCCAGCAATAAACTGATACTCAAGTTACACAAACTAGAGACCTCCTAGCTGAAACGTTACGTAAGAAACATTTTATAACGGTTAATAGAAAATACGTACACACGAGAAAATTAGGTTGTTTTCCCGTAACACTCTTCCCACCCAAGATACAAATGCGTCCTCGCATTTCTTACCATCTAAAACATGAACTAAATGTGTAACCTAAATCAAAATGGAATACCTCGTAAATCGAAACAACGGAATACCTATCAAGTGCATAACCCGCAAAGTAAACGTTCACGTATTCAAGAACAAACTTAACATTCAAATGTTACTTAACGAGGTAAACAAACATAAACAAAGTAAAATAGCATGTACATGAATAAAAATGAAAGGTATAAAAGTAAACATAAACAAAGAATTTGAAAAAAATATAGTAAAACTTGTTTGATTAAAACAAACTCAATAGAAGAAAAATCAATAATAAAAACTTAAATGTCGCACGGTAATATACATTTCGTAATAATGTCTGACTATGACGCAATCTTGTGCAGAAACTACTGCTAACCCACTCCGCCACACCTGACAGACAACAAAATAAACAACGATAAAGAATAACAGCAACACAACAATTTGAGTGTCACCCATGCAACGCTTAAAATACAGCAAGATAAAACATTATTTTGATTTAACTACCCCTTCCCGCCAAAGAACCAAATGCGTCCTCGCATTTAACGGCAAAATTGAACAAAAATCAAAATGCAAGTTACAACTACAACAGCTTATTAGCAATATGAATACAATACTGACCTGCATACGGTCCAAACAGAACACATGAATGGAAAATATTCATAAACAAGTAATAAAATCGTCCATGTTAAAGTATAAAAACAATAAATCTTTGAGTGTCCAACTGTCCATGAACAACTAGGAAACATTCAACTTCGTGAAAAGGAAATGCCGTAGCAGAGCGTCCACAGTAAAACACGTAAAATATAAGTTACCGCGGTCCACAGACAATCAAACTGGGTGGTTAACTAATTAAAACAGAAACGAGTAGAAGTGGTTTGTGTGGTATTGGTATCGCTGAAATTTCGAAAGTAATGTAAGATAAAACCGCGATTTTCAGGCAGGGAAAGATTTTGCGTAGTCTTGTTGCTTTATCCGCTTCACCTCTCAAAGTGGACGTGTGAGTTACATTTTAAGCTTTATGTTCAAATTTGTCGACCGTTACGTAAATTTGTCCGTTCGGCAAGACTACAGTAGAGATTCGCTCGCTCAAGTTATTATTTCGCAGGCTGAGGTTTTCTTCGGCGATGTTTAGGTCGGCTGCTTCTTTAGCTCGTTTAATAACACGCAGTGCGTTTTCCTCACCATCGACTGTCGAAGGCCGCTTCGCAGGTGACACCTGTGGGGTGGGGGGAACATCCCTCTGTTGTGGTTCGTCCGTTCGTGGCAATCCATGTTCAGAATGCGGTGTCCCAAGTAGTTCGGACAACATCGGCCACCCTGGTCCGTCAGTTCTCCGCTGGGGCCTCGGTGGGGATTTGAGGTGGGGAACGGTAGAAGTCGCTTCACCGGCACTAGTGGAAGGCCCTGCCAATGCATTTGTAGTTGAATGGCGGTTACTCGCATGGCGAGTTACGTCCGCTTTCCTCTCCGACGAGTAGTCGCATACGTCACACTTAAACATTTTCTTCACATTCCCGTGCTTCTCACTATAGTGTCTCTTCAGTTCGGTAAGAGAGGGGTAGCGCCTCTTACACACCTTACACTTGTATTCAGCGTCGTACAGGGAAGACATCGTAAAAACAAAACAATTAAACACAGTGTCAGCTAATGGTCTGGCAGTGTTGATAGCTCCGGAGGTGTTGGTATGAGTGAAGTTTTTAAACAACGGCCTTCGATGGTAGGGCGCTACGTGGGTATCTTCCCCAGCGGGATATCGTCCGGTGGTTAGGACTTCCCTCTTTTGTTTATGTTTTCCCGGGGGATAACTTTTGGACAAGAGGTGGTAGAGGTGATAGTTTCTTCTCCGTCTTAGTGCTTTCGCAGTTCCTCTATAGTGGGTACAACCAGGGGGGTTAAAGACTGAGTTTTCAGTGGTTTCAGTAACCACAAAGGTGGATCGTCTCCTACATACGGTTTTAGGCGGTTATGGTGTACAACGGTTGGTTCCTTCTTAGGTCCCATCTGCACTCGATATACAACATCTGTTAGTTTCTTGATAACCCGTCCCGGACCGTCCCATCGTTTCTGTAACTTGGGAGACACGCCTTTCTTTCTTTTGGTGTTCAAGAGCCAAATTATATCTCCTGCTTTATAGGTATGGGTATGTACAGCCTTGTCATGAAACTTTTTCTGCTTCTCACTAGAGAGTTTCAACCGTTTTCTCGCAAGTTCATGCACTTCGTACAGAGTTCCCTCTAGTTCTGTTACAAATTTCGGAATGGCTGTAGAAGTGGGTCCGACGCCGTCCGGTGGTGGGGGTACTGTGGTGCTGAGTGGGAGTCCCAGTTTTCGCCCAAGCATCAGTTCAGCCGGGGAGAACCCAGTGCTTTCATGTTCTGCCGAACGATAGGCCATTAGCACGTAGGGAATCCATGAATCCCAATCAAGTTGGTCTTTGGCGACAACAGCCGATAACATCCCTGCTAACGTTCGATTAAACCTTTCAACCATCCCATCAGACTGAGGATGGAATGGTGTCGTTCTTGTTTTGTTGATGTCGAGCAACCGACACATGTGTTGAAATAGCTCCGACTCGAATTGCCTGCCCTGGTCGGTGTGTAATTCATCAGGCACTCCGTACCTACAGATAAACTGTTCTACTAACAGTCGGGCAACCGTTTCGGCCTCCATATCAGCCATCGGATACGCCTCTGTCCATTTAGTAAAATAGTCGGCAATCACGAGAACGTAGCGGTTTCCACGAGTCGACTTCGGCAGCGGTCCCATGATGTCCATAGCACATCGTTGCATCGTGTGACCTGATCCATACTGTTTAAGTTCTGCGTTAAATTTCTTGCTCGGTCCCTTCCTCGATGCACACTGATCACAACCCCTACACCAGTTCTCTACACTTCGCCGGTAACCACTCCAGTAGAACTTATCTCTTATTCGGCCCAGCGTTTTCTTCGCCATCAGGTGACCCGAAAGCCTGTCGTTGTGCGCCTGCGTCAATATTTCCTGCTGCAATTTCTTCGGTACAATCAGCTGCAGCATTACAGAGTTACCAGAGTCGGATTCAAGCTCCCGATAAAGCACGCCCTCTTTACGTTTCAGCCTGTCCCATTGGCCCCAATAGTTTCTAAGTGCAGGACTGCCAGGTGATACCTGCGCCCAGTCAGGCCTCGACTCCTGTACGTCCTTCCATAGTAGGATCGGTCCGATGTCGTTGTCGTTCAATTGCATCTCTCTTAATTCAGCTTGAGTGTGTTTGTGGTACCAGGGCGACACTTCGTTCTGATTGACCACCTCCGACTGTGAACCAGTAGCATCTGAGTCTGAGAGTGTTGCGGGCGCATTAGTGATTGCAAAGATATTTCCCGTCTCTGTTTTTGCTACTTCTTCCTTTGCCTCGGAGTTGGTGCAAAACCGACAATCAGTACAAGGCCTCCTGGACATGGCGTCGGCGTTACCATGTAGTCTACCCGGGCGGTGCTGAATTTCATAATGGTATATGGAAAGGGTTTCCAGCCATCTTGCAAGTTGACCTTCTGGATTTTTAAAGTTTGTCAGCCAACGAAGAGCCCCATGATCAGTACGGATAAGAAACTTTGCACCATATAGATAATGGTGAAAATGTTTTACCGACGCCACTATCGCCAAAAGTTCCTTTCTTGTGACGCAGTAATTCCTTTCTGCTTTCGACATTGCCTTACTAAAATAAGCTATTACACAATCTTGTGTGTTTCCTTCCTTGCGCTGGGAGAGGACTGATCCGTAGGCTAGGTTGCTGGCGTCTGTGTCCAAAATGAAAGTCCCTTTTTCTTCTGGGTAGGCTAGTATTGGACTGGTGGTCAAAGCATGTTTTAGCTTCTTAAAAGCCAGATCGCATTCATCGCACCAGACAAACTTTGTTTCCTTTTCTGTCAATCGGAACAAAGGCGCACACACTCTGGAAAATCCCTGAATGAACCGTCGGTAGTACGAGCAAAGTCCGATAAAGCTACGAACTTCCGTCACAGAACAAGGTGTCGGCCAGTCGACAACAGCTGTAATTTTCTCAGGATTCGGCGCAATACCTTTACTGGAGACAATGTGCCCTAGGTAACTGACTTCTCGCTGAAACAAGCAACATTTCGATGGGTTCAGCTTCAACTTAGCTTCCCGAAGCCGTTGGAAAACTTCAGTAAGTCTGGTCAAAGCCTGATCAAACGACGTTCCGTAGACAATTACATCGTCAAGATAGAGTAAACAGGTCTGCCACTGAAGTCCTCTTAGAACCCTCTCCATTAACCGTTCGAAAGTTGCGGGGGCATTGCACAGACCGAAAGGAAGAACCTTGAACTGAAACAAACCCCTGTTAGTTACAAACGCCGTCTTGTGACGATCCTGTTCGGCTACTTCGACCTGCCAATACCCGCTTGCTAGGTCCAGAGTAGAGAACCACTTCGAACCCGCCAGCGTGTCGAGGGAATCATCGATCCGGGGGAGGGGGTAAGAGTCCTTCTCCGTCACATTGTTCAGTTTCCTGTAATCTATACAATATCGAAGCGAACCGTCTTTCTTCTTCACAAGCACCACCGGGGAGGACCAGGCACTATTTGAGGGTTCGATGACTCCTTGTCTTAGCATTTTGTCGAGTTCTTTGTCGGCTTCCGCCTTCTTATGAATAGTTAGCCGTCTAGGCGCCTGGCGGATGGGTTTCGCAGTACCAGTATCGATCTCGTGTTTAACCAAGTCTGTACGACCAAGGTCTTCTTTCGATCGAGCGAAAACATTTGCGTTATCCGCAAGAAGCTGCCTTACCCTATCCGCCTCTTCCTTCGAAAGGTCGACGCAACTCTTTTCGGCCAGAATTTCGAGGTGTTCCCCCAACGCAATTATCCCTTTAGCACCTGACCTCTCCCCTTTAGTCACCGTCCGGCATTTCGCCCGCTCAGAAGCGATACTGTCGACTAGTTCGACGGGCTGGCATTGCCCGACAGAAGTTCCTTCATAAAGGGTAACTGGTCGGTCTGTCACATTCATCAGTCTTAAAGGAATCACTCCCTTAGACGGGTCCACGAGTGCCCTAGCCACCATCAACTGTCGACGTCTCAAGAAGCTTTCGCTGCACTCCACAATTGCACATGCCGACATCTCCATCTGCGCAGACGTTCTCGCCATGACAACTTTCTCGCTGCTAGCAGGAACAACTACAGTGTTAGCAACAACAACCCGAGTTCCAACAGATTTATCCACATCTGTACCCAGTTGCTCCAGTTGCCTCTTCCCTATTGTTAACTTTCCTGCTCCAGCGTCAATTGTGCAGTTATACAACTTCAAAAAGTCATAGCCCAGAAGCGCATCAGCATCGATATCCGCCACCAAAACTTCGTGCTCCACTTCAAGTTCACCCACTTTCAGAAGGAGATTTCCTCTTCCAAGAAATGTCAGCGGCCTACCGTCAGCAGCAGCCAAATCTAAAGGAACTTCATCCAGTCTCAAAGCTTTCCCCGTGGTCAGCCTCCTAAACACTCCCGTCTGTATTACAGTAACTTCAGCACCAGTGTCTACCAGGAAATTCACCCTAACACCTTCCAGCTTCCCAGTTACATACAAACTGTTGGATCCAACTGACCACAATCGCTTCCGCGAAAGTGCTAACTCTATGGGCTCATTTTGGAAACAAGTTGACCTTCGCCCCGCAAGGTCAACTCCTAGCAGTTTTCCTTCTGAAGTTCAGTTCCCTTCGATGCTTCTTCCTTTCTAGAGTTCGTGCAATCTCTGCTAACGTGGCCCACTTCCCCACAGTTCCAACACGTTATGGTCTTATTCTTCCTTTTTCCCTCATATAAGTTATTCCTTGTGTCTTTCCGCAGTAATTTCGTGAGGTTTTCCGTCAACTCGGCGAAACCCTTCGACACAGCATTACTTAAGACTTCACTCATCCCTTTGAGACTTTCGTCTTCTTTCACACTTTCCGTTCTTTCGCCTACCGCCCTCACTCTCTTTATGTTCCCTCTCTTCTGTTCCGACAACGCAAAAGCCTCGAGCTCAACAGCGATGCTAACCGCCTCGTTAAAGGTTTTCGGGCGCGCCTGGTAAATCTTCCACCTGAAGTCACTATCGCCTACAGCGTCAACGAAGAATTCTCTTGCAAGAGTTTCCTTCATCTCAACTGATGCGTGAGGGTACGCTCTAGATAGGAGGCGCTGAGTGTCGTGCGCAAGCTCAGATACCGTCTCACCGGGTTGCCTACTCCTATTCCTTAGGAGTGTCCGGAACAGCTCTGTCTGGTTCGCCTGACCAAATCTCTGTTCAAGGGCCCCAACAACACAATGAAATACACGACGTTTTGCGCTCTCGAGGTCACTTAACACCGCCTGAGCCGGCCCTCGTAGGCTTGCCGCTAATTGTAGCGCCTTCGTTTGCTAAGCCCAACCATTCAGTTCTGATATCAGTTCAAACTGTACCACGTAGTCTTCCCACGGGGTGGAACCGTCGTATGTGGGGGCCGTTACTCTGTTTACTTGGGGCCTATATTCGGGAAATGGTGGCGCATAGGTCACCACTTTATCCGGGGGCTTCTCTGCAAATTTAGTCTCTAGAGGAACCTTGTTATCCACCATACTACCAGGTGGATACCCAACGTATCCAGGTCTACCAGGCACTCCCTCACCAGGGTGGCATGACAACCCCCATCTCTCCTGCCCGTTACGTAACATCCCTCCTCCTGTCCCGCTAGGACTATTGTTACCCCTGGTATTACACCAGTGACCCTCCTGCCTGTCAGATCTCCCCTTCACGCCCTCCTCCGGCCATCCCGAAGGTCGGTTCATCATTTCATTCCTTTCATGTACATCTGCCCAGTCCCATACTGGGGTTTGTAAGCCCACACCTGGATTGTTGCCAACAGTGTCCCTGACCCTCTCAGGACCCTTAAATGGATTCCCAGAAACCCGCCGGTTGTAAGTGTCATCCATCTGCCTGTACCCAGGGGCACCGAACCCGAGACCACCTTCCCGTCTCTCGTCCCAGTCTCTAAGTCCAGATTGCTCCAGCCTCAGTTCCTGTACAGCCCTCGGGGGATCCTCAGTCTGCATAGTAAAGGTGTTCCTCGCCTCCAAGTTAGAGGAAAGACCATAACCCTCACTTGTCCTCGTCTCTGACGCCCCTCGATCAGCAAGGTCCGGTCTGTCACCAGTAACTCCAGCAGCATCCAGTCTGCGCCCCTCCTGTCTGTGATCGCCTTCAGAGAACCTCCGTTGTCCCTCGTCCAGTAGCTGGATTAGATCCCCGACACCAGATGATCTCTCAGGGAGAGTCCACGCCACCTGATCGCTGCAGACTGAACTGCCATCAAAAGGGTTGGTACCAGACATCGTTGTCTACTCACCATACGACCGGAAAGGCACCAAGTTCACATCCCATCGCTGCCACCAATGTAACGCTTTCCGCTTCGGTGGTATGGTGAAGTACCCAGTTGGCAATTGAGGAAGGGGGTTGTAGAAAGAGACTCGAGGACACCGTTGAAAAGAAGTACACTAACAGTGCATTATGAGTTTAAAAGGTATAATTAGGTAAACAATGTACCTGCCGTACATCTTTCGTAAAGCATGATAAACAAATAATATATACAGAAAGTAGAACAATAAAACCTAAACACAATAACAAGGGCGTCATACAGGAACTAGCCCTAATATGTAAGCTGCCTAGCAGCGCAGCTAACTATAGGCGCTGCGTCAAAGACAACGCAGGCACAACGCAGGCTAAACTATAGGTACTGCGTCAAGGGCGACGCAGCGTAAGGACAACGCAGCGCAGCTAACGATGAAGTTCGGTCAGCCCGCGAACCCTACGCTGCGACGACCTTGCGCAGGCACAAGCAGTTACGCAGCGCAGCTGCAGAATGCATGCAGGCACAAGCAGTTACGCAGCGCAACTGCTGAGTGCATAACTTGACCCTCTGCACAAGCCAAAAATAATCTAAGTCCCTAAAACAACATACAAATTCGGCATAGATTCTGCCTAGCAAATTACACTAAATATATCGCAACTTAATGTCTAAAATCGCTCCTTGCACGACATTATAAATACCCCCGTAACTGTATAGAATCCTATACACGATTTAATTAACCAATTATGAAAAAGCCAGTCAGATTGACAAGCGCCATAGCCCAATGACAGCCGGTCAACGGTCTCTACAATACTATACGAATATGAACTAACCCCGCCCCACTGTCTATGCACCCCTAATAATTAACCGTATACTAAGAACAAAGGAGGCCTTGTCCACCGGACTGTTTACACAAAGCCCCGGCAGCAAGAACCAACTTCCGCAGCCAGCAATAAACTGATACTCAAGTTACACAAACTAGAGACCTCCTAGCTGAAACGTTACGTAAGAAACATTTTATAACGGTTAATAGAAAATACGTACACACGAGAAAATTAGGTTGTTTTCCCGTAACAATACTACCGCTCTAACTAAATTTGCGGAATAACGTTCAAGATGAATGTTGGTTAAATGATATGGGGGTGGGGGTATAGGTGTAGAGGGTGTATAGTCTTGTTCAAAAAGATACTGAAAAGCAAAAACAAAAAATGGAAAAAAAGGTCGACAAACAGACAAACATATAAACAAATTCTGAAAATTTCGCTGGAACGGATGTTTGTTTTGGTTTTTCTTTATTTTGATTTGTCATACGGGTATAAGACATTCGTGATTTCATCAAGATAGGATGTTTATACAGCTGGAATACGAAAATGCTGTTACTTGGAAAAGAAGAATATTATGATTGGTTTATATAGTCTACCCACCGATTTTTATAAGTTACACACATTGACAGATTACAACCTTTTCCTCACGAGACAAATTTGACAAATTGATAATAGCTTAGCAGCTTCTCAAATTGTCAAATAAAGAAATTGTTTGTTATCATATAGGTCTATTTAAATTCAAGCAATTGGTTTCGAGATAAGACCTATACACACATACAGGTTAATGTGAAGTGAGGAGTATGTATGTAGGGACATTACGGTAGTTATGGCAGCGGTAAAAGCATAGAATAGTTTTTTATTGGGTTCCACCTAACAAACACTAGTTCCACACTGGTCACCCTTCCCTCCCTGCTCGAATCTGCCCATTTATAGGCTACTATACTCGTCCGTCATGTGACATCTCCTTGTTCTTACGCCCTATCGTTTTATTTTTGTTTCTTGTTTTGGTTATAATTTTTTGGTACTTTGCCATAACCAACATGCTCTCGCAAATCTGCCAAACCATTGGAAAGCTTTGGCCATGAACGTTCTTATTATCTCGTGGAGAAAATGTAATCAGCGGGTAGCTTCTGTTGAAACTGAAATCTAGGTACGAGGTTAGGGTGATAACGTTGATTTCTGATAATATATATATTAACTCATGTTTAACAAATGAACTCAAAAGCATTCCCCACGGCGACAAACCCCACGCTAGCTCTTCAGGAATGCAACTAAAATGTATTAAATATATATATATATATATTCCTCGAGGGTTGAAAACAGCCCATAGGAAGGACAGAAAAGTCCAAGTATGCGTATACGTATATGTGTATTCTTGCGGTGTATATAAATTTTGACATTCAAACAGCCAAGCAAGTGGTTTATCTTGAAAAGCAAAAAAGACTATAGAAGAACTCGAGACTGTTATAATGGCAGGCAAACAGCGGGGTAAATGATCGAGTTATTGAAAAAGCTGACAAATGTTTCCATAAATAGCAAACATTTCCAGTTTCAGGTTTCTTTTAAACTATACCTTCTTGTCTTTGTGGAAATCAAGTTATCCAATATTTGTTCACATTATAATGTGTTATGATCATCTCGCTATAATACCGACCATGGCAGCCTGGGAGATGATGTAAGGTAAAACCCAACATCACTGCAGTTCATTAGTTTGACCAGATAAATTTAAAAATTTCAAAACGTGTTCTATATAGATCAAGTATTTGCCGTCTACATGGCTCGTCCCATGGCCATAAAAATGTTAAACACTATCTTGTAAGGAAATATAATAGTAATATTACGATTGTTTGGGGATTTTTTTTATCGTTGTTCATATACTTCTTCAAGGAGTAGCAACACAGGTTGGGGTGGGGTTGAAGGTGGGTAGCAGCTACACCAGTGTGCAGTGGTGGTGAGCTCACAGTAAATAAATGTATAGATGTTATTTCTTTCACCCATTTGAGAGTCATACGGTATACAGTGCTTTCGAATGTCGTCCGCGGTGTTCTGAATCTATAAGTTCAAACAGATCAAAAAGGTTGGCGTGCAAACTTCCATTGGTTCACTTGTTCTTCAGTTTACTTGCATCATTAAGCAAGCAAAGGGTAATTGTTCTACTAGGAATTGAACCAAGGAATAAAAGCAAAAATATTATTATGATCTTACGTCATGTGCAGCGAGTGTGTAATAGTGACGTCACACAAAAGCGTCACACAGAAACGTCACACAGAAGCAAACGGGTTTCTTGAACCACACAATTTCTGTCTTGTATATTATATATATATATATATACATATATATATATATTTATATATATATATATATATATATATATATATATATATATATATATATATATATATATATATATATATATATATATATATATATATATATATATATATGTATATATATATATGCTAGTAGGGTCAAATAATGGTCAATCACGCTCCAACTCAACAACAATTTTAATGTCACTTTCAAAGTAAATTAATTTAGTACTTCACGATGTCTAGAAATAATTCAGATATTCAGAACCACAAGGAGCATATCTTTCAAAGCAATTTATAGTATGCTCAAATTTGAGACCATTATACTGATGACCTTTTAGTAATGAGTAAATTTAGGTAGCTGTAGTCCTAAATGTCTTCATATCCGGATCCCTCTCATATATTTACCGCTGTCATTTCTCCTTCATGCATTGTAGTCAAGTGACGAACGGAGTGCAACGATCTCATTTCATACGCGGAGAATTTTGCCTAAATGATCTGTTGACATTTTGTTAAAGTTATTACAACGACGGCGTTCCAACCAACTGTAACGCTTGTTGTCAAGGTCAACGAGGGGTGACCGGCTGGCTGTTTTGGACTGAAACGGGATTAAAAGGATTGATTTAAATCGGCTATTTGTGTGCGGTCGTACTAAAATTCCATAACAATACAGTTATTGTAGCTTGATTATAGTCTACTTTCATCCCCCTCCCCAAAAAACAAAGAACAAGTAAAAGCTAATATCAATTTCATTTAATCTCCCACTTTCCTTTTAGTATGAGCGGAAAACTAAAGTGAAACAAGTGTCTGCACGACATAATGTAAAGATACGAATGACTTGAAACTTACAGGAAGATGATCCATGCTATCCAGATCATTTGCATTAACCAGACACATTTCCATTGCATATTGCAGTAACATAAATCACACATAGACCAACTTATTTCCGACGCAATCTACGTAAAACTTTAATCTGCCTCATAAATAAGCAATGGTAAATTAAAACCACACAGGAATCAGGGATAGATCCACGATTTTTTTGTTGTACAGGAGGGGACGGTGTCCCCGGGGGTCACTGAAGCCTACTCCCGTGTATTTGAGGGGAGTATAATTCTAAAACGTTAAATAATTCAATATGAAGAGAAGCGTGGCTATAAGTGAGTCCTTTTATTAGGTCTAAAGACAAGATTGTGCTGTTGTATAATTTTCGATTTTTGTGTGAGGTTGGAACCCCTCCCCAACCCCCAACTCCCAACCCTGAAACCCCCATCCCCTCCAGATCCGCGCTTGATGAGTTTCTCTTGTTTTCTCGAGTTCATTTATCTTCTGGCTGTCTACAGTATGAAAGTATACTCACATATAACCACGTGCCACGTTCATATCTATCAATTTTAGATTCATCACCATATAGTTTATAAGGTTCCACAGGGTAAAACACCCAGTTTAGTCCTTAAATGTTAGTTTTTTCTTTACATCCTGAAATTTGATAAACGTTCTGTCGTATTATTAATGGCATTTCCGCACTATATAGTTCTTGTAATGAACATGTGTTTACGTCAAATCTATATTAACAAACACAGACGAGTTCTTTGTCAACATGCGTGTGTTTTTATTAAATTTTTATGTTTGCTCTCGACCAACAAGAGAAAGTGAAAAGAGAGAAAAGTAAAAAGAGAGAAAAATACGAGGAGTCACGTGGGATGCCTTTAATTTTCTTAGTCACAAGACCGACCGAAGATCAAAATTTGGTGTTCCTCCCTTAGGGACCGGAAAAAATGAATATCAAATTTTGCTGTCTAAATTGGATTTGGGGAAAGAAATTACCATGAATTGAAATATGCCCGTGCAAACAGCTTATAATATACTCGAGTTAAATGCGAAGTGAACACTTAATTGTATATCTACATAGAAATTGATACACTATCAACACAAGGGGGTGGGTGAGTAGCAACTGTGTGTGTGTGCTTGCCATAAGGTGGTGACCCTAGTCGTATATTTAAATACCAAAATGATATTCTTGACGGTTTTTGTTCGCCTTTATTACAAAAGACCTCTTTGCCGGTGGGGTGGGTAAATACTTTGATAACAACTTAAAGTGAGTTATGCCTCTGGAAATGAATTCTGTCAGATCCATTAAATCTAACGGTCGAAACGGGAGATGTTTTGTCAAAAGGGAGGGAAAATATCTCAATTTAATCTCTATCAAAAAGTCAAAGATATATAGTACCGACTTATATCGTCAACTAAAACGATCTGCTGTTATAGATTTTTTTTCCACCTTCTTTGGAGTTTCAAAACAAAGTCAGAGATTGAATAGTCGGACTACTATATTTTCTCATGATGACATTTAAGGTAGATATTTTGAATATCCAAACTACTGTACAGAAAAGGATTATTTCTTGAAGTTATGACACAACCATCATTTTTTCGTGATATACAGTGGTTTTTGAGGAGCTTTCACATGAAAATGTTTTGTACAGTTTGGGAAAAATGAGAAAACTACTAAAGTGAAAATTTATAGTCGACATAGAGTGTGGACGATGATCAGGTTGTGCAGTGGCCAAGTCTCTCTTCTTATTGTGTATTTCTTGTTGTGGCGGGTGGGTGGGTGGGGTGGGTGGGTTTGGGTTGGGGTGGGGTTGGGGTGGGGTGTGCTAAGGTTTGGGATGACACTTATGAGAGCGATATATATCCCAATAACATAAGCCAATCTGTTGAAACGTATTTCGAGCTCCTTGTAACGCATGAGGCGATGAAGGAGGACCGCCAGAGGTTAGGCAAAATCTGGGGGATGTGATCTCCCCCTGTTAAACTGTCAGCCATCTTAAACCTACCCCCGTGAAAATTACGCCAGACGTACGTCCTTATTGCGAGCAAAATAAGGACGGCATCCTATGCAAGTGTAACTCTTAAACGCAAAAGGAGCTATCTGCCCAGTATCCGATATATCTTGCACTGTCAACATTTTGTTATAAAAATGCATTTAGCCAGAACTTTCAGTTACTGTTACAAAAGTATATATACCTTATATTGAATACAAAAAGCCATGGGAACTCTCGATAGTGGCTAGGGGCAACGTGTTAAACGGTGGATTACTCACGTTTTGTGAAATTTCTCTGTTTAAGTGTGAGACAATTACAACCCTCTGAACTCACCAAAAAGCGTGATAATTGAAACTACCACTATGTATAAGCTGCAGTCATTTGTTTTCAACGTTTATTCGTTTAAAATCCCCTCCAAAAAAAAAAAGCAGAAGAGTGGTTTAGTTTGAACCGAAGTACCGTTCTTTTGTCCGTTCCGTAATTCCTTTCATATAGGACAGACCAAAGCGTATACTTAGCTATTATCTTGTGCAAAAAAGAAAAAGGTGAAGCTGTACATAGCTTGCAGCATCAGTTTGAACAGCTTTTGTGTATGAAATGAGCAATATTTGAGATGAGCTTGTCCCTATTTACCTTACTCAAGGCTATCAGACCCACCTTTTCTTTTCTTTTCGTCCTCTTTTTTCTGTTTGTTACAAAAGTTTGTTTCTTAGAAGACACAGCTTTTCTTCATTGCAGCTCACTTGAGTACACTCTTAAAAGAGATAAAACTTCAAACAGATTCACCAAAAAATGTCCATAACACCTTTTCCCTGAGTTGCCTTAGGGGGAAGGGAGGGGGAACACATCGATCGACGACAAATGGTATGGATTTATTTTGGGCCTGTTTCCTTTTCTCTGTTTTGATGGAATCAACATCCTTCTTATCTAACACGACTTATCTTTGGGACTGAATAAAGAAGAAGATTATTTTCACGTCTTCACACGAAAAACCTTCTTCATTGTCTTTTTTATACAGTTTCGTAAAAATCTTGTTAAAATTGTTCTTCTCTGAAACACTTCAAAGGTGACAAGTAGTTAGCTACAAAACCTTCTAACTGCAACTTAACGCGGTGATAAATAGTAGAAACATCTGATTCAGCCATTTGTTACCAAAAAAGGATCTAGAGAGTAAATATTGTAATGTGCTTTGTTTTGTTCTACTTCTTTAGACTTCTTTGCCCGGTCCGCCGATGAAAGCTTGAATAATTCTGTTTAGTAGGTCCATGGCTATTGCATTGACAACACAGCTTACGATTTACTTGTAGAGAAACACGATGTTAGCAATAGTGATCATGTGTGTGTGTGGCAGTCTGTGTGTTTACTGGAGAGGGAGAAGGATGTTCATATAACTCTGCATAGCTACCAAACTAAATTGATTACTCAATACAAATACATACTTTATTGTTATATATCTTATGATTTCTGTAACATATAGAGATGAAGATAAGACCTATCTAATTTAACTTGGTGGTAAAGTGGGGTTGAGGTGGTTAAAGATGTGATTCCATAAGTAGTAAATACGATCAAACTGAAATTAGTCAAACAAATACACTGCATTGTTACGTTTTTGTAGTATAGCATCGAACAGTAACGCAACTGTATACAGTAAATATACGGAAACAGTATTATGTGTTCAATAAAACTCAGCTCCAGTCAATTCACCTTTGACCTTTAACTATCAAGCGGCTCATTGTAACATCAGCTGGTTTATCTCAATGATTTGATTCACGGTATAGGCAGTAGCTATATATAATATATGTGTAGTGTACTACCCGTTCGATTTAGGTCATTTAAGGTTACATCTGTCCTAGCATGTTGACCTCACTCAACCAGCCGTTTCATGATAAAATGGTTCATGATAAATTCCACAGAAAACCACACACACACATATATATATAAATGATAATCAAGGCTACTTGTGGTTTAATCGTGTGACATACATTTTCTCACTTAATAGTCATGTAAGTGTTACTCTAAAGTGACTCGAAACTTCACAAACCGCGGAATATTTTGTTGAGGTGTCCCATTTTCAGCGGGAAGCCATTTCATATTTGAAGGCAAAAGTTTAACTTAAACGGCTCCAAAGCAATTTTAACAAGTCGCCAAAGATTCTTCTTTACAATTTGAGTTGAAACATTTCTTCCTTTTTATGAAGTTTTGACACTTTTCCAAAAACTTTTTTTTTTTTAAATAAATGCCTATATGTGAAATGAGTTAATATATTTAAAGGGTTTATTTTAGGAGTCTTTGTCAATTTCTAACTAATTGGAGTATATATGATAACGACTAGCTGTAGTTAAATTATAGTTGAATGGCTATAAATATATATATAGCTCACCATGTATTAGCTGATTGTACTATTCTCCCTTTAAATTGGATACATGGGGGGGGGGGGGCTATAGGCCCGCAAATGTTCGTCTATCCGCCCCTAAATAAAAATAAAAGACATTTTTGGGGGGGGGGGGGAGATCCGAGCAGTACTCTGCCTGCACCCCCTCTTTTTGAAAAAAAAAATGAATACCATTTTGTTGTTTGGTAGGGGGAGGAGGGGGGAGAGGACTTATATAAAGTGCGTCCGAGAAGCTGCCCTAGGGTTAGGGTTTGACCAAGTTCTTAGCAGCAAGTAATGTTTTTTGGAGGGGTTCTCTGGATGAGGGCAACGTTTTATAGACGCATTGCGCCTCCCATCCTCTCACTCACCTTATTCTGTCCATCACATATCTCATCTGTCCAAAGGCATATAGGGGACATTCTACATGTAGGACCATACTATAGGTATACTCCGTACTATTGAACCTCGTTCTGCAAACGTGACATACACACTGTTCGCGACTGGCACGTCTCATTCTGAAGCGACTCAGTACTGGTCGGGATTTACTGACCGAAGCAACAGAATAAAAGATTGTTAGTTTACTCATCACTGGCATTCTCTAAAAAAACGATCGATAGTTGGGGGGATCAGATTAAACTGTGATTACCTACTTTAACTACCCCATGCTATGATCTCTAAGCTTTTTACTTTACTTTACTTTCCTTTTTCGTTTCAAGCTAATTTGTCAGGGAAGTTAGTCGTTACTTTTTCCATATAGGTTATAGCTTATAGTTCCGTCACTTCGTCAACAATACCTGTTGAGTATTACAGCCCAATTGGGTTCGTTTTCAAGTGGTCGGAAAACACAACACTCCAAACAATAGCAAACATACGGTAACAATAGGCTATTGCAATTAGATTGGTTGGTAAACGATACCTTTAACACTTTACCTCAATAGGTGTTCTTATAGTTAGAATTAGGACAAGAAAACAAAAATCAATTCGCGTCACGGTTTTATGCACACGATAGACCTTTTAAGCGCTAAAAGTGAAATTGACAACCGATGTAAGCTGTCGTATGGTAGTCCCGTCCTAAAGGTGTGTGAATGAAATAACATTTTGCTTACTTTCGCTATGCTATGAATAATAATTCATTGATCAATTTACTTTATTTATCATTCTTTCAATCAGCTAGTTATAGTATGCAATAAGTAACATTTAGGTGTTTCAATTTATCCTAAATTTTGTCTCATTTTGTGAGAACATGGACGAAATGTACAGATAGGAATTTCTTATCTGCAGCCCGAAAGACAAAATAAAAAAAACACACAACCCCCCCCCCCCAAAAAAAAACGGACAAACTTACAAAGGATATCAACAGTTTATCGAATCATTGTCATGTCTCGCTTGCCGTTCTTTGATTTGTTACCTCGTTATGATCTGTGATTGGAATTGACAGTACATGTAGAAAATGGTCTAATTAGCTATGTTGCCAATTGTGTGTATGTATACCCTGGCGAGATTATACCAACTTTTGAATCAATGTCTGAACTTCCCTTCCAATCCTATATTCTCGTTTTGTGAGGATGGGGAGATGGGGTGGGTAGTGGTTGGCGGGGGGAGGGGGGTTGGGGTGAAGAGGAGCCTGTAGTAGAAAAGATAAGCATTCACAAAAGGCACCATTTCTAAGTCTAAATTGTATATATCATATTTGCCCTCCATAAACTTACTACATCATTTAATTATAAACAATACGATCCTCATTATACGTTGCGATGTTTACCTTTTAGGAGTATAGTTGCTATACGTGTAAGCATGCCATCCAGACACTATTAAAGAACGATCGTGTCACGATCACACCGATTAACCTTTGACGCGACTGGGAATTGGTGACAACATTGTGCGCAGTCATATTAGACAGGTACAACGAATACCATCTTTGATACAGTCATTGTATGAACGTACCACACATATAGCCATTATACGTATCCACGTCGAAGAGAAAATAGCCTGTCACAGTACAACATTGCCCATGTATATATATATATATATATATATATATATATATATATATATATATATATATATATATATATATATATATATATATATATATATATATATATATATATATATATATATATATATATGACCATATGACATTCGAATATGACAATTTTTGGAAGGTCAATGGCGATGAGATAGGCAACCTTCGAGTGTGTGAGCTGTCGTAATGGGAGTTTAATTTCACCCCTGCTCCCTTAAATGTCAATCATAACCATCTCAGTTTATCCCGTTTGTAACATATAGCCAATTTGACGTTGTGATTTGTCAAGATCCAGCTGGGACTTTATAGTTTGGTTCCTAAATGTGTTCATGTCATGAACCTGAATAATTACTTCAAACATACTTGATTTCATGTTGGACATTTTTTTTACATCTCAGTTTTAGCTTGGCTACCTGTGGATTCCAGACAGTTATAAAAGCCCTGCAGTAGAAAATAATATGTTACAGCTAGCTCTATGACTGACAAAGTCAAAAGTTGGGTGTAAAGCAATAGGTATGCATGGGGTTTGTTAGTGTTGTGGTTCGTGCAATGCTGGTCCAATAGCGATGGCACACACAAACAGACACACGCACTACAAAGGGGAGGTGGGGGGGGGGTGTGTAGGTTCAATGAGATCCAGATATATGCAGCTATACAAACATTATTGTGCTTTCCTGTAGTTATGCACAACCAATCATGTTAATCATGAGTACCAGATACAACACAATAAGAATGATAAATCTTCTACGGTGATACGACGTAATGATATTTAATTTCAATGAGCTAAAATGCTGCCAAAAAATGATTTGCTTCAAGTTCAGAAAGAAGGAAGGGGAGGGAAGGGGAGGGGAGGGGAGGGGGCGATTTTTACAAAGATACAGCAGTACACTATGAATCCGTTATAACTAGTTCATTATGAGGTTGATGTCATATAAGGCCCTGGTATGCAATTGTTTGCTGCTTGGTGACCCCAATTTTACGCTTCTTCTTCTTCTCGACCCCCTCTTTTGACAAATGTTACTTTATGCGATCAATGGTCCTAAATTGTAATATATTGGGGTTTCGTATGGCAACTTTTGAAGTTATACAAAGGTATGTTCAAGATTTTTCTACATTTGTTCTCACAATTATCGACATTTCTCTCTTCCGATGTTTCTACGCCACCATCTAAATTATTTTGGCGACCCTGAAAAGGATGGAGACCCCATTTTGAATACCACGTCCCGAAGGCATACCACTATAGATAAGCGGGTCGAACGGTGCAATGAAGAATTTTCTCTTCCAATAAACTTTTGCTCAATTTGTAAAAGGAATTCGTATAACAAGGTAATGATTCCGATTATATAGAAAAGAACAATGACACGTTAGTTTTGAAAGAACAAAATTACTTGAACTGTATTTCCCCCTCTTCATGTATCGTTATATGAGATGGTCTTAAGGACTCCTGGGTACCCTTGGAAGTAAACTTCGCCCCTGGGTATCTGTCTTAACTAATGTATAGTCAACGGTGTACTTCTGCACGATTCTCATTGCTTTAGAACCGGCAGGTACCGTCAAGAATATGCGACGTCACAAACCCATTGTGACAGAGCCACAATTGGAACCATATGTCTATGTATTGTATTTGACTGCCTACGTATTATCCAATTAGGTCACGGAGGGCGAAGAGCTATTCCGTTTCATCATAGTGATTAACGATGTTTTGACGCACAGTTGCGGTTCGACAGCTTCTTTAACATTTCAGCCACTAGGTAAAAATTCGATTACCTGTTCTAAAGCTCGATTTAAGGGGACCCACCATTGGTCTTCTCTCAGGGGTGAAAATCATCTTGCCGAGCCTCGGTTACTTCGTATATGGCGAGCTGCAGGGTCGATGGGGAGGGGGTATGGAACCCCCAGAGAGGGAGGATAGATAATGGAAAATGAAGAAGAACTTAACTAAAACGGCTTATAAAAAATATATAAAAAACAATGGTTTATATCTTGATTCTAAAAGTAAGATGTGTTTCGCTAAATATAGCTCATCTTGATTGGTCCCACATTTCAATGTTAACATCGCCAACAGTTTGCACAAATTTCCTTCGAAAAAGCTTATTTTAAAAAACAGCAACGCATGAACCGGTAGGTAACTAATTATGGATTTCAGAGTTTGTAGTCAAGGAAGCACATCATAGCCACAAGGGTGCCGGTAAGGAATGACAAAGTGTTACCATAAATGAGTGACGCTTGAACGACAAATTGAGTCATACTACTATACGCCAGACGTATTTTATAGGGTGATGCTTCTTGTTTTTTTTTTGGGTGGGGGGGCGGGGGATGGTAGCATACTACCTACTATTTTCCCCATCGACTTAGCTAAATCGTCAAACGAATAACGTCTGTAAGGTTCACTAGTTAAAAGCTCCCCACACTGGATAGCCTAGTTCACACTTTGAGCAATCTTGACACCTTCAATTTTATGCTTCATAACCATGCAAAGTTTTAGCAACGGAAACTCGAAGCCTCCGTTTCTTGCAAACAAGCCTCTTCACTCAATATTCACCGGCAAACACATTTGATACGCGGCTCTTATGAAGGCCTAACATGTTCTTCAACTGCTTGAACTTCCCTATTTCTCTCAGCATATCATGCACTTCATCATCCAATGTGAAACAAACACAATACAAACAAAACAACAACAACAATTATCGCACATATCGAAGGAGATGTGCCCCTGTTGCTTCTTCGCACTTTTCATGAGATAGGGAGAATAATCAGGCTTTCCTGAGATAGAACCAATAGACCAATAACAACTCTATATGCAGTATGCCACTGTGTCAGCTAATAGTCAACAATTGCGCTCCTTCCGAAGTACGAGAAAAATGTGCCTATAGGTTATACATAATGTACCACTTTCTCAAATATCGAGGGTGGTGAAGATATGTATGTTCAACATCATGCATGTATATATATAGTGCACCTGTGGCGAACGATTTTATTTTCTTAAAATTATTCCCATATTCACAAATTTCATCATATAACCGCGAAGCGTAGAGTACCAAATAACCAGTTCAATTTCGCGGGAAGAACAAAAAAAAAAAAGCTTTCCAGAATATGTACCGCATGTTTATAGAGAGAATTCAGAAAAAAAAGTCCCGTTGGGTAATTGTTTTCAGTCTGACATTCCATAACTTTGGAGAATGAATGCGGAAACAGAAGTTTTACTTATTCAGTTGTTGTATTTTACGATTGCCTATGAGAGCTGCGAGCAAAAATATTTTATATTATGTGTGGTTCTCTGATGAACGTTTGGGCAACCTTAACCTGCTTTTACTTACGCCTCCCGCCCCCCCTCTTTTAAAAAAAAAGAAGAAGAAATAAATAAATAATGAAAATAACAAAATGAAATGAATAAATTCTGGAGCACTTTAGATTTAATCCTCTGGATTGGAATAATAATGAACGCTTGAAGGGAAATGTGGGAAGGGTGTGATTAACTTGCAAGCGGAATCATATACAGTCATATCTTCACGTTTCTTATTCTTCAAGGAATCGTAAGAATATCCGGGAAACAATTGACAATGCATGTATGCGATGACCCCGCACGTATTGTAGAAACTATAAGAGAATCTATTCTTCTATATATGAAAAAAAAAACTGAAAGGAATCGAGATATGAAAAGCGATTCTTGTTATTTTGTTTTGCGTCTGACTGACTACATGCACGTTACCGTGCTTATGTAGCTGTAGTTTTTTAGGCCTACACCTTGACGGTGTATATAGGCATAAATATTGAATTGTTATATATATATATATATATATATATATATATATATATATATATATATATACATATATATATATATATATATATATATATATATATATATATATATATATATATATATAATATATATCATTGTTATTATAATCTCTTGAAATATGAATCGAATCAAACTCAACTAATACTGAACATACTTTATTAAGTTTAATTTATGTGCGACAATTATAGTATTGTTTAAAGTATAGTTTATAGTATTGTTTAAAGCTATATTTACAACTTTCAAGTCAACCCCAATCTCCTCCATAGGCATCAGTAACATAATACATATATCGTTGCAATGACCATTAGCGAGCGTGATCGGAAACAACCCCCCCCCCCTCCCCCTCAAAATGTGTGAAATGCACGCGCATATAGCAAAACCCATAGTCATGACGCAAGGCTAGTTAGGCATGAGTCCGTAAATATAGTAAATTGATATCAGTGTCGGATCCAGAATGGGGGGGGGGGGGAGCTAGGGGTGTGGGCCGTGGTGAGGCGAATATGGATTGATAAGCTAATGAATATAGCGAAAAAGCGGTGCACAAGAAACATGTTTTTAACGGTGTTCCTGGTTGTGACCAAACTATGTTGGTAATGTTTTGGAATATCACCATTTATTTTTTAACTGAGACGGGCAAGGGTGAAGGGAGGGGCGGAGTGGCTCCGTCTGTGGATTATCATGGACATTAAGGAAACTTTGTCGATATAAAGTACCTTCGAATCGGAAACGGAGTTTATCCAGAAGGGTGAAATGAAAATAGTGATTATCCCATATTGGAGGATTAGTTTGTTCATTTTAATTTAATTTGAAGAATAGTCTTTTTAAATATGTAAAGTAAATGTAAAACATTTACAAATTTTGTTTCTGATTGTGAACGACTTTAACGTATACCGCACGTGTTTTTCTATATCCTGCTCGCCATCATGAGCCGTAGCTTATATAAAACGCCGATGGGTCATAACCGAAGAAGTCATGCCATCTTAAATATTTTGGAACGTGACCTTACTGTTGGTCCGGTTAGAATCGACCCAAGTATTAATTATATTATTATGTTTTCTTTCTCTCTCTCTCTTTGTATACAGCTTGTAATTGTAATTTACACGCGAAGAAATGTCGCTTCAATATGGAACTGTACCAACTCTCTGGTCGTAAAAGCGGCGGCGTCTGCTTAAAGTGTCGCCACAACACCGCAGGGAGGTTCTGCCATCATTGTAAAGAAGGTTTCTATACAGATAGTACTAAAGAAATCACGCATAAACATGTGTGCAAAGGTGAGCTTGCCTTTCATGACGAATGTAATTTATGATTATTAACTTGTAATGATTTCGCTTTTCCTATTTGTAATTAAACCCCCAAGTCGAAAGAAGTACCGTACGTTGACTTATAGCAATGATTAAGAGATTCCGATATTTTTGTGACTTTATAGTTATTGTATGCTGATTTTATACCTGATTGAAGTAACAGTGGGTCTTGACCACAGGCGTAGGAGCCCAATTTGATTGGGGGGGGGGGCGGGGCTGTAACGACTTGCCCGAAAAATATATCCAAAATTTTTCAACATGTTAATGTACATATCATATAGGCTTTTATATTAGTAATGGCGACTTATTCGGGCAGGCTTAGAACTTTATTTTAATTACCAAGGAGATTTTTTTTTTCAACTATTCATTTCCTTTAGCTACATCATTACAATTTATTTTCTTTCAGTAGGTGTCCAAAAAATTCTCAGCATATTGCCCGAATTTTCACAAAAATATTTGTTTGGGGGTGGGGGGGGGGCTGTAGCCCCAGCCCCTCCGCCAATGACAACTCATGAGCCCCAGTTCTCATAAACCTATAAACACACTGTCGCCTTTGGCCCTGGTATTCCAACTTTTGCTTCATCACCCCAATTCTCATCATCATCATCATCATCTTGCTGACCATATGATTGGCGAATGTTGTGACGCGTGGAAAGGGTCTACCGGGGAGGAAGGAGGCCCCCACCCCTTCGAGAATGTTTTACATGATTTAGAATGCTTAGTTGTCAAATGGGTGTATATTTTGCGACCTTTGAAGTAATTTAATTGCAAGGTAATTTCCCTGCATTTTCCCTCCACAAATTCGGGAATTACTTTTTCTTTTGGCGACCCTCCAAAACCTTTTGGCGACCCTAAAAAGGGTCGCAGCCCCCACTTTGAATACCAGAGGTATATGGAAACTGAGCTTAGTATGGAAGTAACCCTAGGTTCAATTCTCGAAGGCACATGAAGTTATGAAATATCCCGGTATTCCATCAACAAAAGAATAAGAGCGAGTTGAAGGGACTTTAATAACAATTGAGTTCACCCTATTGAGTGTGACGTCACTGCAAACGATACATGAAGGTTGAACGGCAGTAATGTACGATACATATTCGTGTATATTACTTCCAAAGTAGGCTGTGGTCCGGCGGAACAGACATGTTACGATAATACTAGTAATTGTAGATCACTTATCAATCGTCGATCAAATGATTAATAAAAGTGGCATTTTCATTGGATGTTTACACAGCAAGGGTTCTATGGCACACTTTAATCATTGACGTAAAAGATTGTTGTTAGAGCAAATAGAGATGACAAACATTCCTCTGTACAAGCTATATATACGTTAATCTCACAGTGACAGTGTTAAACTGAAGTTATTACAGGCCTAAGCTAGCCTTTGCCTAAAAAGGCAAGTAGGCATAGTCCTACCCCAGAGACGTTACAGGTCCCAACACCGGACTAATTTCCTATACATGAATGTTTAAAGACACTATATATTGTTAACATTGCATGTGCAACTTCTGTTGTTCAATCACGTAGTAAAGGGTGCCTATATAACTAGGCCTAGGACTGACGGTTACAATTTACAGTAATGAACAACCTAAGTTAAGCTTAGCCCTAACGTGAAGTAGCCTACAGCCAAGTTACACTGTGCACGAGAATATCATCAAAAACGTCAGTGTGTTTAAAACTGTCAAAGCCCTTTGGCTGCATTACAGGCAACTATACTATAGCAATAAGTTAAAGAGCAAATATTCTGCAATTTACAAAAAAAGAAGCAGTTTCCACATCACTTGTTTGTATAATATTTCTTGGTTTTGTTTGATAGTCTCTCACATTACATCTAGCAATTATCTTGATTTGACTTTGTAATCAACTTAAATCATAGACTACGGCTATACATCTTGGTAATTTTCCTTGACAGTATATATTGTACCCTTTAATGCACTTTATACTTAGAGTTATCTACTACTAGCTACTTAGATTTATCCATCATCCTTTCCACTTTAACTCATTTCAAGGATGATTTGTGACAGAAACTTACTAGCTCATCTGGCTAGCACTGCTTAATTTTCTTTGACCAACTGTGGATAATTGCTGTGGGCCTATTGGGGGTTTTGGCTGCAATAAAGTGGCAAATTTATCACAGAAAGTGAGCAAGAAGAGGAAATGCAGCCTTATCATTCATAAATAATATTCAATGTTGTTCATGATATATAAAATGGAGGAACTCATCTTTAATAATCCCATCAAATACCAGTACGAAATGAAGGAGCATGAACTTTTCTAAAAGAAGTAATTTTAATAACCTCAAAATTTTTAAGAACTCAAGCAAGACTAAGTTGATCAATTCAACCACGTATAGTAACAGAAGCTTGAGTACTCAAATAGAGTTGTAAAGGAGATTTGGATGAAACAAATTAAACTACTAAACAGACTTGTAATTTGAGTACAACAGCATGAGTAGAAGTACAAGTATAAGTTTCCTTAGTATGAGTACAAGTATAAGGCACTAAACATGAGTACCCAATTTTGTATCAGTTCCTACACTCTCATTTGACAATATCCAGAGTACAAATAAGAGTACAATTCCACACGTCTGAGTATCAGTACAGATGTAAACTGCAAATGCTAAAATATGGGTACAAGTAAAAATCTACTACTAAGATAGGAACCCAACAGATATATCTCCTGTCAATGTCTGAAATGTGATAAATATGATTGAAAGTCCTTTTTTTGTTAACAAACAGTAAACACATAAGTACTCATTTTGTTCCCCTAATAAATAGCTATTTTGTAATGCAAGAGTTTTGATTCTGTTTCAATTATCCTACAACTTTTTGTTTTTGATCAAACAAAATTGTTCAAATGATCTTTATGTGAAAATCATCTGTCAAACCAAATTGCAATCCGAGACTGAAGATACGTTTGCGAGTATTGCAGTCACACTAGAGGTGAAATTCCAAGGACATACACTCCCTACATTCCAAATTCAGTCTTTCAAGTAAATGGAGATGCAGGCTGTTTCCCCTCCAATATTTTGTTGATTCCTCTTTTACTTTCAGCATGCAATTGTCATCAGGTTGGATCCCTTGGTACTATCTGCAACCAAACGACTGGTCAGTGCCCCTGTAAGGATGGTGTAGCGGGACTCATCTGTGACAGGTGTGCCACAGGCTACCAGCAGAGCAAGTTATCTGTTGCACCATGTATAAGTAAGTAACTGACTTGTACCTTCATTGTAAACCTAAGCATGTTGTCTTCAAATCATCGGATATTCACAACCTAACAGAAGAGAAGAACACTGTGTTTTTTTTTAGGGGGGGGGGTGGAAATTTGAGTTCCATTTCAAGACTAGACAACACTAGAATGATTTATTTCATCATCATCATGATCAGTGTGGAAATGATCATATTAAATTTGAGTAGCTGTTCAGATATCATTGTTTAAGTATCCTGGCTGTTAAAATTTATTTTTGACAATTTTTAACTTATCATAAAACTAAAATGCCAACTTTTGTTTTTCTTTTTGGAACCTTTAACCAGAATGATAAATTTATCAAGTGTAAAATAAGATAAGAATAAAATAATTGAAAAATTTGAGGTAGTAATTCCAAGTTTAAGCAAACCATTAAGACTGCTCATGTTGAACATAATGAAATCGGTTTTCACAAGGAAATTTTCAAACTTTCTGTTGTCTCATTTCCATTTCTTAACTTCTAATTAAGCAGTTTATTATGTTTTTTTTTCCCTGTTTGGAAAACTACTTTATGTAATTGTTTTAATTACAAAAATCAGTAATATTTCTAAATTGCAAATGACATTGAATTATTAAAAGAGATATGGCAATACTTGAGATTTCAGAGAGGAATTTTGCTGACATTCCAATTGTCAAAATTTAGTGAATGAAATAGCAAAACAATAACTAACTTTGCTGTTTGAAATAAATTGGTAAATGAGGCTGTCAAAGTTGTCACCGAAAAATGAAAACTAAGATTTATGAAATGAATGATAGATAATGATTACAGAACATTTGCATAATTTCTAGTCGGCATTTCCTATTTTTAAAATTTCTATAGCAGCCACACTTGTTATCCCTTCACTTATAGACTTCATGTATCATGCACATTCCAAAGATCACATCCCTTCTTATCATTCTCTTTTTATCGGTTTGCTCTTTTTTAAATCACCTCTTCTTTTCAATCTCTCATCTCCTTGATCATTTGCATATTTTAAAGCACCCTTTTAATTATAAAGTAGTGCACTTCTGTTTTTCTTCTTCTAGTTCTTATTCTACTTCGATTTATTTATTTATTAATTTTTATTTTTTCACCTATTCTTTTCTTCTCTACTGCCTCAAATTTTTCTCCCACGCCTGTGCTTCATCAAATGTAATATTCATCTACCTGTCTACATATAGAAATCAAAGGTAATTATATATCAGCACTTGTTTATTGGCTTCTCACCGATGTAGACAGGGACGGGCAGGGGTGGGGGGAGGAGGGGGATGGGATGGTGGAGATCGAGGAGGTATGGCGAGATGTGGAAACAGTCGATCCTTCTGCAAGGGGTTATAACCTAAACAAATGTCCAATTTATACCTTTAAGTATTCATATAATTTTGCTCAGAAACAATAAAACAATAAGAAAACCTTTCCTTTTTCCATTCTGCACCATAGAAAGGTGTCAGTTTCAATTTTGTTTCTATGACTCCACCTTTCCCACCAACAAAGTTCACCTGAAGTACCTCTCGCCATGGTCCTCATCCACCTCCCTGACTGTGCTGTCATTGTTTCAAGCCTTTCAGATCTCTGCCTCTCATTTCATTTTCAAAACCTCACTTTCCATTCCATTATAAACACAACCCTTACTCATCCCTAACTCTATCATCTTCTTATGCATCATATTTTTGCATTAATTAATCACACACTAATGAGGATGTTCTTTTTGTGCCAAGATTTTGTACCGTTCACAGAGTTGGAGGGAATGATAAAAAACAGCAAAAAAAAAACTTTGAGCATAGTGTTCAGCATGAGCTTTTTTTGTCAATTTTTTACACTCGGTGGATACATTTATGTTTGGAAACCCGAAACTATACTGACATTCTGTTATATTGGCATCCAATTTTGTTAAAACATTTTTATTGTGCAGTTGATAACATGAGTTGGTTTACTTTCATTCAAATTTAAATACTCACCAAAAAGTTTGCTGTTGTAGAGGTTTCTGCTCTCTAACTCCATTTGAAATGCATTTCCTTAAAATTATATTTTAATGAATGAGTGATGAATATTAAAGAATACGAAATTAATAATGCACTTGGATCCTTGGTTGAAAAAAGAAAAGTTAAATGTATGGGACACAAAATGTTGACTGAATGGTATGTTATGACTCACTAACAAGGAGCAGCCAAATTGGTTTTAAATGCATAGACGGCTTAATTAGTTGTATTAATTGGACGCATTTGATCTTGACGATTGAGAGTGAATGATAAGAGGCCCTCATATATAATATCCTGGTCATGCCATTATGTACATTAAATGAAGAAATATCACTTTTTTGCCAGATCCCTATTTACAATTAAAATAAACATATTGAGTATATTTTACTTTCAGATAAATTCACAGATCTTATAATCAAATCGTTTGCAAACAAACTAGAATGATTTTATTTATTTACAAACGTCCTCGACTTGCGTATTTAATTTCTCATAGATCTTTCCTTTGACCAGACTGTCATATATATATAATCTCGACAGTTTATTTTCACAAATTAATTTATTGACCCTTGCTTTACAACTGATGTTAAACAAGGCGTCCAGTCGTTGGCAGAGGTTCTCCTAATTTTATTTTTTTCTGTTTTGAATAGAGTTTATTTTTTGCCTGTGTAAGTGGAAGTAGTGTAAACACATTAAGCCTTTTTTCAGAGGCCAGGTAAGAATAACTAGTACAGTACACCCTGACCTTTGTAGGTATCTCAAACAGTCCATTTACATCAGTGCTAATAACGAGCCTCACCATAACTTCATCAGGCTGGCCAGTGTACTCACAGATCACAATGACAACCAGGCAGTTCATAAACAGGTGTAAAAAAGAGGCTAATTTTCGGAAGCAGTTGAGCATAACTGTCAATTTGCATAAGGCTTGTAAGTAATTGGTTGTTTTCTTAAGGGAGCACCTATAACAAATAAAAACCCATTTACTTGGTACGTTTTGGAGAGGTTTCACCTTGCCTTCTCTTTCTCTGTTTTCGCTACAGACCAAAAAAAAAAAAAAAGATAAATAAATAAAGAAAAAATAGAAAAGGAAAGACAAAAACTGATTGTCAAAGCTGTGTGTTTTTTTTCTCTAAAAAGACTGAGTAAATTTCTAGCTAAAAGGGGCCATGACCTGCTGGACAAGAGTAAGAAGGAAAGAAGTAAAAAAAAATATAGAAACAAGTGTAAAAGACATTAGGGCGTGATGTAAATACAGTGATTCCTAAGATTACTCGATCATGATTCTTATATGAAAAAGCAGAGTTTTGCGTTTTCCTAATATAAACAGCTTTTACTTAACCCGTCGAGCATTACTCAAAATAACAATGCAAGCAATAAAACTAAGAGAAACCTATTTAAAAAAAGTTTTTGTTCAATGAAGGTTAATTAGTAAGTCAATATTAAATACAAATCTTTTTGGTTTTCAACATTTTATCTCCTCAGAAACGTTTTTCGTTATTAGTAAAAAATTCACATTGGAGAATGTCTGTTTTAAAAATTTTTGCTTCATTATTTGAAAGTGAAATTCGACTAGCTAATGGACAACTTTGTTTGAAATTGATTACAGCAGAGTGAAATATGTTTTGTCATGGCCATCGATTTGAAAATGTTTTTTTTTTTTCATTGTTTCTTTCATATTATTGTCATTTATCATTTATCCACAGAGGAACATAATCTTTCCTACAAAATGACATGTTGATGAAATTTTAATTGCTAAAGAATATAACATGACCAATATTTCCCAGATATCGTATCTTGAGAATAATCCCTCAAAAAGATTACAATAAGGAAATATAACCTGTGTGTTAGTGCTTTAGTTTGGGGCAAGATATTAGGATGGAGTTTTTCAACAAATTATGTGGATTAATTTTTTTTGTTTTGGATAAACTTGTCTGGGCTCTTTAAAAAATACCAAGAAAGATCAAACCTGATGATGAACCCTGTGTACAGCTGTTCAACTCATTTTACTCGATTGTTAATACCAAAGTCAAACTCAAATACTTTGAAAAGTTTCCAAGCAAACACATTAGTTTACAGCCATACCATTACAATAACATATTTTCATGCATAAGTACCATTCCTTTGTAAAAACGTTTAATGACTTTTGAGAAATTCCATGAGAGGTCTTTCCAATAAAGAGCTTGAACCATGTATTTTATTACATTTTTGGGGTATTTTACTTTGTTGGGGGGGGGGGGGGGAGATGGTAGGGTCCATATTTTGGTCTTAACTAGTGGAATTTGCTACAACTTTGGTCTATCCTATCGCTCATTCAGTCCTGAGTTTATACCGAAGTATTGGTGACTTTCATCACGTTCTGCTAGCGATTCTTGTTAACTTGCCCAGATGCTTTCTTTCCACCCTTGCCTCGCCCCCCCCCCCCCCCCCCCCACCACCTTTCATTTCATTCGAAAAGCTAAATGAGGAAACTGTTTTATAAAGCAGTCAGATTTTATACTGTGGGTTTAAACCTCCCCTCAGGCTCAATCTGTAACAATCAAAACTTTTGGATTTGCCAGATCTCGAGCATGGTTATGAACTCGGTATCGTCTCCGAAGGGGTCACGATTCGCAAGACTAGCGAGTTTCCACGGAGACGATAATCTCATAACATAACATGCCGACTGTAATCCAAAACTACCAGAGGGATGGCTTGCCTATCAAGCTTCCTTCTCAAGAAACCCGGTCGGGAATAAGGCGAGGGGGAATTGGCTCTCATCGTCTGCCAAAGATTTGCATCCTTTTCCTTGAAGATGTCTTTGTCAAAATTGTAAATTTATACAAAACAGCTATTTACACAGAGTTGAATTTCACACAGTCTCTGAATTTAATTTTATTATTAATTACGATTGGAGCTTTGGACAGAATTCTAGCTCTCTGTGTTTTTTTTTTCCTACTTCTTCTGGTTTTGGTTGGAATTGTTAGTATTTTTTTTGCATGTGCTGAATGATAGAAAAGAAAACAAGAGTAAAGGATGAGAAAATGAAAGAGAAAGAGACAGATGGAAGAACCAAATTGAATTTCGAACCATTCTGACAATTTACTTCCCGCTTAAAATTTCGAAGGTTATAGCTCAAAAAAATAAATAAATCGGAAATGAATAAAAGAAAAACATTTATCACACTCTATCTATACTTTACCCTGCTTTAAAATTGTTTAATAATTTTCTATTTAATGTACCAAATGCAAAAATAGTTTGTATTTAGATCCTCCTGCAAGCAGGAACTCGCGAAGAAGCCTCATTGGCTTATCAAAGCCGCAAGCTGACCAAAGTCAGTCTCTAACATTCATATTTATGATTATGAATTGTCAATTGTCAACAACTCTGTAACTGGACGACATACATTAATCTAGGAATGACTCAAACCGGGGACCTTATGATTGGAAGGCACCGGCGTTAACCACTGAGCTAAACACTCCTAGTTTGGAAATTTCTTGTAACTTTAGGCACACTAAAATGTGGCAACAATTGTATACTGATCTTTTTTCTCCTTCTTTTGATGGTTTAAAAATATTGCCTTCTAAATGTGCTAAAAATTCAAATGTATCTCCTCGGATGTAATTTTCACTCATTTTAGCGTTTGATTTTCCTAATAGTTGACCAAGTGTCAAAAGATGCCGGGGGGGGGGGGGGGGGAAGGGAGGGATGAGGAATTTCAGAATCTCCATGAAATCCTTTTGAAAACTTAAATTTGGAGGGTTGATAATGAATGATTTTTCTTTAATAGGAGACTCTATATTGTGTCCCGGCTTTGCTGGAATTACTATAGCATTGAAACTTATGGATACACCAGTTAAATTTAACAGTTTTATTTAACTTGTAACGTTGTAACAATGTTTGCTATTTTCACCTTTGGGGTCAATGTAAATAAGCTCTACGTAAGCATGCCTTTAATTTTATACTAACAACTTAGTTTTCAACACTTGTGCAAGACTCACTTTACTAATTAATGCCAGGAAGAGACATGACACCAAACATTTTCTTCCATGTGTATGACATAGATGCTTACCATATGAACAACCTTCCCCCCCCCTCTCTCTACCCCATCACTACCCTACCATTCCCCATCCCATCCCATCCATAACCCCTCTCTTTCAGGGCAAAATCTGTCTGGAAGATATCAATAGTTACTAACTTGCCATAATGAAAGGATTTCAAATTGATGTCTTATTGACTAAAATGAAAATTAATTTTCTGGAGAGTTTTATCTATTCATGTCATCTACATATCATTTGAATTAATATTCTTTTCTTTTCTACTTTTCAATTGTTACTTCAGAAATCCCTACTCCATCAATCCCTGGCACCTCTCAAGAAAATGGAGGTAAGTACATTGATTTGCATATTTAATGCATAAGAGGGGGTGTCAAGGGTCAGATGGCGTTGGAAATTTGCATAATGATACAATAAGGATTCTTAAGCTTTTGCATATTAATTTTTTTTTTATCATCATCATTGTTGGAATAAAATATTTTGATTTACCTGCAAGCTTACATCTAATATCTAAATATAAACTTTTCTTTATGTTTATTCCTGGATTATTGATTGCCTTTCCAAACTCTCTCTCTATCTCTCTTTTTGCTTGAGTCATAATGAGAATGTTTAAGACAGACACCTTTATAATTTTTTTCCATGAAATTGTCTTTTTTTAGAACTCCAATTGAAAGTGGCCTTTAAAGGATGAATACTTTGTTGTTTATAATAAAGGGAAAAGAGTGTTCCTTGTTCATCTCTGTGGTAGTGAAGTTATTTTTGGTGAAACATTTCAAATTGTTGTACCAGATAGCAAAAAGCAAAATATATTATTTTATAATGGAAGTTCACAGAAGTTTTGATGGCATTATTGCCATGAGATAACCAAATTATGAATGGCACACTATTCAAATATAGATTATAATTAAATTGGATAAATTTTGCACTTTTTATAGGTAAGTTTCATAATTTGTAATATTTTTTTGGCTCCACTCATCACTTGAATGAAATTTATTTATTTGTTTTGTTTATTAATTTGTTTTATCACAAAAAAAAATTACAATGTGAAGGGAAGTCTTCTATAAAGCCTGAATTGGCTTAACAGAGTAGAAGACTCCCTGGTAAAAAGAAGAAAGAAAAATATAATATTAATATTATATTATGTAATATAAGTTTATATACTTTTATATAATATTATATAATTTTATAATATATATATATATATATTATATGATATTAAAATAAACATAAAAAAATTATTAATCAGTATCTAGCCAGTTTAAGCTGTTGGTTTTCTTCAAGTAAAAGAACCTACATCCTCAGGATTTGATAGTAATATGTAGGAGTTCTGGTTGTAGACTGCAGCTAATGATAAATACAGAATACATACTCTTTAAGTTATTAAGTTGTGAAGAAAAAGACAAACTGTCTAACAGGGCCACCGAAGGTGAGTAGACAATTGCATGCTGGGAAATCAGGCAGGAATGCCGATTGAATCAGATAAAATAACACCACCGTTTCCTGTTCTGTTGGAAGAGAAACTCCATAAAACTCTCGGTATTCATTGAGGAGAAAGAATTGTCAGAAATCTTTACACAAGGCTATATCCCTGTGGACTAACTTTCACTTTTTATGTCCACCACTTATGAAATAAAAAAAAATCATATTTTATATGAGAAGTATATTTTGGGAAAGACATACCAGGAAATTATTGGTGGGGTGGCATTTGGCTCACAGGGGTTTAACTTTATACATCTATACAGCTCTTCTTTGTGAAACTGAAATAGACTGGTGGTTTATGAATAGATAACTTTTCTAAAGTTAGGTTAAATTTTGATAATCAGAAATGCCCCCTAAAATAGGCTACCAAAAAAAGGAAAAAAAAGAATGAAATAAGAAAAGAGATGAAAGAGAAACTAAGGAAGAAAGAGAGAAATTAAGACTATAAAGCAAGAAAGGAAATTGGCTGACAATTATGAGAAAGTGAATTTACGAGAATGTGGTACACGTGGATAGCCCAAGACAGGAATAGTACGTGGGCTTACAGTTTATTGTTAGTGGGATAGAAAAGGTTATCCAGTGGTCAAAATGTGGGTGATGTGGTAATTTTAATAAATAATAAAGAGCCCCTGCAATTATGACAGGTGCTTCATAAATATATATGCAGAGATTTGATAACCGTCTTTAAATAAAATAAAATCAGAAAATCAGAAAAAAAAAAAAAAAATCCTTTTTTAAATCTGGCAATTTAAAATTTAAACCTGCTCTGTTCCCCCCCCCCCCCACATTTGCCCCTCTTACCTAGTTTTATTTTCCTTAATACAATTTTTGTTCTCTCCATCGTTACTGATTGCGATCAATTTTGTTTTTATGCGAGATTAGGTTCCACACCGGCCACTGTATAATCGTGACAATTTGTCAGCGGGAATGCTTCCTTATTATTTTGTAAAATTTGGGTAAAATTACCCTTGATTTTAATTTAACTTTTGGATTGTAGTTTGGTAGTGATGAAGATTTATGATGGTTGATGCTAGGGCTTTCGTGCAGATGTGACTTCAGTTCCTGCATCAACATGTTTTAAGGGAGACCGGAAAGTGGGAAGAACACCCGTTGGGTTGAGGATGCAGGTGACCTGGAAGGTGGGTGGGGGTGGGGGGGGTGGGGGACTGGGAAAAAAATCACATGCTGACAGTAATAAAGTAAATTTAAAGTCTTGCTTCAGTATTACAATGAGAAGGGGAAGGGGGGGAGGGGGAGGAGACAGGGATAGGGGAGAAGACTAAAAAGAGCCACCAGCGTTCTCCCTACCATAATTTAGCATGCAGGACAAGGGTCCACAGGGAGACCCTCTTTGGCCTTTTGTGTCATAAATGAATCTGTCTATTTGCACTTGTCGAGTCGAGATATACTCTCTTCAGACGAAAGTTTTACTGAGATACCCGGGTGGTCCGGGTTTTCTGTTCCTTTGGTCTGCTGTAGGTACAAGCGGTGATGGGCGGAAGCATTTTATAAGCATTTTATATGACATTCACTCTGTTTACAGGAAATCTGTCAGAACAGATTTGTATCTGAACGGTATCGAGGTATTTGTTTTGGCATTGTCATTCTACCCCTATCGCTAGGAATGCGTCCAACCCCCACCCCCCCCATCTATCGATCCCTCACATTTAGACTTCTTTACGTCCCTTCTGATTCCTTCTTCATCTGAACTGTATTGTCAGTCAACATATGCAACTTTGAAAAAAGTTAAATACTTTGCCCTATCTTCTCATTCACCCATCCCAAAACTGCTGAAGGGGTCATAGAAATTGTCAAACTCCCCCTGCAGCCCTGTCTCTCTCGAGAAAGTCGACCGACTAAGAGACTACGTTCCTGTTGTGAAGATCAATAGCCTACAGGGTTTGTTTCGCTATGATTCTTTCAATGAGAAGGGAACAGTCGATTTGTATCGCCGACCGGCGATCATCTACACAAGGATATCACCTCAAAATTGAACATCTTTCATCTTCATAAATATAACACTTTTTTTTTACCCCGTTTGGCATAAAAGGCAGTATTTTTAATCTGGAAAAATGAGCAGAAAAGGATATGTTTGTGTGTTTACAAGAGGAAAAAAGGGCAGCGGAGATGAATATACCTCACTGTTTTCAGTTAATATTAAGAACTTTAATCTTAGGGGTGTTTACATTTGCCAGATCAATTTAATAGGCTTTATGAATATTGCTTATCATACGAGAAAAAGAAGGCCAAAAAAAAAAAAGAGAAGAAAAATGGGGCAAGTTGACAGTGTTCTTAGGAATCACTATTTTTTCGATAATAAACTCCACGTCGTGCTGGTCATATATCGGTATGATATATGTCTCATGTTTTGATTAATTCTTTGTCATTTTTATACTGAGTGTAATTCCTCCCCTATGGTAAAAAGTGACATACACTAGTACAGTACCTGCCTCTAACACCTTTAAAACTTCAAAATAAAATAAAACTGTAAGCAAACTGCTTATCCACTAGAGAGCCTGTGTAGGAGAATGTGTAAAAGTAAGTTGGCCTGACGTTTCGAACTTATATATCCAAATCAGAAGCAGTTTGAAATCTCTGTTTCATAATTATTCTCATCGTGAGAGGAATCCTTTTAATTGGGCAGGATTGAATCTTCCGAAAGCGTGGGAGAAATTTCCTATCAATTTTTTTTTCGAGGGGCAACTCAAAAGTGAAAAGAGGTACAGATGATCCCTATAATGGTCATAAGTATAAATGTTCCCCCTCCTCTCCCCCTCCCACCCCCTTCCCCTGAATATGCTATAAAGTGTGAGGATGTTCGCTCATACTTCATCAAGCATTTTTACTCCCACTATTAAAAGTAGTGATTCTCACTAAGAGCTTTAATTGTCTATTTTAATAATTATGAAAGGCTGGGAATAAATTTGGATGATCAGCTGTGAGGATCGTACATTTTGAAAAACGTCAAAACAATTTCCAGCATGCTTAAAATTTCCGAGTGAATATAACTGAAGACCTTTTAAAGAAAGTCAATATTAAATTCGACTGAAATACAGTCGTGAAAATGTTTTAAAGTTATTTCTAACTAGGACTCCAGACATTTCTACTATAGAGTCCGTCTGTGGATGATTTAATGGTAGACTATACAATTTACAATTGCAATTTTAAATTATGTGGAAGGTGGTTATTTAAGCTGTTCCCAGATCTGCCTAAGAAACTAAACAACATCAAAGTCATGCGGTAAAGGAAAAACCATCAATTCGCTTTTAAATATATTTAATAAGATGTAAATTAATTCATTAAGCAATCCTCTATAAGGTCATGATGTCTGATTGATTAATGAATTATTCATTGGGAGAAATGCTTTGAAATCGCTTAGAAGTGAGATTACTTCGTCGAGCAGGTTCTGTAGTAGCACTTAACATTTAAAATGCTCACTTAGAAAAAAGGAAAAAAAAAAAAATAGTGGGAAGGAGGCTTTCGTTTCAGGCAAGGAACATGGCAACAACAAGACGTGACACCCGATTGCACTTGTTGAGAAATACCAACAGCTGAACTAATGTAAAGCTGTCTGAAGCTATTGGGACACAGATTCTTTGCTGTATGATGTTTGAAGGAACTGAGAAATTGCACAGCAGGGTGAAAACTAGATCACACAATTTGTCATCTTCCTGGTGAATCCCTGAGTGTAACAGTGATCTAGTTATTCCATTGTCGAAGAGAACTTACACAGCTTAGGCTGACATGGAAACCTGTGTATTATGTAGTGACGATGTTTAGCTTGATCAATCTGTTCCTTTCCAGGAAGGGCTTGGTGAATGTAAAACTGTCTGGACTGCGATATGAAAAGGGGTTGTTATTTTAACGTTCTGTACAATAGTGATTTCACGACTAGACAGATCTTGTCTTAATTCTTGGGTTTAAAGTTTGAGCCCTGAAGGAGGTTTTTTTTTGGATACAGTGGAGGAATCCATAGCTTGTCCCATTTTAAATGGGTATACCAGACTGGTAAAAACAAAATGATGCTTCTGATGTGAATTATACATGAGATGAATCTAGGTTGCCTTTATCTGCGAGCAAGGAATGAACTTTACAAGACAATCACATCTTATGTTCACGATGTTTCTCTATGAACAGATAAAACTTGAAATTATTCAGGAAACTTTTTTAAGGATAGTAGATTAAAGAAAAAAACAAAAACAAAGAAAAGAGACCAAAACAACAAAACAAAGTAGAGAGCAAAAAGAAATATAGTCCAAAAAATCCAAAGTACAAAGTGGCAAAATAATATATTCAGTTACCTATTATAAATTTATATACAACCTGCTTCTGTGATAATTACTTGTGAGTACAATGCAGCCTTCCATTTAATACCAATGTTACATTAATCGGAGTGATTGATGAAAAGTCTATTCCACATCAGTAAATATTTACAGCTACAGATCATTTTTTCTGTCTCTGCTAGTAAAGCTAGTTTCTTGGTTTCAGATAATCCGTAAGAACAGAATAATGGCAAGTGAGGTAATGATAGGGTGGAACCACAATAATAGAGCCACACTCCAGAAAGCACACTGGTAGAGAAATCTGTGGTCGGGCCTTTAGGGTATCTACAAAATACTGTCCTTCAAGTGAAAAGCCATTCCCAGTAAAACTCAAAAAGTTTTTAAGTGGTTTTGTTGATAAAGTCCTTTTTTTTCAATTTTTGTTTGTTTGTTTAGTCAACTCTGCAATTATAACTCAACTCAGCAACGATGGGAATTTTTTTTTTTTTAAAGTCAATTTTTTAATTGCGTCGTCATCTTTTCATTACGGTCATTGACTCATTTAACTGTAATTGACTTATAATTTTATACGGACGTCAACCGATGAATTAGGTACTTTAATTGAGGTCGTTTGGGTTTATTGAAGAATTCTAATAATACACAGGTTGGGATCGACAAGTAGGCTTTACTTCTACCTTAAGTGATGCAATTGGTGCTTTTGCTTAATAGCCCATTGAAGTATATATATATATATATATATAAATAAACAACATAAAAAAAACCCAGTGACAATGCTGTACCTCCACGCACACAGTATAACATGAAAAAAGTCTATCCTAGTTCTGATTTATCCCATAGAAACCACTGGAAACAGATTTAGGAAATGAAATTATCACCCAGTATTTTAAAATGATAACAAATTGATACATGTCAATGGGTCATCATATCATCCCATCTACTTCCAACAAACTTTGACAAGATTGTGAGCGCTTTCATGCAATCGTGTTATTTCAGTTCAGAGATCCTTTTAAGAGTGTAGATCATGCAATTAGTAAAAATAATGATAGCGCCCTTTGTTGAAGAAAAACGGATCAGGGGCAGGGGTTAGGGTTTGTGGGGTAGGTCAGGGGTTAAGGTTGGTGGGGTAGGTCAGGGGTTAAGGTTGGTGGGGTAGGTCAGGGGTTAAGGTTGGTGGGATTGGGCAGGGGATAGCGTTGGTGGGATATGGCAGGAGTAGGGTTGGTGGGATAGGGTTGGTGGGGTAGGGTTGGTGGGGTACGGCAGGGGTTAGGGTTGATGGGAAATGGCTTGGGATGGTTTTGATATGTTCTGATAATAAAGACAAGACTGCCATCAGGGATACAATATTCATGTTACATAACCAAATGGTATTAGTAAAAAAATTAAAATAGTATAAAAGAAATATTGAGGTGACTAATTCCAGACTTGCATACAATATGAAAGCGGCTTTTGAGACTAAGATAGGTCATTCTGTCCTCTTGTCTGTCGTTAACCGTTACACCAGTTAACAGGTGGGGTTTATGTGGTCAGTTTGTCCCAGGCCACATTTCTAGAATCAATAATCTAAAAAAAAGGGAGAAAAAAAAGTTGAAGAAAAATTTTACCAATGTGATGAAAGAAAACAAGTTACAAATCTATTAACAGCTTGTAAAATTGCATGATAAGATATAATTTGTGGGATGAAAATATTTCAATTGAAACAATAACTTGAATTGATATCTAAGATATTTTGTGGATTAACAGCCAAAAATGACCTCAAATCAATGAGAAAAGTATGTCACATACCCCATAAGATTTGAGCTATATATAACTCTAAATTGGGGCTCCCTCTTTTCAGGTACAAGTTGTGGCAAGCATATCCCAAAAGAGAACTCCCTTGTAGGAGTTCAATCCCTGCTACAAGGTGCTCATAGGTGATCATGTATGTGGGTCGACTTTTTACAGAATATGGCTTTCTGCTATGAAAGTGGGCCACATCTTCCCTTGAACTGTGCAAATTTATGGGTAACGATTTCATAGGCAGACTAGTTACTTTATCTTTCACAGTTTTCATACTGTACCAAGGGCGGCGGAAGCACTTTTAATCTGGGGGGGGGGCACCGATATCAAAGGGCACTTTGTAGAAATTCGATTGGACTGATGCAGCCTATATTTAGTACCCTTTATAACTCTTATTGTATTATCTTATTTGTGTATACACATCACTCCATCAACGCCCCCCCCCCCCCTCAAGGAAAATATGTATACTAGCACTGCAATATCCAATGTGCAAATTGGGAAACAAGGAACAAGTTTTCTTTTGAGACAAAATGAGGTAAAATCATGCTATTTGCTAATGTAGGAATCTTCCGAATTAGAGTTTATTTCTTGTTAATATCTTAACTAATTTTTTTCCATTCAAAATAGCTTTGAGTTTGACCCACAGAAATTCATTAAAAGTCAGGGGCGTAGCCAGGATTTGCAAAGTTGTATGCACGACTATCTGAGCGGAGCGCCACCATCGGTTGGCGCGGAGCGTACTAGAAATTTTTTGGTTTTTCAAACCCCTCAGATGGCCGGAAACGGCCCTTCCCGAGTGTTCATTCTCGTTCCCTGGCCTCTTGCTAACTTGAGACACCTCAATTTTTATGTAGAAAAAGGGCACATTTTTAACCTGGGGAAAAGTGGGGGGGCACGTGCCCCCCCGGTTCTGCCGCCCTTGTACTGTACCCTTTAATTGCACTTCATTTCCCCACGCAAGCAATCCCTCCTCCCCCCAACCTCCTGTAATGAGATGGAAAATCCACCTTTGTGTGATTGGATGTAATTCACATCACAAAAGTTAGGAAGGCACTAGATTATTTAGGATAAATTTGTAATTACCCACTGTCACCAAATGAGGCTTTGTTTTAAGATCCATGAAGAAGATATGCAGGGATGTGTCTGGTTTCCTAAAATGTAGAAGAGAAAATTTGAAGACTCAAAAATTAAGAACAAAAGTGACTGGCTTCCTCGCCAGAAAAAAAAAGTGAAAATCATTGGCTTTCAAAGCCGCAAGCTGACCGAAGTCAGTCTCTTAGATTCATATTTAATGTCCATGATTATGAATTGTCAACAACTCTGTAATTGGACGACATACATTAATCTTGGAGTGACTCGAACCGGGGACCTTATGATTGGAAGGCACCGGCGTTAACCACTGAGCTAACACTCCTGACATGACTCTCTGTGTTTGATTGCCAATTTCTGGTAATATTTTCAAATCTAAAAAATAAATTTCCCAAAACAAAATTGCAAAGATCAAAGCGATAAAGACATCCTCCATCTTTATTCCAGCAAATTTTGGCCAACAGTGTGTAATTAAAGATTCCATGTAAAAAATATGAAATGTAAATTTAGAAACTTACTTTCATCATTACATGTTTTAAAGTTTGGACCTTTATAAGTGATTAAAAGTTCTACCCATGGATCTGTCTGTCTGTGACATTTTGCCTCACATTGTTTTATCCATTGGAACAGTGCTATGAAAACATTTGTACCAGCCTCTTTTTTCTTCCTTTCTTCCCTCCACTATTAAATGTTATGAATTAATGGAAATTTCTCATTAAATTTTGTGATTTAGTTATGAACTAGGTGAGAGTCTTGTTGAAAGCTCATGGTGAGTGCATTAGAAGAGATTTGAAGTGGGTTTTTAAAACGTGATGGATTCGAGATGTAAGGCTGTTTCAAAAATCTTTCAGAGAGTAATGACCTGTGAGGGGATTGCCAACTATTATTACTACTTTGATTATGGTACAGTGACTTTCTGGGTGGAAACTGAGTAAAGTTTTGGTATTGTAAGTCATGACAAATTGGTGGTGAAAGCTAATAGGCTGGACAGTTTCTAAGAAAGTGGGTATCCCTTATTGCTGCTGCAAATGTAACTAGGTCAATATTGTGATTTGTCCTATTAACATGTGGCAGTGTTTGCTGATAGTACTTTGGGAAGCCAACAAGGTCAAAAAGTCTGTTGGGTCAATGACATCATGGTGGGAGTGAGGTTCAGATTAAACAGAAGTTCAAAAACTATAACTTGTTGAATAAGTTTGAAAGAATCACTGCAGCTATATTTAAGCAACTTTTTGTTTTTTGCAAGGATATGGGATGGGGAAGCAAACCTCTGAGTTTTTGATAACCGATTAACCATGCCAAGAATTAACCGGCTAACCATCAAAATTGAGCTGGTTATCCATCGTCTAGTCGAGGGTCTTAGTGATCCTTTCTCCAGATTTTTTTTGCCGATGTCAATCATTCTGAAACATTTTGAGCGCAAGAGCACATCTTTTTGTTCTTTAACTGATTTATTTTCCATGGTGGGGGAAGGGATATGGTGACCCCTTCATCTCCTCATCCCCCCACCCTGGGGAATGACCATGGATGAATTTGTTTATGAAACAAAGTTTACAAATAAACAAAAACAGATAAAATAAGAGAAAAAATAACTAAATAAAGAACAAAAATAATTTTTCTTTTGAAAGATGATTCTTGAAAGACGATGTACTTAAAATTCTCTCAGCTTCATTGGGATGTTAAACCCCAAGGACATCAGTTATACTTATACAACGATAGTGTTAGCATAGATACTATGGTTATATTGAGTAGTCAAATATATGAAAAAAATAGTAAAACTGGAGAAACCACAGATCCAGTTCAATACTGTTTCTTGGAAAGTACCAGATTTCACACATACTAGGTGTTTTCTCTCAGGCAAAATGTGGTTCAAAGATAATAAGGCAGAGTTTCAAAACTTTTGTACTCATATTTCATTCCAAATTATTCTTTTTGCAAAATAAGGTTTGAATTTGTGGTTTACTGGTTTCAGTTGTTCAGGGAATATATTGTTATTCCTAGTTTGTAAATGTGGAAAAAATGGTGTCTATATGCACACTCTTTTTAATTTTACAACTACAAAGTATATTTGTATTTTTATGTATCTGTATGATTTATACCTTGGTCGTTATGCTTTTTTAGGGGGAAGGAAATATTTCTGAACACATAAATTTCCATGTGATTCTAAACTTTAACAGTACGCCCCCCCTTCCCCTTTCCTCTACTCTCCTCCTCCTCTGTTCCTCTTACTTCATTATCTCACCCATCCCAACACCGATAAACTTACAGGAAGCTTTCATTCTCTTGGCATATCCCTTGATGCTGTATTATTCTTCAATTCTAACAGTCTGTACTTTTTAGTATATACATTTCCACAATCTGCAAGCCATGTGTTTTACCCATTACAAAATGACTGTATTTAGGGGAGATTTGTGTTCTTGTTAAAAAGAAATCCCAAGTTTGACCTGTGGCTAAATTTGAATCACTTAAACATCAAATTGGATCATCAGATGAAAATTGACGTCCACGGTTGTTATGCAAAACATGCTTGTAGCAAGTCTGGGGGCTTTTATTTGTTTGCTCGTCCGTCTGAGAACAGAAATCGAGAAAGTTCAAAGGAAATGGCAATTTTGTTCTGATATAGACCCCATTACTATCCACTCTCTAAATCTGTTAAATCCATCTCGTATAATAGCGGCAAAATCACATGGCTTTGTTGGGACTTTTTTTTTTTTTGGTGGCAAAATAACTTCAGGGGAATTGGCCTTAGTTTATAGGAGGTTGTCTGTCAGAGGGTGGCTTATAATGGCCCCTAAGTTGCAAAAACAGTTTGAGGAAACTAAACCTTAAACTTGCAAATCTCTTTCTGTTTTCCAGCTTCTTGTCCGGCATCCTGTAACAGGCGGTTGACCCAGTCGAAATTCTGTGAGAAGCCATTTGGTGAGTAAATGTTTTATTATATTGACAATTTGTTATTGGTTGCTAATATCTGTTAACTATGGATTGTTTTATTGGCTAATATGATGAGTGACTCACCAAGCAGCACTGTAGGTGTGAAGTGATCTAGCTAGGTGCAATATGCTTTCGGTATGTTATCAATCGAGTACCATTTTATTAAAGCTTCTACCGAATTAACTGTATGGAGTTTAGTTTGTGCTATCAAAGGGACGAGAAAGTGAAGTAAATTTAACAGAAGCTATCTTCAGCTAAGATTTTGTTCCTTACTGAGTTTTCTGTTACCATGGAAACTTGTGAAATTTAAGATTTTAAGCTTCTACCGGTTTTACTGTATGGAGTTTAGCTTTAGTATCAAAGGGACGAGAAAGTGAAGTAAATTTAACAGAAGCTATCTTCAGCTAAGATTTTGTTCCTTACTCAGTTTTCTGTTACCATGGAAACTTGTGAAATTTAAGATTTTAAGCTTCTACCGGTTTTACTGTATGGAGTTTAGCTTTAGTATCAAAGGGACGAGAAAGTGAAGTTATAATTTAACAGAAGCCAACTTCAGCTGAGGTTTCGTTCCTTACTCAGTTTCTGTTACCATGGAAACTTGTGAACGTAAAGATTGTCACATAACATTATGTACCATACGCAAATAAATAAGCCAAAACTTTATGCTTAAAGTCTTAAAGTTTGAAAAGATGCTTTTAAAGCTGCCTCAAAATATATGCTAACAAGTCAAATATGCTAAAAAACAGTCAGATGAAAAAAGATAAAAAACTTGCAAACATTTCCCCATCTTAAACATTATGATAGTAAATATATCGTACTTCAATAGCACCCATCAATGTTTGAGAATGATTTGGATGATCATCATGCAGTAAAGTATTCTGATAATATCTACAACTCTTTGGCGGGCTAAATTTGAGGGCTTTTACTAGTGTTGCCACCAGCTTGCTATAGTACAAAGGGTGGGCTGGTTATCTGTCACTCCTACAGCCTGTAGCATTTGTTATCTGCATTTGAAATCCTTAAGTGGTAAATCCTATTCCACCAATTTGACAACAACTGTAGCTGAAAAGAAGAACAGCAAAAAGAAACCAAAACAGAAAGAGAAACATGGACCAATCAGAAGTGTGTGTTTACCGGCAGATTGTTCATAGCCCCACAAACAACTAATGTCTTGATCTCTATTGAAATACTTTGTAGTCTCATTATTAAACTAAAGGGGCTTACCAGGTATCGGCCCAATTTCTCTCCCCCCCCCCCTTCAAAATTGTCATCGGAATTTGTAAGCCCCTCAGGCCTCCCAAGATAGTATTGTCTGCTTCACAATGATGTTACACTAACCCTATCATGTTCTTTGGGCCATAAAAATGTAATTCCACCGAATGTAAGCTTGTGACGGCTATTTTGGCATTGTCGAGAAGCAACAAAGCCCTGCCTCGGGTTAAACCTATTCTCCAGGACAATAGCTGCGTATGCACATAGACGATCAACCACTTGAAGGATAATTTTGTTTTAGAACCATTTCTTCTCTCAAAAAGCTTTCAAACAGCTGGAAAGAAAATGTTCCAATTTAGAGGGGAGGAGGAGGAGAAGGAGGAGGGGCTTGGAGAAAATTAAAAGAGAGAGAGAGAAAAAGAAAAAGAAACGAGTTAAATGATGGCCTTTCATTTCAAGAAAGATCAGTAAATACAGCTTGTTCAGTGGGGGACCACATACCACCAAGGTTGTGATTAACAGAGCTGGACAAACAGATCGGTCTCCATGATTCATAGATTCTGAGCAAAAAGAGGGGATGGGTGTTCATTCCCCCTCTAAGAGACCCCTTAACAACCTCTTATGGGTCATGAGTAACCACTTGTCCAGCCATTGTCTCCCTTCAGAGGACTCTGTCAAATAAACTGCAACTGTTTTTTTTTCATCGCTGATTGAACTCCTAATAAAGCACTTGTCAATGCTTTGGATGAGCACCAGAAAAAAAAGTATTTAGAGCACATGTTTCTTGGGGGGCTGTGAATATGTCCAAACATGTCTTGCATCCTCTTATGCTCTTTTGAGTCTTTTGGGGGCTTGATGCTTGAAGTAGGTGATTCTGAGAAGTGGATTCGTGGTCAGAGATGTATTAAAAGGGGGGCAGAAAGAGAGGTATTAACAGGGGGGCAGAAGAGAGGGTAATATTATATGACTCAGCAACCGAGGAGCAACGGTTCCTTGAAGACAAATTTTGTTATAGCAAAAGCACCGTTGTCCATTTAACGTATGTTTGATTACTTATGAGGATGTGAGCAAAGTGAAACTCGAAATGTTCCTCTGGCATGCGAGATGGGGTATATCCAAGAAAGGATGGGTGGGCAGGGGGAAGAGGTAAGGGATGGTGAAGAGAAGATAACGTTGTTGAAGGAATAAAACATGGCTGATTATAAAAAACATACAGATTATGTTTACTCGTCCAAATCTCAGGTACCGAGTTAAAAAAAAAAAAAAAAAAACATGCAAAAAGTTGAAAACTAAAAAATGTCATGAAAGATTTCATCCTACACAGCCTGGCTGCAGGATGATGCAGCCCATCTCCATGGTAACATATGACACAATGCCTATATAGAAAGCTTAAAAATTGAGTGAATAAACATGGAGATTGTGGCAAGACATTAGCCATGTCTATACTTCCCTGTCACCTTTTCCAGAGAAAGGGACCAAGCCAAAATGTTCAAAACTTTTGTTGTCAGGTACATGATCACCACAAGTATACTATCCATGGGCTTTTGTGTACACTTGAGGGAGGTGCCCAGGATATAGGGTGAATAATAATTATATGCTAGAGTCGTTCAGCTTCTTTCAGTTTTTATGCTGGGATGAATAAGGGTTCTTCCAAAGTGAATAATGGGGAAGTAAAAAATGGTATGTTTTGAATTGTTTTCAGAACAAAATACAGTGTTATACATGGCATATGGCAAAATAAAGTTGTAAATAAAATAATAAAAAAATTAAGAAAAAGAAATTAAGAAAAAAAAATTAAGAAAGAAAAGTTGGGTGGAGGGGGGGGTGTAGACATTTCCCAAAGCTGTCTCTCCCACTTAAGAAAAAATGTGAGTTTTGTGAGGGAAGCTCTCAGAGTTTTAATTGGGAAACTTGATAAGGCTATATCTGTTCCTTAAACGTTATGATTGTTTTTTCTTTTCTTTTCATTTTCATTAGCAATTCAAGCTGAAGTTTTATCAAGACAGACTGTCGGAGACTTTGTGAAGTTTTTAATAGATGTCAAGCAGATATACAAGAGCAGTTATAAGAAGCGAATTCGTAAAGGGAGGAACCAGTTCGTTTATGTCCCAAAGAAGGATCTGAGATGTAAATGTCCAAAGCTACGATTGAATAACATTTACTTAATCATAGGGGACGACAATGGCGGCGCAAACAACAACCAGTTGATGGTCGACCGAAGCGGTCTGGCTCTCAAGTGGCGAACACTATCGGGAAGGAAAGTTGCAGGTTACCAGGACCAAAGGTGTGGCCGAAACTAGGCAGTGATGAAACAGTTGTCTGAAAGTGCTCGGTTGCCAGGTGCAAAATTGCAGGATGAAAACATTGCAATTAATTGGATGTGGAAGTTACACAAATTCATGAAAATTGTGGTGTAGGAGGAATTAACTGAGGGAAGAGATAAACTTTGTATTAATTCGAAACTGACTCTGAAGATCGGAAGAGATGCTATCAATAAAAGGGAAAATTATTTTGAAAGATAGGGGAAGCATTTTGTACAAAGAGACATTATCGAAGAGATAAACTACAGCTTACTATGTATGACCTTTTGTTATTAGTATTTATGAACACAACAAGCCAGTGCTAATATATGAGGTTTCAAGAAAAGTTGAGAACTTTTGGGAATACAAGAAAAAGTTTGTCAAAGTATTTCATAACCAAAGCTTGAAGAAGAAAACATTTTAAAACAAGAAGTAACGACGTGGTAATGTTCAACGATTTCATGTTGTTTGTTTTGAAGAGTGCCAAATGACGAAAAGAAAAGAAAAAAGATGAAGAAACAACAAGATGAAGGAAAAATATGAATATGAAAAGTAGAGACAAAAGTTACGAATAATTGATGAGGGTCGGCCAATGCATCCTGGAAAGATGTTAATGAAAGATTATTTTACCACCAGTAAATTAAAGCAGCGACTATTTTTTCAAGCTCATTGCTAAATATCGATCATTTTATTCTATTTTATTTTTGTGGACAAATTGAGTGCAGTTCAAGCATTTTTGTTGTTGTTGATACTTTGTAAAGGCTAATATAAAGACGGCTAATAAACAATCATAGTCATAATATTAACGATTTGTAAATAATAATAATAATAACATAATAATATGTATTTATATATAGAGACATGTTGAAACTATATATGATGGTAATGTGCTATGTAAATACATGCAGTTGGGTTGATAAATTTTTTGCAGGGGATTTATGGCTCTATCAAGGGAAGTTTCAGGGTGGTAACACATACCATGTTACTCTGATGAAATGAAAACATTACCAACATCTTGGTTAGATCACAATAACATATGAAAAGATCTTGTTAAGGGTAGATTAAGCAATAGGCCATAACTGGCTTTGCATGTAAAAATTGAAGTGTAGGTTTATTTTTTTGGCATCAGTTAAGGTTGAGTATCAGCTAAAATAATTCTCCCATTGACAATCTTGAGGGGGTGGTGTGGGGGGAGGGGTGGTTGGGGGTGGAGCAGGAGGGGGAGCAAGGCTGGGCTGGGCTTGAGGGTTTAGTCGTATTTGTGACAATAATTTTGTCAAGAGCATTTTCCTATTTATGTGTTAAGCTAGGGTTGATTAAAATTTGCTTGTAAAATGAAGGGCAAAGTTAGTCCAAGCAGTAACGTTCTACTTTTTTTATTCTTAATTCATCAAAGATGACACATTCTTTATTTTTTTTGGTCAGACGGTTGATTATGTGCCCTCAGAAGAGACTCGATCTTTGTGAATAATATCTCCTTTCTTTTGTTGAATTTTATTTTTTGGGAAAAAGAACCTCATTCATCTTAAAAATTTGACAAACTAAAAAAGGTTATGGTACACTAAGTTTTTGTTTAATTAGACCTATTGCTTTTTTGCAAACAGTTTATTACATCCGTTTGATTTTTTTCTCTCCAGCTAATCATGCCTATATGGTTTAATTATGACACAAGGACAGGACTATGACAGATTCAAAACACAAGGATGACGTAATTTATTTAAAATTCACGGTACTTTATTATACTCTGCCATCAAGGCAGAAGCAATTTATACGAAATATGCATCCAATTGTTGGATGCGAATGATTGGCCAGAGGTACTCAAACACCAGATACTTTCCACCATGTAAAGATTGGTTACATTGGGAGTTACATTATGGTATATATGAGAGTCATGAATGATTAGTTTTAATGGATAAGTAGAGACAATATTAGTCTTGATAAATTGTAGTCCAAGGATAATAACGAAAATTTGAGTGTAGTATCATGTTTTGATTGCTGTTTACCAAGCTATAGCTTATTTTTTTTTTTTATTGTCGTCCGGGTTTTCAGAGTATTCAGCTCAAAATATGTTAGTTCTCTTGAATGGAGGGGGGGAAGGGGGGGGCTGTGTAGAGAAATCCAGCCCCTTTTAATATATTAGACTCTGATGTTCAAAGAGTCATTTTATCAACTGGAAAAACTATTATTAGTAGAAAGATGCAACCTGCACCCAAAAACTGTCTAACAGTTACATTTTTCCCGTCAATATACATTTTCATTCTCATAGGGTTATGAGGGTCTATGGAGGATTCATTTTCTTAGAGTTTACACTTTGGAAAAATTGAATTTCGGTAAACTGACTTTTGGGTGTCTTACATTACGTGCGATGTTGTCTTCACTTTGATTAATTATCTTTCCGTATGAATGGGTAAATAGGCATGGGCTATTTTATTGGCTTCACCACCGGGCTTGACTGTGGTGTTTCACCATGGGGCGTCACCATGTAAAACAGGTGAGGCACATGCTGTCGTCATGACAATGAGAGCTAGGAGAGTCACCATGGAAACTGTGAAGTGTTGTTTTTGTTGCCTGAATTATACATCATGAAAATGAGAATACATGATATCTATCCCATGTTTTCCTTGGCCTCTTAATTTACCTCATAATCTTGGGCTGTAGCCACCCTGACTCCACTATTTTATCAGGGCTGATCGTGTAACACCCCTAATATTCAAAGTGGGGGTTGCCACCAATTTTAGGCCTCCCCCCCAAAAAAAAACAATTAATGGGATGGTTACCAAAAAGACAAATTCTAGTTCAGTCATGGACATATAGTATTGTATGATTTATAATTTAACTACATTCAAGCAGTATATAAAAGTTCCATGTAGTCTATTCTAGTCAGATTGCAACCATACTGTTGTGCTTACATTTTACAAGCTTCTAAGAAAAGCTGTGCAAACTTTTGACATCTATTTATCAACATCTTTACATTATGACTAACTGGAGATCTTCAGAGTCAGATGTTTGCGATAAAGTTACGGAGGATTTTCTTATTTTTTCTCTCGTTCAACAGTTGATGCGGGAGCGTTCTACTCTCAGCGTCTCCGATGGGTTTTGTTTAATTAAAACAAGAAACTGTCAGCCCTCCCGGGGCTAAACGGCTTCCTCTATGAGTGATGTAAAGAGACAAGTAGTTTTGCATAAGATTCTTGATTTGCGTTAGCAAGGAGCGAGCACTCCAATTAAACTCTTGCTCTCTCGAAACAATCCACTGCAGCCTTGTAAAATGTTCTTGCAGTGCGCGTCCCGGATTGAAGTCATCGAAAATGAAAATGTGGGTACCCGGAGGGTTGGAAGAGACGTTGGTAATATGCCTCGTTTTATTTTTTCCCCTAGTTCTTTATAGAACGGAAGTGTTCGGTTGAGATGTTCGGGCCACATAGTGATGTTCACGGCTCGTTGCATAGAAATATGTGCAAGTATCAGCCAATAAATTTTGTGAGTAGCTCCTCATGTGTACGAAAAAAACATGGTAATTATGTACAGCCTCGGTGACATATGCCTTCATCTGTTGACACTTTTTCAGCTCTATTTGAAGTTCATTTAGAGGAGAAAGTGTTTGGTAGACAATTTTTTATGCAGGATTGGAAATAGGATGGTTTGCAAATGAAAGGGAATAAAAGGAAAGGGGGAGGGAGGGATGGGGGGGGGAAGGATTGTTGTAGAGAATGGGGAGGTAAGGGTGAATTACAGAACTGGGTGTGTCAAAGGCTGAAATCATTGTGAATGCATTTTAAGTTGTGAATGCCTCGATGCATGGAATACACTGATTTCTGAATCATAATTTAGACATGAAGTAAAGCAATTAAAAATTGAAACAATAAAAACAGGACCATTTCCTTTGCATTTCTTTCTTCTTCTGGAAGCCATTATTTAATATATACCAAAGCAGTGTCACCGTTTCTCAATTTCTGTTTTCTTTTTCACGTTTTTAAGTTTTTTCACTTTAGTTAAAAGTATAAAATTTCATTTCTTTTCTTTTGGACTTCCTCAGGTATTGAGTGATTCTGTTCTAAGAAATCGAATACCTGCAAATATTTGCTATGCATCATGCCCTTATTGGTTTTCGTTTCAAGATTTCAGTGATATTGTGATTTATTTTTGATTTTTAAGTGTGCAAAACGAGGACCAGAATGAAATTTGTACATATATGAGTGTAAAAAATTTTCAGTCGTGTTCTTATTGACAAAATGAATGTACAAGAATTAAAAAAAAAAATTAAATAAATACAAAGAAAACCTAAACAAAGAACGATATTCTTTTGTAATTTTTATGTGCATTGTCTGTTTCAATGTGATTCCTTCTAGTGTTGTATATATATATATATATATATATACAAGGGCGGCGGAAGCACTTTTAATCTGGGGGGGGGGCACCAACGTCGAAGGGCACTTTGCAGAAATTCAATTGGACTGATGCAGCCTGATATTTAGTACCCTTTATAACTCTTATTGTATTATCATATTTGCGTATACACATCACTCCATCAACGCCACCCCCCCCCCCTCAAGGAAACAATGCATACTAGCACTGCAGTATCTAATGTGCAAATTGGGAAACAAGGAAAAAGACAAAATGAGGTGAAATCATTATAAAGTCCAAGTCCCTGCACACGCGATCGATACATGCATGAAAGCAAATGAAATATGCCAAAATACTGAAAGAAAAGTAATTTTCTATGTGTTTTTCAATGGTTAAACTGATATTATTATGATCATTATTATTGTAACGACTTTCCCAATAATTATAACCAATTTGGAAGGGTTATAACACGGCAAATGATTGTATGTTATTGGCATGCGATGTAATAACCAACGCATGCCTATATGATATGCACATTAACATGTTGAACGCGCGCGTAGCGCACACAAAATTTTGGTAATATTTTTCGGGCAAGTCGTTACAGCCCCCCCAAATCAAATTGGGCTCCTACGGCTGTGGTAGTAAACATTTAAAACTAACCGAAATATTTCATTCGACGTGGGTTTCGCTTTGTAAACTCTTTTTTTATTTAGAAATTTTAATGTAGAAAAAGGGCACATTTTTAATCTGAGGAAAAGTGGGGGGGCACGTGCCCCCCCGGTTCCGCCGCCCTTGTATGTATATATATATATATATATATACATATATATATATATATATATAGGCAAAAGCAGAGAAATAAGATGACTCATAATTGACAAATAAGGAGTACTAACTGTTATCGAAAATATATATATTCCAATTTTCAGTCCCCCTGGGACCTTTGTCAGTAATACTTGGCAGTGGAAACATATATTTATGTATTTATAAATAAATATATCAATACATATATGTATGTATTTTTAGATCCTCCTGCAAGCAGGAAGTCGCGAAGAAGCCACCATTGGCTTATCAAAGCCGCAAGCTGACCGAAGTCAGTCTCTTAGATTCATATTTAATGTCCATGATTATGAATTGTCAACAACTCTGTAACTGGACAACATACATTAATCTTGGAGTGACTCGAACTGGAGACCTTATGATTGAAAGGCACCACCACTGAGCTAACACTCCTAATATATTTCCTTATATATTTTAAATGAGTTTGGTAATGAGTTGGACAATTCAACGCAGCCTCCATTGGGATTTTACCCTGGGCTTCCAAATATCTTCTCTATATGTTTATATATTTGCCTGGTAGCTGTTTCTTACACCTTTTAAACACTGACCAGCTGAACTGGCTCAGTTTATTATCTTCTGTTTAAGTACTCTTGTTACTTATGTCACTAGGCCATCCATAAAACAAAATAAAACACAAACATGTGAAAAAAGCAGTTCACTGTTGTTCATGCACACAAAGGTAGCAATTTATTTCATATTTCACAACAAGTGTATTGAAGTTTTCCTTCTGGCCACAAAACACAACTATTACCAAAAGTTATTCAAAAAGACAACCCATGCCTTTGTCAAATATGATATTTAATATAGTATCTACTGCTTCATGTGCCTGTATAAAATTGCCATGAAAAAAAAAATGGCTGTTGGTTAGGATCAGGATGAATTGTTGTATTGCATTCATCACTGCATGTGACAAGAGGAATGGATTTAATGTTCAGAATAATATACACGATTAACCGGGTAGATCATATAAAGAGTCTCTTTGTCTCTCCCCAAGTTTCTCCTAGGTGAAGTCAGTTTCTGTCAAAATATTGTCATTATTCAACAGCTGCAGGACACTTAGGCCTGGAATCAAAGAGGGGTGGGGAGGTGGAGGGGGGGTGGGGGATGCAACTTTTAGGATCTGAAGATAAATCTTTGTCGAATTACGTTGACGGGATTGGTGGGATGGATGGTGGATGGGGGGGGGGGGGGCTATGGCACTTGGGTAGCTGAAAACAATTCCCATATAGGGTATCTGGGGTTCATCCTCTCCTTAGTTCTAAATGTATCCAAGTATTTGCAACTGATGAAAGCAAAGTGATATTTCAATGTTCAGCTTTGAACATGTACTCCCTCCCCCCCTCCCCCATCCCTCTGTCACCCTCCTTACCTACTTGACAGGATTTTATTGCCAATCTACAATGACACATCTCTATGATTTGTGAAATTAAAACCCAGTCTGTGGAATTTCATAAAACTCAAACCTTTTTTCTTTGTCCACCATTTTTAGTCCAATTTTGATGTCATTGTTTATTCATTTATGACTAATTGTTCTTCCATTAAACCAGAAAATTAACTACTTGTTTTCTTTTCAAATCACACAAATTTTTACTAAAATATGACCAGTCTAGCTGTGGTCTTCATTGCTTAAAAATATGAATAGGTGTTTGAGAAACACAAAAATGAATATCTTGTGTGACGGTTACACTCTGTATCTATGTAACTGTTAATCCATATCATTTTCTATGGTGAAGTAAAATTAATGAAAGGGCAAGGGGATCAGGGTGGGGGGGGGGTTGTGGCAAGATGTAATGAACCAAGGTGGGGGAGGAAGGATAATCAAAATAAAGAATTTTACAGATGACAGTGTTATCCATCAAGCATCAAACAGTCCATCTATCGAAGAAATTGAAAAAGACAGGCCTATCACCCTATCCATAACGTCAGATGTTAAAATGAAATGATAGTTTTGTGATTGAATTCCTAATGTACTTATGGTTTGTCATCATCTAATGCCGTTGGATTTTATACTTTGCTATTTAAATAAAGATAGAATTAGCAGTTCTTTCAGTTAGCTTAGTTACTTAATTCTTCATACAAGCAAAATCCAGTAATTCTCTTTCACTTACAACATGTAAATATGGGACGGGATACCACAGGCGCGTAGCCAGACATTTGCCAAGGGAGGGGCGAAACTGTAGATTCGGCATTGCAAACTATCTCAGCGTAGCGCCACCATTGTTGGCTCGAAGCGTACAAGAAAATTTGGCTGAAAATGCCTCCCAGATCGCTGGAAATGGCACTTCCCAGGCCTTGTAAGTTGCATCTTAGCATTTTCTCTTTTGAAAATACTAGCGATATCATAAAAACATTAAAAATAATATATAAAAATATGCTCAAGGGGGGGCGACTGCCCCCCCCCCCTTGGCTACGCACCTGGGATACCATCAATAATTTAAGCTTGAGTAATGGATCATTGGAAACATTTTATCAAATTATTTTGAATGGGTTACCGTTAGAATAAAGGTGAAGCAAAATATAAAAAAAATTATGTAAATCAAACAAGCACTTGAAAATCTTCCTGTGTTATTTTGTCTAAAAGTAGTCTTGAAACATCCACATATCAAAGGTTCTAATGTCACATTAAACTTTGTGGTTGATCTAAAATTGTTTCTGCCTGGAGAAAGGATTCTCTTTTGGTTTGAAAAGAAACTCCCAGTGGAGCTAAATCTCACTGTCCTACTGTGTTTGTAGATAAGCTCATGAAAACTTTCAAATAGGAAACAGCACTCAGCCCACATTTATGCTAATAGGACCCAAAAGGATCACCTATTTATAGCAACATTTGCATTATTAAACATTTTCAAAGAAACTATTGTTGTAATGCCAACAATGCTTCTATAGTTCCATTCTTTGAAGTATTTAAAATACAGAGAAAAGTTAGAACAAATAGTCATATAATAATTTCATAAAAAAGTTTTCATAAAAAAAAGGCATAAATCACTTATGTTGTGTTTGAAATAGATGTTTATGTCTGGTTTGCTCATTTCCTGTGATTTTAACCAAATTTTTTATTACCATAAATAAGATACAAACATCCTACCAGGCGTTTTTCCACCAAATGAATATTCACCAGCGAGTCATAAATAATGATTCCTATTCAATACTCGGAATTTCATCGCTTGGGCAATACTTTGTGTAAGAGCATAACCACAGGTCAAAACAATATTTTCAAACTCATCTTACATCTTACGAAAACTTGACGAGTTGAGTTAAATTGTGATGGGAAAGAAAGTTTTAAAGTAGGACAACAAATTTTTTGACAAAGAACAAAAAAAAAAAAACGATTGGGACAAAAATTTTATTTACAAATAGAAAAAAAATTTAAGAACAGAAGAGAAGAAATTGCTGATCAAATTTAATGCAAAAAAAAAAAACTTAGAAATTTTCAAAAGGAATGCATTCTATGGGTCTGCCTGCAGATCATGAAACTGTTAGACATGTAACCAAATTTTTCCTGTTCTTTCCGTAGTCAGTGAACCCCGGTGAGGGAAGGCTTTCAATCCATAAGCCAAGTTTTTAAATCCCGCATCTTGTTAAAACTGCAAGAATTACATCCCAAAGAGATCCAAATTGGTGAGAAAAGTTGGAATATGATTCAACTGGTGGTGTAATGTTTCTCTCCGTGAAATTGTTCTGATTGGTTCACTATATTCGATTTCACTACCGTCATTAGGACACCTAGCAACCGCTTTAAGACCTTGTCACAAACCCTGTCCACGCCGGACTGAAAATATCTCGACGACGAAAGGGAAGCAGAAATTAGCCTAATGCCACCCCACCGAGAGCTCATGGTGTTGATGTTATCAAGATGGAAAACAAACTGGTGCCAAAGAGAGTGACAGGAATGTTTGTGAGGGGACGTTCGTGAGGACTGGCAGGAAAACAAAATAATATTAAAAAGGAGGACGGTGGACCGCACGGCTAAACATTTAGTAGTGGATATTGGGGAAGGCAGTATCCCTACCAATATAGCTATGGGACGGCCAATCGGTATTGAATCACACAATAACAACAATCTGTACGGTGGTCATCTGCCATATCAACAAGTTTAGCATGCCTAACAAAGATGAGCAGTTTTCAAAGGTTCTTTTCCTGTATACTGTATGTCTTAACCCCAGGTATTATGAACCACGATGAAAGCTTCCCGACACATTCCGTGAGAAGTAACCGACACTTTGAGAAAGAAGCCTGGCTCAAGACACTTCAGCCTGTCAGTGTTAAGGTTATAGGGAGACAGCTATTAGTCAAAAGCATTATAAATATAAACCCAGCTGAAATTTCTTTTGTAAATAGTTTATTTGAATGACATGAACCAAAGCTTTAGACAGAATCATATTTCAGGTATTTAAAATCTTAACAATTTTTTAAAGTTCACACAAGTCACTCCCCCAGCAAGAAATTCAAAAGATACTGATACTAATTAACATATTTGATATCCTGATTTCGAGACTAATTGACAATGCTGTAGGTATCGATGTCAGGTCTTAGTCTTACCCCACCTAACGCTTCATGTTCCTTCAAAATAATAAAGTCAAAGCAAAAACATTTCCAATTTCTCTGTTTGTACGTGATGAGATACCATATGAAACATACAGAGGAACGTGGAAGAATGAATCACTTGATCCTTACAATTCATCTGGTGACAAAAGATATATTAATTTGATAATGGTGAAACCTAGAATGACCTTAATATGTACAAAATGTACAGAATCACAATCGATTGATTTTTAAGCTGAGAACGTTGAGTAAAAAATATTAAACATCAACGCTCAACCTCTGAGCTTCAGTTTTAGCTCCTAAAAAGTCATCAATTTCCTTTCTTATCAGTTTGAAGGGAAACAATTCCATACAGGACAACAGATATCTGATATAATATACATGTTTTTTTTTTCTTTCATCAGAATTTTAATCAAATATCCAAATTAGTCTGTTGCTTGGCTCAGTCACTTAATAATACAAAAGTAAAAAAAAGAGAAAAAATTTTCTTCTTATTATTAAACTCCTCCCCACCCCTCCCCCTCCCAAAAGAAAAGCAAACAAAGACTACATTGCACATTTTATTCTGGGATACTGATCATAAACATTTACAATGTCCTATGAAAGAAAGAAACATACAAAACAAAGTTAAATCGCAGAGTGCCAATAAACTCAGTAGTCCCAATTTCCCGAGGCCTTTTTATGAAAATATTTTTTCCAACATCATATCTTTCCCTCTGCAATAGGATAATTCCCCCCCACCCCCCCTCCATCTTCCTTCTTGAATTCCACTTTAGGGCTGATTTATATAACTCTTTGAAAGACTTCTTCCGGTGAGAGATATTAAAAACGCAAACTTAAGGAATCAAACTATCTTCTCTTGGATACAGTTGCATGGTACAATGGCCAGTTTTGCCCTACCATACCTGAAGGGAACTCGATGCCAAAGTAATCCAATTTTCTAATTTTTTAAAAATTGTTTCTACAGCTTCCAATCAAAGATCATAGTAAGCAAGAAAGCCAGCTGTGAAAAAATTGGCAGGATCCAGATAATCTGCGTCGAGTTTATTAGCCGTCCGATCGACTTCTCCATCTCGGTAGAAATCTCGTCGGCTTGGCTCAGTGGCACGTCACTTTTTGCCTGGTAGGGCGACGATGACTACGATAGCAATCAGAAGGATGCATATGACTATGTAATAGGCTGAGTGCACAGAGAGAGAGACAGAGATAGAGAGGGAGAGAGAAATAAAATAAAAATATATATGTCACTGAAATGGAAATACAAGTTGTCTTAATAGATTATCATGCTGAGTTAGTAACAGTCTTACATCAGAGCTTTTAAAGCTAAGGTGATTGTGTTTCCTTTGAAATGGCTGTAAATGACAGGTGGAGTAGAGACTCGGGTGTAGATGAATGGTCAAACAGCTGTTTGGTTTAAGATCAGTTTAACAAGCACTGTGACCGAGTTGTTTAGAAATAACTCGACAAACGACCTGCTGGCCGGCAGAAGCAAAATCCTTCTTTGTAGCACTGCCTGCAAGCACTGCCAAACACACTGATGACAACCACCCCCCCCCCCACCACCAAAAAATTGAAAAACCTAAAGATTTGATTTATAATGATTTGGGTAAAGATTAAGCCACAAATTTTTGAGCTCCATTGGTCGTTCAAATAGCCAGGATGTGTTTGGCTATGACAAGGAATGTATTTTGGTAGATGTTACTACAGAGTAGATAGCATTTTGGAGACTGGTACATTAATATATGTAACCCATTTTCAAGGCAGTCAGATTAGTCAGATTAACATGTTCATATCACAAGGTAAATTTTCTTTACTAATGTTCATTCCTAGAGGTTCTCCCCCCCTCCTCACAACCCGTCTCCCACCACCCAAAAAAGAGAGTAAAATAACATTAACATTAACAATAACAAAAACACATTACACTTCAGGACGTTAGTTGTCACATTACACATTAAAAATTCCTCAATGAAGACAATTGCTTTGGAGAAAGTATGACACTACTTATATTGAATGCTAAAAACCAGTGACCATTAATTGACCTTCTAGCATATCTAGGGGCAATATGCTAGTTTGTTCTAGGCTACACATGGAGACCGAAGACTGAACAACATCTGCAATTCTGTGAGATTAATCAGGGCATCTCAGTAATGTAACGCACTTCACGGAGGAAGCCCTGTAAAAGCAAACATCTTTACGGTAGCTGTCACATCGAAGGGAAGACAGACATCCTAACGTCATCAAATCATTTGAAATGTTTATGCCTCGGTTCTATCACTGCTATATCAGGCTAGACCAGAGAGAGAGGGAGAGAGAGGTGGAGAAGGGGTGTCGAATCCATCATCAACATTAATCATGCAAATAGAGAGCAAAACAACACCAGAGCATTTCACTCATCCACGGTACTATCCCTCAAAAATCAGATTCAGAAGAACAGTTTATGTTAAACTCACGAAAAGGGAGAAAACCAGATGAGAAGTAAAAAGAGATATATATATAATATAAAGAGAAAAAAGCTGAAACAAAAATCAATGATTCAAACAAGATGTAGATAAACAAATATTTGGGCAGATTTAATAAAACGAAACTTTAGAGGCAGGAGAAGGGTCAGTTGGAAGATTAATGGATGGGAGAGGGGGAGGGAATGTCAACTACCCTTTGAAACTCGAAAACCACAAAAACTCCAAAAGGCAATAACAGTTAAAAACAAATATTCCCTATTGAAACTTTAAATTAATACTCTAAGAGTTTTAGAACAAGTTTTTGTGAAATATCTCTATCTGGTTTCACCAAAAAAAAAAGCAATTCAATTTTCCCCCCTGTGCTGTTTATTAAAAATGTATGCATAAAATCACTGATTCTTTTGTCAGTGAATCCTTTCTAAGAAGATACGGTATATATACAGACACATCATTGCTACATGAGAATCTAATCCTACATCTGAATCTGAATAACAATACAGGTACATATCCAAGAGCCATAGCCATTCCCCAGTTATAGATTTGCTGTTTTCTCTCATAATGGAAGGATTTTTGAACACCAATTCGCATCGTGCTGTTGGTTCGTTCAGCTGAGATACTAGCAGGAGCATCCAGACCCAGTCGGGACATTGGGGACTATTATGTCACATGGGCCCTTCTTGCCCGCATCCTGATCATAAGATTAGATGATTCTGTATCCCATATATTCCCCGGCCATCTTCATCGTCCCTGATCCCTTAATTTATCCGTGGGCCCAGGGCTGTAGCCGCCTGGCTCCTGCTGTTCTAGTCGTGCCTGGATACGAGCATATCAGATAAAATTGCATACGGTCGCTTCATATCTTTTGGGTGCTACTGTTATTCAGTGTATGTGCACGGATACTGTATTAACCAGCGATACAGATCTACAAGGCAAGAATGCTGTATGCATGATGACTTCTAACTTGAAGCTCGATTTTTTTCTTTTACCCTTTCTGAGACTCGGCTTTAATACTTTCTTGGATTTCAAATCCCAAGAAGCAGCAAGATCGATAGTGTCGGTCTTAATCATTAATATTTGTGGCAACCTTTGAATATTTTCTAAGTGTATCTCCACATTTCAACACCGACCACCAGGGAAATTAACACAGTTTTCGTCGCAACCGATACCCAGACAGTGTGTAACTTTCCATCAAATATTTATTACTTTGGAGCTCTAGACTGTCGATTCCTTTTATAACACTTCGTCGATTATGCGAGCATTGCTTTATGATATTCATGTTCAGATGAATACGTCAAAAAAAAAGACATGATTACATTCACGAGGAATGATCTGAAGCCGATGCTATGTATCCAAACTTTTTACTTTTTTAGAAAGAAACTCAAAATATTTCAACATACATACAATAGCACCAAAAGTTTGTCTAAAAGTTGGATTGGAAGCGTTTTTAAGCAAAGGATAATTCTGTTCCTCTACTTAGCTGGAAACCTTAATGGATAAGGTGTTTTGGGCTGATATGTAAAAGTTAATTATCTTCTTTTCTGAAAACAATAAAAAGTACACCAAGGATGATTTGATTTTCCTGTTCTAGACTCTTCAAGATTATTAATTAATATATTAATGCTCGATTCCTCTTCAGCAAAGATTAAGGAAAGGATATTCCTATAATGCCTTCTGGAGTCCTGAGATAATTAGAAGATGTTGAAATATTGAAAATCCAATCCTTATTGTTCTGGATTATTTTGTATCACATGAATATGGGTTACATATTTTGTCTTAATACTTAAACTGTACTTTGTGTTACTGTTTTAACAAATGAATGAACGAAGGAACAAACAAACGAGCAAATGAATGCAGAAAGTATTTGTGCCCTGGTTGGGGGGGATTCACAGTTGGTAAATATCAACGCTGGTTTATATACTCACAGCAGTCTGGATTTTTTCCTGATTCATCTCTTTGTTTGGGATGGGGGGGGGGGGGGGTAAATCACAGTTCTTACACATCAATGTTTATTTTAAATACTCACAGCAGTCTTTAGCTATTTTCCCGATTCTCTTCTCTCTCTATGTTTGGGAAGGAGGAGGGGAGGGGTGAATCAAAGTTCTAACACATCAATGTTTATTTGTTATTCTCACAGCAGTCTGGCTATTTTCCCGATCCTCTTCTCTCTCTTTGTGTGTGGGGGGCGGGGGAGGAGGGGGATGAATCACAGTTCTTACATCTTAATGTTTATTTGATATACTCACAGCAATCTTTGGCTTTTTTCCCGATCCTCTTCACTCTCTTTGTGGTGCTCTCGATCCGCTGATCCGTCCTTGTTGTTCGTTCTGTGATGTTTTCAATTAAATCTAGATAGAAGAGAAGGAAATGGAAATGGAAATTTAAGACCTGAAATTGTTTGGTTCTTCTTCTGAAAGCCGCCTGTTATTTTCTTACGTATTAAACATGCAACAACACATTCAAAACCTTTCTTCTTTTTTTCATGCATTTTCTACCAGGCCTTCAAAATCAGCAGAAGTGCTAACAGTGATCCCTAGTTTTTTTACATAAGTTTGTTGTAAAAGAATTATCACTGAGCAGGAGGACATGGGCACAAAACTGATACATACAAGTCATAGGGAATGTTTGTACTCAATCTGTTTGCTGCAACAGTTAAGCATGTATCAATCTGCTCCCATGACAACAAATAGCAATATCACATTATGCGAGAAATATTTCAAACAAGATGTAAATCTCTATATATGCGCATATTCCGTCTGTTATGATGAAATATCCTACCACAAAGAAGACTCACAAAATTCTTTGAAAGTATAAAACTTTCTCATTTTTTTTGTAATCTTGCGGCCATTAGTCCAAAATCATTTGTTAATGGCTGGATTTAACAACATCACTCCAATATTTACAAGCTTCCATAGATGACACATTTTTAATAATGGAGTTTTAATTCCTTGAGAGCTGTAGAAATGTTTGTCCATGGGCCTTGTGTGGTCTGCAAGGCAGGCTGCACTTTGCATATCTGTCTTCTAGAACCTACTAACTGTTTGTTGCTAAACTGTCTATCAGTGAGATCATACAAACATAAATCACAATGGAACATCTAAAATCCCAGGTTTTCAAAGTGTGGATCGCTAACATGTTTGGCGTCGGCAACAAAAAATCAGAAGAAATTGACGATATTTGTAGAAAAAAAGGTTGGAAAAATCTTGAACATAAAAATTACTTTGATGGTTGTATAACTATGTACTGTGCACACCCTAATAATCATATAAAAAAATTGACCTTGACACTCCTCTGGGTAGACCCCTTCCCCCCCCTTCCTCGGCAGCCCATCTACCACTGGAGGATCGCCTGAGATGATTAAGGTGAAACTTGGGGTCACCAAGCAAAAACTTTTGACTACCAGGGATCTAAACCTACCGGAAATACCATTGAAAATGGTCAAAATCTGTTGTTGGGCTACTCAACTTTCAGTTTCACATGGTTTATTGGTCCCATTCCATCTCACATGTACAATTAAGTATACCAAGAATTACTCAAAATAAACAAAATAATCAAGCCCAGATGTTTCATTTTAATTTGCTTTACTTATTTATTCTAATTTTTTATGATATTTTGAGTGGTTTCTCATGAATTAATCTGTCAAATTCTTTACAAAACTGTCATAACATTTACTTCACAAAGTGTTTTCCCCCTCAAAACAGTGGTTTTGAAATGAAACTATGCCAAGGGGACTAGGAAGTAGATATCAAAACCACTTCCATCCGTATATCATCACTGATCACCTTCTCCACCAACAGCTTCATCCACCCCTTGAAGCAGCAACTGTGATGAGAAAGTTTGTCCTCCTAGTCTTGTCTGACAATATTCACAAAAAGATTAAAGGAAAATTCCAGTGGCTGAAATTGGTTACTTAGCAAAAGATGTTGGAAATTTTCGGAATCTTCAAGTCACAACTACATTGTCATTGCATTTGTCTATGTTGAATTATTAAAGATATGAATTTTTTTTCAAATTTTGGCGACATTTTGTGAATGCATCTGCCAACAGCAGTATAAATGATGCAATCATCGCAATTTGAGCTGTAAATATAATTTCTTGTTTTTTCTTTCTTTATGATATTATTTAAACTATCTTATCCACAGACTGGAAAAACCCTTTAAAGATTGACAGACTTGCAATGAAACATGTTGGGTGAAATGCTTGAAGGATGGGAGGCTGGGGGGCTGGGTGAGTGGGGGAGTAGATTCAGTGCCTGTGGGTTCCATCATTACTAATCTTTGATGGTTTCATCGAATAGAGTTGGGATGTGATATCCCTGGTTACACAATATGCAAGGTACTATGGCTAATTCCGACTGGCGCATCCCCAGCAAAGAAATGACTGGATAGATAGCTCAGTTGGAAGAGCAAAGGTCTTGCATTTACTTATGAAGCAGATTCAAATCCCATTTAAGCAAAAAGTTTGATAATTCATATAGTTTGTGTCTGAAATTAAACAAAAGCAGGAATAATGTTTGAAGTCCCAAACAAATTCCTCTGTGATATGGTATTAATATATTTAAAATCTCGCGCTTAGACAATATCCGATTTTTCTTTTTCTTCTCCCTATTACTTTACAAATATTACTCTCCCCCAGTCAATAGGGTAATGAAGAGCACTGTTTTTGTGTATATCTGAAAAAAGTATCATAATATTGATCAAAAATAAAAATAAAACTTTAATATAAATGATATCTAATGAACCAGACATAGAAAACAAAGTACTATTTTCCCCACAATGTTAACACTGCCTGTCATCCATTTAATATTTAGCCTATAGTGGTGTTTTTTTTTAAGCACCTGTTCCCATTTTAGTCATTGATAATTTAAGTGTGATAAAATTTGTCCCCTCTGGACATCCAAAATTGCATCTTGGGGCTTCAGCCACAGAATTTGTGGTATTAATCTGATTTTGAAACAAAACAAGGGGGGATCGGAAGGCAGAAAAATATTGAAAATTAGGGATAACAAAATGGAATTGATGGGTTCATCTCCAGATTTGTAGCACACACAAGTTGTCAACGACCAAATGGTAAGTATTTTCATGTGGTGAAGATGATCCACAAAGGGTTGATGAATATTCTGTTTTTTTACTCAGCTTAAAAAGTTAAAAAAGTGACAACTTAAGGCCACACCAGGTGTGCCTTTCTTAAGTGCTGCACCCAATAAACATTCCGTACAGGAAGGGGTATTACTCTATGAAATTGTTATTACGGGGAACAATATATGGATAAACAACAGCCATTTTTGGTTTCCAGAAAGGGAAAACTTTGGCGTCGCTCTTACCGACCTTACGATACTGTGAGGGGATTGCAAAGTCGGCTATGACTACAACGCAGTTCGCAAAGTCGGTTATTACTATTATGGTTAGATTCATTCAACACAAGCAACATACAGAAACATTGTACTCAAAGCCGAAGCCAAAGGGAAATTAATCAGGTCACACATCTGTAGTCAATTCATGCTTAGTTCTTCAATACCGCCTTAATTGCCATTCGGGAAACATTTCATACTGTAGTTTTGATGACTGTCATCGGACATTACATCAAAAGCAGTCCAAAGTGAACAATGTTGAACAGATGGAAAGTTGGTGAATCAAAAGTGACGAAAAAGGTGAAGGATGATAAAGATTTATAACGATTATCAATAGCGATAAAGAAGGGCAATGCCTGCACAAAAGGCTGGCAATTACAGAAGGGAGATGGCCATATTCACACACAGATCTATGCTAGAACAGATGCTAGATGCATAAGGTTATATGAGGTGAAAATCTAGCAATTTATTGAGCCGTGACTAAGTTTCCCCAAACCTTAACCGGTTTGTGAATTAACGAGCGACGTACTCACCTCATATAACCTATGCATTACCGTATTAACCTCGCTCTAGCATCTGGCAATTTGTCTGTATGTAAGTGTGGCCATCTCCCTTCCGTAATTTCCAGGCCGCAATGGTGCGGCACCGGACGGAGAAGGGGGAGAGGATCGACCAAGGGGCGGAAACCCCGAGGATACAACCAAAAACATTCTCACCTGAAGAGGCCCTAGGTGGGCTGGTGTGGGTGACAGGTGGGTCCTGAGTGGGCCCGAAGTGGGTCCAGAGTGGGTCGTCGGTGGGTGTAGGCGGGACCCCACGACATCCCTCGAAAATTCCTGGGGGGAAAGGCCGACACATGGTCATATCTGCGTGGCCAGTTCCCCTAGTATCCGAGGAGGGTATCCGACGTGGTTGTATGGTTCCGTCCGCGAGGTCCCCCATAGTGGGGAGGCGGGTCGGGATGTTATATGAGGTGAGTACGTCGCTCGTTAATTCACAAACCGGTTAAGGTTTGGGGAATTCACAGCGCGTACTCCCTCACCTCATATAACCTATGCATTTGTGACACAGGAGCCCTGGCGGTGGGTCGAGGATCTCGCGGGCGGCGGACCTAGGGCCGCTCGGGCAAAATCCCCTTCCGTGGCAGGGGTGTTTGTGAGATAACAGGCGACAAAGGAAGACGGGGTCTTCCAGGCCGCCGCCTTCATAATATCTTCCAGGGGAACCCCCCGGAACCACGCCCTGGACGTGGCGTGGCCTCGGACGTCGTGCGCCCGGACGGGTTCCCCAGGCTGGGTGTGGGCACGAATTAAGTCGGCCATCCACCGTGAAATGGTGTCCTTTGAGGCCGGGGTGTAGGGCGACCGCGGTAAAATGAAGAGCCTGTCCGAGGTACGTAGCTGTTTGGTCCTCTCTATGTACCACTTAAGGGCTCGGACAGGGCACCAGCGCCTGTCTTCCGCGATTGACGAGGCTTGTGACAGACTCGGTAGGAAGATCTCGTTCGGGGTAAAGGTTACTGATTGGTTCTTTGGGAGGAAGTGAGGGTCAGGTAGTAATCTGACTCCTCCTGGTTCGAACCTCGTGAACCCCCGTTGGAGGGTGAGCGCGTGGAGACAGCTTCTGCGCCTGGCAGAGGCGGCCGCGATCAGAAACAGAGTTTTGTGTGTTAGTTTGTCCAATGGAGCATTGTGTAACGGCTCGTACGGAGAGCCCGCAAGGGTCGTCAGGACCTCGTGGAGGGCCCATGACGGGGCCAGGCGGCGCCTGGGAGGGCGTCTGTGGAACATGCCCCTTAAGACCTGGCGGAGGACCGGGTTGGTTCCTACTGAGGAGCCATCCGAGAATCCGCTGTGAACCGCTGCTATTGCGGAGCGGTAATTTCTAATTGTACTTATTTGCTTCCCTTCTCGGAAGAGTTCGAGTAGGAAGGCCGCCACCTGGTCTACTGAGGCCTCCACGGGATCAGCAGCGTTGTCCCCGGCCCAAACATAGTATCGGTGCAGTCTAGAATCGTATGTTTTAACCGTGGACTGCCGGCGGGCATCCACTGCAATGTCCGCAACCTCCGGTGGAAACCCCGCTGTCTGGAGCGAGAGCCGGAGAGTTTCCACGCAGCTAGATGGAGGCTCGTGATGTCGGGGTGGGTTATGTGGCCGCTCCGTTGGGAGAGGAGCTTGGCGGCCGGTGGGAATTTGTATGGTAGGTCTACCAGCATTTCGATGATGAGTGGGAACCATGCTTGATTGGGCCAGCAAGGTGCGATCAAAAGCATGTCCGCTTCCACGTCCCGAAGCATCGTGAGAATTCTGCGGAGTAATCCCAGTGGGGGAAAGGCGTACATGGAGAGGCCCGCCCATGAGACGACTAGGGCGTCGGTCTTCCAGGCCTGCGGGTCGTGGTATCTGGAGCAGAACGTCGGGAGTTTGGCGTTCTTGGCCGTCGCGAACATGTCGACGGACGGCCTGCCGAACAGGTGGAATATGTGGTCGGACCACGTTCGGGAGAGCTCCCATTCCCCATTGTCTAGATACCCCCTGGACAGTGCGTCTGCCAGTATATTGTCTTTCCCTGCTAGGTGGGACGCCCGTAGGCCGATCCGAAGGGAGTCGCAGAGGACGAGCAGGTCCCATGTCCTGCGTAGGAGGGCCAGGGATCGAGTGCCCCCTTGACGGTTGATATACGCCACGGTCGTGGTGTTGTCTGACCGGACCGTGACAGTGTGGCCCGTTAGGTGGGTTGCCCAGTGACGTACGGCCCTCAGGACCGCTTCCGTCTCTAAAATATTGATATGGAGACCCCTCTCGGGCTCCGCCCATTCGCCGGCAACTGTGTGTGTGCCCCATACCGCTCCCCAGCCGCTGAGGGAGGCATCCGTCGTGATCGACGTTGTAGGGGCTGGGTTCCGGAAAGGTCGCCCTGCCGCGATCCTGTCCGACTCTGCCCACCACGTGAGAAACGGGCGAAGCCCCGTTGGAAGTGGGATTGGCGTTGCCGCCGACGACCGATCCGGGGCATAGTGTTTGAGGAGGTGCCGCTGGAGCGGCCTCATTCTGAGTCTGCACAGGTCTAGAAGGTCTGTGAAGCTCGCCATCTTCCCCAATAGGCGCTGCCACGTGAGCGCTGGGGTATTCCGATTGCCTAGTATTTTTCTGGCCGTGGCCACTAGGCTTGCCGTTCTTTCGGCCGTCGGGTAGACCATGCCGCTGGCGAGGTCGAGACGGGCCCCTAAGTATATGATCGATTGAGTGGGCACGAGGTTGGATTTCTCGACATTGATTAACCACCCCAGTTTCGTCAGGAGGGAGACGGTGGCGTTTGTACTGGCGAGAGCCCCTTGTTGGGAGTTGCCGAGTACTAACCAATCGTCTAGGTAGGCGAACACCATTACCCCGTTTCGGCGGAGGTGAGCCAGGACCGCCCTTGTTACCCTGGTGAAAACCCTGGGTGCCGTGGAGAGGCCAAATGGTAGCGCTGTGAAGCGGTAATCTATGGCCTTGTACCTGAACGCGAGGAACCGCTGGTCCTCGAGTCGGATGGGGATATGTAGGTAGGCATCCTTTAGATCGACGGAGGATGCCCACATCCCTGGGCGCAGTAGGTGGAGGATTGATGTGAGAGTCTCCATCCTGAACCTCTCCGGTCGGATGAACCTCCTGTTGAGAGGTCTGAGGTTCAGGATGGGCCTCCAAGTCCCGTTCTTCTTCGGCGTGAGGAAGAACGAGGACCGGAAGAGGGGGCCGTCCGCGTTTGCGGTGGTGACCCGCGTAATGGCGCCTTTTTTGAGAAGACTGTTGATCTCGTCTTCGAGGGCGGCCCGCTTTTCCGGTATCTCGGGTACTGGCGTGGTTGCGAAGAGGCCATATTGGGGTGGGGTAGACGAGAACTCTATCTCGTAGCCCCTTTTTACCACGTCCAGTACCCAGGCTCCTGGGTCGATTTTCTCCCAGTGAGCCCAGAAAACTCTTAGTCGCCCCCCCACCTTGGCCTTGGCCGCTACGGTGGGGTGGGCATCCCTAGGGCCGTTTACCGCGCCCGCGGCTTCCGCGGCTTCCGCGGTATTGCGGGCGGTACGGCCTGTGTTCGGGCCGCGAAGGAGCGGAATGCGTTCGCGGAGCGCCCCGACTCTGACTGTAGCTGGATCTTGAGCGGCTACCTTGTCTTGAGTCAAAACGTGGGCGCGAGGATGAGGTCGGGCGGGACATATGCTCATCCGCCTCCCTCAGAGACTTCATCCTCTCTGCCTCCTCCCGGAGTTTGTCATCGAACTTGCCGCCGAAGAGGTCGCTGCCCAGGATCGGTAAGTTGCGGAACGCGTCCGCCGTGGATCTGGACGACCAATTCAGGGAGTTCAGAACCAGGTCCCGACGTGTCAAGGTAGCCTTAACCGAGACGCGGGCGAACTGGTCTAATACCATCCTGGAAACGGGTCCCAGGAGGGCAATGATGGCGGCGGTATCTTTGCGGGAGATACCCGATGCCTGGGCCTGTTGGAACGATCTGTTCAATAGCTCGGCGAAAAGTAATAGGGCTGACGAGTACTTCATCCCTGCGCGGGAGGCCCTATCTACGTCGAACAGGGAGGATTCTAGGGTCTGTGCACCCTTCTCCCTGAACTTGTCTTTGCCGTCTAAGGCACCCGCCGACCGAAGTCTCTCCTTCACTTGAGGCGGGATTTGGGGTGGCGTGAAAAGACTTTCCCAGTCTTCGTCGCCCACGTGGAAAGTGCGATGGGCTGATCGCTGGAAGGCTGTCCAGCGTTTCGCCTGTGCCACCGCCTCGAACCGCTCTCTACATTCCACATCCACCGGGATGGAGGCTCGAGGCTTTTGGGTGGCCGCGTTCAAAGTGAGTTTGGATGCCGGCCCCTCGTGGGCCCGCGCATCCACCCTTTCCTCGAAGCCGAGGACTCTGCGGAGTACTGCCGTCGCCTTCTCAAAGGCTTCCGCCGAAATTTCTGTACCCCGTAAGGGTTCTTCATCCTCCGCCTCGGAGTCTCCACTGAGGAGGCGGGCACTAGCTGCGATTGACAGCGCATCATCAGCTCTGGAGGAGACGTCGTCCCAGGGATCTGCCTGGGCCTCCTCAGGGGCGAGATCGTCCGTAACCGGTGCTGGCGGTGGCGCCGGTTGTGGTGGAATTGACGGAGCCCCTTGTTGTTCCGGGTCCTGTTGACTCGGCTTTTGTAGCAATTGTCCCAGGAGGTCTTTAACCTGGGAAAGGAGAGCCTGCCCCGGATCTGGGGATTGTCTCCTCTTTCGTTTCTTGGCCCTGTGTCGCCCAGAAGAATGTCCGCTCGAGGACGAGGGCGACGAGCCAGACCTCGACCTGCGTCGAGGTCGCCGGTGTCTTTCCCGGCTCCTACCGCGGCTACGGCTGTGGGTACGGCTTCTGCTTCGGCTTTGGCGCCGTTCCGTACTCTCCGGGGAGAACCCCGAGAAATCTCTCCGGTTGTGGTCCCACGACCCCGGAGTTGAAGTAAATAAGTCCGCCACCGCTTGTCTTCGGGGGCTTCTGGACTCCACGTGGCCTGAAGTGGACGGACCCTCCTGGGGTCGCGGCCGTGGCTGAGCTGACGCCGCACGGGAATTAGCTCCATCTCGTATGGATACCCGTTCCTGAGGAGGGTTTGAGCCATCTCGTATGGCGCCCTCCGTTCCCCCATGTTTAGGGCTTATGCCATCTCTTATGGCCGCCTGGGGTTCCTTCGCCGGCGGCTTCTTTTTCCCCTGCTTTGAGGAAGCCGCCTTCTTTCTTTTTTCTGCGGCTTTATCCGCCAGCCAGGTACCGATCAAATCCCAGCGCTCCTGGGTCCAGTCCTGGCAAATGGAGCAGGTCTGCTTACTCCCGCATGGGCGACACTTTGGGCATAAATCATGCTTATCCCATGCTTTGAACGGACGGAACTGCTTACAAGAACGGCAGTTTTCCATCCTTTTTTTTTTTTTTTTTTTCCGAGAAATCTCCGAAAAATTTTTTTTTTTCGAGAAATCTCCGAGACCTGAAGCTGTGAAAACTAAATCAAAAACAGTTACTTTACTGCAGAATGAAAACGTACACGGCTGCTGTACGTGAACAGCAAGAAATTCGTATCTAAACCAGTACGAAAAATAAACAAGGCAGTTACTTTACTGCAAAGGGAAAACGTACACGACTGCTGTACGAAAACAGTATGAAGAACTAAACAAAGCAGTTACTTAACTGCAAGTAAGCCCACGTACACGACTGCTGTACGTGGAAGTAAATAAACGCTAGGGGAACGCTACACTAAGGTGCGGGCCTAGCCACGCTACGTGAACCACGTTCACGAGGTAAACCAAAAAAACGTTCGAAAATCACGAAAGAAAAAACGTTTCAAAGACAAAAAGCAGTTCAAACGTGCAGGACGTTGAATAGATGAAAAAGAATTACAAAAACAACGATAAACTTTAGACGAAGTAATTGAAATCTTAGGATTTAGTGAGAGCAATAAGAGAGCGATACTTGCGTAACAGCTGGCAATTACGGAAGGGAGATGGCCACACTTACATACAGACAAATTGCCAGATGCTAGAGCGAGGTTAATACGGTAATGCATAGGTTATATGAGGTGAGGGAGTACGCGCTGTGAATTCATACAACTATTAATGCTGCATGAATGCAGTAAAGTAAACCAACATATTAGTTGATAGTTAATCTTGTTGCAGGAGGTAATATTTTGCATACCCACCCATTGCAGTTAGTGTAATTTTTCTCCAACTGAGGGGAATATAATAAACAACAGCCTGGCTTTACTTTTTTCGGATGTTACAGTGCTTAAGAGTGAGCAGTGACTAAGTTTATTACAACTGTCTCTTCTGTCTGACTGCAGTACTTATTAAAAACATGAACAACTTAATTTTTGTTGCAGGAGGTATTATTTTGCACACGCAGCCATTGCAGTTTTTTTAAAGGTATGCTGTATTGGCCCCAATATGCTAGATATACAAATATGGTCACCTTTGGTCAAAATTCTTAAACTGTTTTTATTACAACCTTCGAGGAAATTGTCCTCACTGGGACATTCAGTCATCTTGATGTGTGTTCCTTAAAAATGTCTGAGAACAATTTGGAGAGTAAAGACCTCTAGGAAAGTACTTTTTGACAACTTCTATCAATTATAGCCTGTAATAATTTGGGGCCTATACTGACTACCTTTAATTTCTCAGCTATTAAATAAAGCTGTGGAAAGGAGTCTCCTAGCTTCCCTGTCAGTGCAGGAGTCCAACGATAACATCTTTTTTGTTCTACAACACAAATTTGAAATGTATGGTGAGTACTTGATGGGGGTACTTGCTCTTATCTGATGAGGTTTGTCTCACACCTTGTCACCTGATAAATACATATATTTTGACATTCTGTCAGGCTATTAAATATTTATAGTCAGTATTTCTATGATTTATCCAAACAACCCACTAGCAAGAAAAACTGTCATTAGATTTGATATCTAAAATATACTGGCTTTAAACATGCCAACTTTCAGTTCCATTTAACTTCTCTTTTTTTCTGTAGCCAGAAGTATTAGAAACAAGGTCACCGGCCTTCACAGCTTTAACTTTCAGTTCTGTAGAAATAATATTTGAAGGGTATGAAACTGAGAAGGGCGATATTGCTTGGAAAGCCCTGAAGACAACCAAATGTTGGACAAATTGAGAGTGATGGACTTATAGGTGAATTATTGGTTATCTGGGACTTTTTAATGCACTGGTGGGCACCCCACTGAGGAGAGGATAGAATATACCTCCCTTCCTCGAGGTGTTAACAGGACCAAAAGTGCAAAGATAGGAAGTGGAAATGAGGGGAAAAAAGAAGAGATAGGAAATAAAATACAATCCCAAGCATTCACACTCGAGATGTGTTCTGATATTGTGTGTAGTTGGTCGCATTCAATTGCGATAATGGGGGCATATCCAAGTTGCCCATGTCCACTGATGTCCGAATGGAAAAGAGGTATAAAGCCAGTTTGTCAGACCTGCCACAGCCCTTCCAAAGTTTTATAATGCAGTAATCGGATAAACGTCACGTAAGGACGTCATTTAGAAACTCGAGCGATAACAGAATGGAAGTATGTTGCAAACACAGACGGACATGAGAAACAAGTGACCTGACCGTTTTCAGGTTAGCATGAATTTAGAGGATGAGGCAAACAGCTGCTGTCTCTCCCAATTACCATCACTTGTATTAATTAATTAACCAGACCACCACATGAACCAGAATATATGATCCAGACCATATCACATGACTGAAAACAATATTTTTAGGAGAGAACGATATTTTTTTCACTTTCATCACAATTTAAGGGATTTACAAAAGTCGTACTTCACTGATATACTTTCAGCCATTAAATAAAAGTTAAAGATGGCACATTTTTACTGAACGGTCACATTCTATCATTTGAAAGTTTATAAGGTTTTTATTTCCCTTTATCAACTGATAGACAGGGGTATCCAGCGCCCGGACTATATTATATTTCATTGCGAGAGATTTACAGGACATGTTCTTCCAACCGATAGAGACCCAAATTTTAATATTTGATAAATTTCAATACACATTCCTTCTCCTCCCTTCCCCCTTGGCCATACATAACCTGGTGTCATCTTCAAGAACAGAAAACATAACCCGAAAAAACAAACAGAAAGGTCAGGGATATGGCCACTCCTTTTCACAATAGCCCTTGGCTTGACCACAAACCAAAACAGTTAAGACTTGGAGCAAGCATTACCATGGGAATTTTGCATTAAAGAGTCTGTGTGTGAACAACAGCGCATGTGAATAATGGTTGCTTGATCATCAAATATTTAATTGAGTAATAAAGTTAGTTTAAAATTCATTAATTGTGCACTCAAATTGTCAAAATATTACAAGGTTTTAACAAATCATTTGTTGGTTTTTTTTCCCTCCTGATTACATCTCAGTGCCTAGGATAGTATATTTCACCTTACAGGAGGTTCCCTTTATTGTTTAAACTGTCAATAACCTGCAATTCTATTTCTGAAAGTTTCCTTCAAAATAGCCTCAAGAAAAAGTTCTGAAACCTTTTTCTTCCCGTTTTTGCTACTGTTTTTTCCGTACTATATTTCAAAATATGAAACTTAGTGATAAAGATGAAAATATGATGTGATGAAAATATAGTTAATTTCTAGTCAGTATTGCAGTATTACAGATGGAAGATGAGGGATTACAAATTTATGATGACTTCTTCCATACTTAAGGTAAATCTTCAAGGTTGAATTCCCAAAAATTTGGTATTTTCAGGGATTCTTAAGAAGGGGAGATTTCTCATAAAAGCAATTAGCAATCAAGTATGAAAAGTTTGCAAAGCATTATGCCGAAATTTAATTAAAAGACTTAACTTATTCGTCCAAAGTCTTTGCTGGATATTAGCAGGCCGCGTCTTACAAAAGCCAATTTACAAATGGACAGAGAGATATTAAGATCAATATTCCTTGACAGACAGACATTGCTAGGCTGCAGTTTGGATTTAAACCCATTGATAAATCCAGAGATGACTACTGCATATGTAACATATTTCCAAGCCTTCTGTTTATTATCCTAGTGAAGGTCAACTGCAACTACCCCATATTCCTAGCTAGGTGTAGACAGAAATTTGTCTCTTGTTTAAAGCCTGAGGTCAGGAGTCAGATGCATCAACAACCCCAAAAAAAAGTTCTTCTTTTTTTTTTTACTAGAAATATTGAGAAATGACAGTATTTGTAAATGACAGTTATTGAGACAGTCTAATCTCTCATTTACTTTTCAAAATGGTCAAATATTTTGAACTTTTGAAAGTTTACAGTATATGGCTGTAGGTCAGGGTTCTCAATAGGCCTGTGCAAGGGGAGGGGGGAGGGATGAGAGATGCCAGGGGTCAAATATGGCCAGTGAAACATTTGGATCAGATGTGACAGAGATAAAGATCAGCTAATGATCTTCCACTAATTGATCTAGGCCCTACTGATTTTTTCCCTGTATATAGCCCATGCTCGGTAAGGTGACATTTTGAGTCCGTCTGGTCCTCAGCTCTAACCAGTATTTTTTTTTACCTGGCCCTGTTAGATAATAATCTGGGAACCCTGCTATTTAGTTAACAACAAAACACCCTCCCTACCCTCACCCCACCCCCCCCCCCTTAACCTGGCTTACCAAATTATGAACAATCACACATGTGTTTCCGCATTGCACATCTACTGTACTTTCTGATCAAAAGAGACATCAGCAGAGGTAATTAGTGGAGGTCAGAGTTGGGCAGGGGAACGGAGATCCCGTCAATGGTCTGATATTGGAATGGAAAGGGGAGGGGGTGGGGGGTGGGAGGGGGGTCAGATCAATGTTTAATGTTGTTGAAAATTGCCGCCCGTGGTGGTACTGTGCCTTTGTGGAAACACTGCCGTGAAAACTATTGGACCAGGACCCCGGCCCTTAGGGAAATAGTTGGGATACAAACTATTGAGAAGTGGTAGATAGTGAGCAAAAATTGACACAAACAATCCATCACAGTTGTCACACCTATGCCAGGCCCCAATACTGCGTGAAAACTTTTAACAGTGTTGGAATTTGAATTTCCAATGATGACATAAAAACGACATAAATGGAAAGAGGTTAACATTTGGCCACTTCAAGTCATACTCTAATTCGGAAAAATTGGTTAATATACAGCATTATATACAAGCAGGACAGGTCAATATACTATACACAAAGTCACATTGTTTTATATCCTCTATGAATCTTTAATGATCGCCATTATTCCGTTCGTTATTTTGATGTAAATCCGACGACGAGCTATCAAGGTTCAATTTTAATCTGCAATTATTGAGTTTGATTTATCACAGCAAGACATTGCCAAGCTTCTCCGGGTTGTACCAAAGTCATGTCATAATAATCCATTGTCCGGAAGGTGCGGGGGGGGGGGCGGGGGAGTGGGGAGAGGCGGGAAGGTATGTGCGCTATCCCATGAAGTCATTCCAACGATATTTTTGCATCACTTCCAGAGAGAGGCAAAAGAATGAATCCTCTCTTGTGAGTCTTGTCAAAACACCACTCAAGTTCACCGTCTATAACTTGTTAACAAGTTTTAATGGACCACCGTGTTTGTGACATATGGCTCCACCAGCATTCCATTACCCTCAAAAAAGAAAAAAAAAAGGGGGGGGTAAAAGAAAGACAGCTCAACAAAAAAACAAAAACAAATTTTTTTTTTCTCCAAGGGATGTTTTCATCAAAGAGATGACTGCTCAGGCATTAAAATGTCAGTTAGCAGGTTTTGGCACTCTACTTGGCTGTCAACATGCAACGTAAACTCTGAAAGTAGATGACAAGGAATTAGCCGAGGAACAGTTTGCATCAATCATAAGCGAGCTTGACACCTACCAAAAACAAAAGCAATAGAGCATTTACTCACTTTCTGGAATATATGAGGGAACTTCTAAAAACACACGGGTTATTTTTGCCGAAATGGTTAAAATATCCGGTCGATTGATTATCTCTGGATAGATGCGACAATCTTACAAGAATTTTATTTTTATACTGTCACTGCTGGACAGGTTTTCTTTTCCTCATTAAAACATTTTAGACAATGACCTTTTTTACCATCCTGCCGAAGGTCAGACAGTAACTCAAAGAACTATCACTTATTACGCTGTAGGGAAGTCATTTCTGAAGTGTTTGTCAAAGTTAGAATGTTTAGAGCGACCAAAAAGGTAAGCCTAAAACAAGAAAGGAGATTAGTTTGGTCATGGAGGTAAAAAACAGTTTTTACCTCCATGGTTTGGTGCAAACCAAGATTTAAAACCTTCCTAAGTAGAAAACACGCAGAAGAATGACAGACAAGTTGATCACAGAATAAATTTTTTGACCAGGCAGAATCATCACCTTTCTGGATTCACGGTTCTACAAACAGGAAATTGTGGTTGCTAAATGTCTGGCAGAGGCAAATCCATATAAAATGGGGGAGGGGGGGGGTTGTTCATATCCACTGAGACAAATGCAACAAAGACAATGGAAAAAAAAACAGAAGAAAAAACCAACGTATGCATTGTAAAAGAAATGTGAGATAGGATATACTGGGCCAGGACATAAAAGTCAGGAAATACAGTGAAATACTGTATGGTTTATGGTAATAAAAAAATTGCCGGAACAATGGCAAATAATGATATTAAATATTTTTACAAGCATTTTTTTTGGTTTTATTTTGAATGTTCTTCAATATAAAATACAAAAAGTGGTCGAACATATTGAGCTAAAAAAGTTGGCCTTACTTTGTAGTCCATCTCTTAGAATTGCTTTCTGACCACTCTCTGGGTTACACCTTATGTAAATTGGGGGTTTGACCCCTGGCTACAGGGTAGTTGCAAGCTATGTGAAAGATGAGCTGATAAAACTACCTCCAATGTATTTTATAAAGCTGTCATGCTTTCAGTAGTATATGATGACTAACACACGAATAGTGTTCGTACATCACTCCAAAGAATGTAAGATCACGTAAATGTCTATGAATACAAGTTACATACTGTTACGTACTGTTACCATATGACCTTTTGCAAAATACCCCCTCATGGTGTAAAACTTCAAACTAGCTTATTTCTGCATTCTGTTGCTATCTGTTTTGGTATATAACAGTTGTGGGTCATTATGCTGTTTCAGTTTGTGACAATTTTCTCCAAAAATAATTTAACTTAAGCTAACATTCCATAGTCAAAGATTATCTATTGAATAATTTCTTCCTTTATAAACTTTTCAATTTTGAGTGATCTGAATGTTAATATGTAATGTATATGTTTATAATGATTACACTGTTAGAATGTTTTATGCTGTGATATTTTACAATAGTAAATGTTCCCTAACATATGATTAGTGTACATAAATACATGATCTGCATAGATTGTAGGATCACATAAATGCCTATGATTAATAAAAGTTTCATAGGGCTCTGTTACAAAAATTGACCAATTATGAACCAATGCTGTAAAATTATCTTAAAAACAACATGACGTTAGTGGAACTGAGTTTTACCCACAGTACAGCCAATGCAAAAATTTTAGAGCCATTGGTTTGGCCACTGAACAATTCTCATAAATCCTACTCAAGTGCTGAAATGATAAAAATTATTTCTTTCAAATATACATTTCAAAGTTGCAATTATTTGATGAAGCTTCGTACAATGATCGCTTACCCAAATGAAAGAAATTTGCTCTGCGCTCATCTTCCTAAAGTGCATGGGAAGCAATCAATCACTTGATTGTAGCAAAAATGAAACCTGATACGCTGATGAAATCTCTTACTTGTTCCAGCCATGTAGGCGCTCTCTGCTACAGTGCATGAGGTCATTCACCTATCAAATTCATCCTAAATCCTTATTGTAATTATTCCCCTAAAAGACCTAGGAAGTCTTGAAGGCAAGCAGCTTTGTTACGGTGGGGGACGGGGATGTGGGGGGGGAGGGATGGGAAGGTGTGGAATTGATCTTCCGATTCAACACGAAAGGTAGAGCTCTAAAGGTTTTTTTTTTTTGTAAGCGCGGGGAGGGGGGAATGTTTTACCAACCATCTTGTGAAGTATTCCTCAATGTTAAGATTACAAATTAATCAAGTTACTGCACAAAGTAAATCTATTAAAAGATTAAACTTATCAAATTGGTTTCTTCTGTTATCATTTATCACAAATCTTTGGATATAGAAAAGAACGTGTTTTATAATTTAATTAGAAAGTGTAACATGGTTGTAACGGACCGTAGTGGATGATTGTCATGCTAGAATGGGACAGATATTGGAAAACATGTGGCCCTTAATAGTTCTCAAATTGAAAACTGTATTTATCATGAGGGTGAGGAACAGTGAATGATGTAAGAAAGAAGACTCCAGGAACCTTAACTAACTTAAAATGCAACAAAACGATTTCTATATATGAAGATAGAAACTTGCCCATAGCAAAAAGTTACAGACAGTTTGGGTAAACTAGAATGAGAAGGAGAGGGGGCGGTAGACCAGAATGCATCAGAATACTCCAGAGGAGGACAGTACTTAGTGGTCACGAGATCACTCTAAACAGGGTAGTATGGGTAAATTGCAAAGAGGCAGTTAAGAGAGGAAGCTAAGCTCCATTCTTCAGGGAACATGGTAGACCACTAAATTATTTCACTAATCTTTTAATATCCTTTGAAGTGTTGCAAAAACAACAACAAAAACGGCTCTTTAGAAAGTAGTCCAAATGATGAAGTTTCATTTTGATTGCACTTGGGTATGTCAAAGCACTAGTGCGATGGTTGTGTAAAGGCAGGTGAGGAACGATGGTACATATTGATGACAAATCTACCAAGATTCCACATAAAGGCATTTTAATGGATACAGCACTGCCTTAAAATTGGAAAATGAAAATAGATGACAAAAGGTGTAAACTTCATATTATCAACAAGTCAATTTGACATTACATTTTTATGTCTGGCTTTGAAAATTGAATTAATCGATTAAAGAACCCTGGCTGCGAGAAATTCTACTTTCCATTCTTTGAATGGATTTGTAATGATTGAAAACTTATTCCATATACACACTCAAGAGTTAAAACCAGTAAACTGAGAAATTATTCAGCTCTCGATTATATTATAGGAACGAGACGGTCTGATGAACAGCAAAGAATTGAAACGATTGTGAGAGACTCGGTAAAGATAATAAGTCTTGCAGACGGAAGGGGAAAGAAACCCATCAGAATAATTAACCTATCAATGCAGACTTACTTGAGGGAAGAGATAAGGCCCCGAGGGAGAGATACGGGGCCCCCCGAGCGATTTCATGTTTGACATTCTGCTTAACGGTAAAACCAAAATAGACTCGCAGGGCGGGCGTGGAAACCGGAGACAATGTCAACTCTCATGATAATCTACTCAAACATTTTATGAAATTTGAGAAATTGGTCAATTTGATAAAAGGAGAATATGACAAGAAGCATTAAAGATGATTATGAAAAGTGAGAAAAGAAGGTTAGAAAGAAAGAAAAGAAAAGAAAAAAAAACTTGTGAAAACTGACCACAAAATGGGTTTCCTAGTGACACTGACCCATGGATGGGGTCATGTACTAAGAAAAACATAACAAAAAAATTAGGTGTCAATGTATGGCAAAATTATGGGAAGGCTATTGTACCTAAATTGATTGGATGGAAATGTGAGCTCTGAGTGCCTTGAGGCATAATCATAAGCTTTCCAGGCAATCTTCAAAGAATTAAAAAGTTGCAGGCTTGAATTATTGACAAAGAAGGACACTTTGGTATTAACAAGTCATGTAGCTAATAGGTACAGTAGATTGGAGAGTGCATATATGTAGAGTTGGAGACAGGTAAGAGACTGAAAAGAAAGGTTAAATTTCTCTCTTTTTCCTTTCTCTAAATTCAAGAAGATGCACATTTTCAATGTTTCCTTTTGTCTCAAAGGAGTTGCTACATCATAAATCACAACAAAACATTCAGCAACTTTCAGAGCCATTTTTTACAGTTTAAGAGAAATTTTTATTTGTGAATACCTGATACTGCATTATTATTAAACATGGGGCCTCCAAATAAAATTTCATAGCAATGGTTTTCACTGAGCACTGACCCTTGGTTTGACCCCTGCCTCCCCTCTTCCCATCCCTCTCCAACCCCAGGGAAAAATATCAAAAATGGTCCTGAGGTCCCTTAAATTTGTTATCTCAGATACCACAGCAATAATCCATGCTAAATTGGCAAGGTTTACAAAAAAAAAACAGAATCTCAACCAAGATTACCCATTTTTAAAAGTCACCAATGTAGGTACTCTTGCTGACATTTAGGCAAATAGACTTAAATGGACCTTTTACAAGGCTATATTGAGATTTAAACCTCTGGCGTCCATTGATGGTCACTGGAGCGAATGCGGAGACATTCATTCTTTGCATCTGTAACAGTATTCATGAAATTGAATTCACTGCATACCATTTTTTTGATCATTCATTACAAATTTGAGATTTCAAAAGGCAGGCTTTTGCTGGAAGCTTAGTTTACAACTCTGAAGTTAATCTTTTTAAACTGTTACTATTTATAACTTACTTCTCCTAAACTTTAAGGTTATACCTGCTTTTTCTAATTTCCCACAATCAGGGGAACAACCAACATTTCTTGTTATGGAAGAGAGAGGGGAGCTAAGTTGTATGATCATGTGAGAGGGCTATGGGGGGGGGGCGGGAAGTAGGGGATAAAATGGACGGTACTTAAATGCAAAATGATGCTATATTTTGCATATTTTTGAACAATGTTGAAGAACGTCCAACTGTTCAGATTTAATGTACTGCACATTTAAGATACATTTTTTTGTTCTGTACTTTAGGATTTATGTTTGTAATATTGTCTGTCAGTGGGATGAGTGGGGGGGGAGGGTCGGTGTTTGAATCCCCTCGATAATTTACTGGGAGGGGTAGCTGATGCACGGAGAAGTATTCATAGTTGCGCCCTGACCATAATTTGTCTTGTAGCATTCCAAACGCTGTTTTTATTTCCCGGTCTCTTTGACAACAATTCACTAGCTCGAAATAAAATAGAAGTAATGATCCCATTCAAAATGAGGAATTTTTGGTTTAATTAGTAATTTATTTTGCCCAAACATGTGTCACACAGCTAGTAGACAGTCTCATCTGTTAGAAAGGTTGTTTTTATACACACATCAGAACCGAGTGTATGACTTACGACAAAAAGACAGAAAAAAGACGAAAAAGACCGCCGATATCTGTCAGCGCTCGCTGCAAAAGGAGTAAATGAAATACGTAAACATTTTTCCTCTGGAAAGACTGTGGGTAGATTTTTAGACCTTTTAAAATTACTGTAAGTACTGTATAAGTATTAACACAGTGCTCGAAGCCAATATCAGGGGGGCTGGCTGCCTCTTCTTTGGTAGAGTGTCGCTCCCGCTAGTACGCACAGATGTCTCTGGGTTTTGTTTCTCTTTGAGAGTTCCACGGAGGCTCCTCTCTTTGGATACAAAAACACAAGGTCAATGCTCGATAGAATCTAACTGGCTGATGCAAGAAACCACCGGAGGCAAGATGAATTGTTGATGGGATAATCAGACAATTGCTTAAATATTTATGGCTTTTACAATGTATCTAAATTTATCCTCTGAAAGGTTGTTAAGGCAACAACTATTGAAAAAAAAAAACTTCACAAAACTAGTCATGTTTCTTGTAGCAATTCTTTCATTTTCTTTTTTTTCCTTCTTCTTTTTCTTAAATTCAGCATTCAGTGCTTGATCAAACCTGGAAAACTCAAATGAAGGATCAAGAGGGGGGGGGGGGGGAGGGGGGAGGCAAGGCAATCTTTTTTCATGGCAAATTAGAAAATGGTGTTTGACTTTCCACTGAAACTGAGGGGCACCAGTGAATATTTTTTTACTTTTCAAAAGGGCATCAAGTCAATTTTCAGGGAATTTGAAAGGGCACCTAGCCATTTTCTTGCCCTAATGTGAGAGAAACTATAATCCGTACTTTTCCTCGCAATTATAAAATGCTTTTGACCTAGGTACGAACTCAAAACCTTGTCAATAAGAAAAAAAAAAAGAGGGAGCGTGACTCAAGCGATTATTCACTCTAAACCTGAATTGCACGACAGCAGACGGATAATGAACTAAACTTTATACGATGCACAATTTGGGTAAAAACAAAAGAAATAACTCAATCCAAAGCATCTGAAACGGATCACTTTGAGTGTATCGTTTGAAATTCTTGACCGATAATTCAGAGTCGATGGTTACTCCGTTTATACTCCTCGAAAGACAGAAGAAAAAGAAGAAGAAGAAGAAGAAGTGGAATCAGCTTAATGGATGACTGAGGAGGTTAAGTATGAAGCAAACAGGTGACTGACAACTTGAAGGGTCTGTTTGCAGGAGGTATTACGTCCGAACGTGGTCGTGAGATTTACGGACAAGAGATGTACAGGAGTTTTATAGGTCAATAGCATCCTTCATTAGCAAAATGAAGCCCTTCATGGAACAGGATACAGGCAAGAAGTTTATGGCTTTTTTAAATCTTGATCCAACTTTGCTCTTTCAAGGATTGTATGGCACCGAGTTGGTGATGTAAATAAAAGCCAGAGAATAATAGCATCTACAGAAAGGTGAAATAAAATTTGCTGAAAATTTGTAATAGTACAGACTATTTTCTGCCTCAATGCTAAGAGGGTTTGGTTATAAATAACACAGGGTATATTTACCACTGATTGCAACGGCTGCGATGGAAGGATAATTTATGATAATTGCATTAAGTTTGCTGAGTGATATCAGATATTGGACGGAAGGTCTAGGCATTTCCACGCCTTACAATTGTCATGCTAAATATGATCTTAAGTAAACTTAATTATCCGATACCTGAGATCTTTTCTTTTCAAAAATTTTGGAAATTTAGCTGGAATCAACAATGTTCAGACATATTTTGAAAGTAGGAGCTGAAAAGCTTCAAACTGTTGCCGTGATCAATACAATGTAATGCATTAATGGAGAATGTGCAGTATTGCATGGAACTAATATTATGTAATGTGTTGATGGAGAATGTGTATTGCTGTATGTAATATGTATAATGTAATGTGTTAAGGGAGAATGTGAAGAGCTGCACTGAACAAGACAGGCGTTGCACATTTAAGAATTAAATTTAATACATAAAATGTTTTAAATCAATGACAAAGGGATAGTGTTAAATGTATATGTATATATATATATATATTATATATATATATATATATATATATATATATATATATATATATATATATATATCTATATATATATATCTATATATATATATATATATATCTATATATATATACATATAAATATACATATATATATATATATATATATATATATATATATATTAATTTACATATATGTTTATATATATATACCAATATATTATATATGCTGTTCATTCTACCTGATGCATGACAGACTGAGACTCATAAACTTCAAGTCTACTACATGTCCTTAAGAGCAACATCTCAATAATCATTGTAATGCTGATCTAGTGATCTTTGTGAGAAGATTTACATCCTTTTTGCAGTGGTCTTTCCTGATGCTACTATATATTGGGGGGGGGGGGGATTTCCAACTTAAGAAAAGGTCGGTCGGTCCTTGAGTAAAGTAAACTTTGAGAACTGAGCTTCCGCACATATATATTTCTTTCCGTAAGAGTTCGTTTGAGAGATGAATATCCCAGACTTCATCATGAGGCTTATCAACCTCTTCGCCAAACACGTAAAACATTTACCTTGAAATTCTGCTGTCACATCCCAAGACGATGCTCTTTACGTCTGACATAGAAGAATGAGACGTTTCCCATCTTTCAGTGAGAAATGGAGATGATACCAGAGAATGGAAACATGAGAGAGACTTTTCATTAACTAATTGCTATCCGCACCAGGTGAAAAAAAAAAAAAAAAAATCAAGCAAGTGATAGCTCTTTGCCTGCATGGATGATACTGAAAAAAAGGTTTCTTAGCCTTGGATGAAGTAGGGCAGGGACACTTTGGGTAATACATACAGGTTGTATTTAACAGAGAGAAAATGATACCGATATGCTGAGCACAGCTCTGCAGGATAATGCCATTAAGACATATATCATTCAAAATGGTAATTAGAATCTTCATGAATGATTAATTGATCGCAGACATCAACCATAAACTATTCTTGAGGATTAAAAAGTACATTTATATAAATTAGTAGTAAGGGTAGCCAGAATTATACAGCTAGTTCTAGATAGGAAAAAAAGATGAAAAATATCTGTCCCGATGTTAGGGAACTGTGTTTTATCATCTTTCTTCTAGCCCCTGTATAATAATAATGTTTATTATATTTAATATTATTTAGCTGTTCCCATAAAGCCTGTACAGTAACTGCTGAGTGTTGTAGTTACTGTGTCAGTGGGAAGTGATATCAGCCAGTAGAGGTTTTTTTATATGCCCTTGTTAAAAAATTTTGCAAGTGGCTGTAAGTGTTGATTTTTGTAGGGCTGAGAAAAGAGACCTTTCTCATCAGAACTTGTGGAGGATGTGAGCAGTATACAGTTATTCAGAGTTAATTGAGAAATCTGGACACTGACATCCAGGTCAATGACCAGTCTGATGAACATTGCAACTGCTGGCTAATTGGCCATCCTACCTGCATTGTTATATACACAATCATAATATACAAGCTGCTTCTTATCATTCATTTCTAACAATCCATTTTTATTTTTCTAATGAACAGTTCATACAAAGCGAGTACTCTATTTAGTCAACAGCAATTCCTTCAATATCAATGTCAGTTTTGGAGGATTAATATCACCATCACACTTATTCTCCCAGAAAATTCTTTTTCTTTTCTAATAGTGTTAATGTAATTCGCAATACACACATTAGACAAGGTTTATTCATCTAGTTCATAAATAATTAAACATGTGTACTATACAATATCCAGCCCAACACTACCACATGTTGACTTTTTCCTTTGACTTTTTAACCTCTAAGGTTAGTTATTATGCAGGCATGATTCCTTATTTAAGTCCAGGAGCTAGTTCACTGTCTGGGATCGTGGAACACATGAATAATTGATTATATATGTATGTATGCATCACAGATATTCATCTTATGAAGTAGAGCATTAATAACATAATCAAGCTAAGCCGAATCAAGATACTGCTGGTGTAATTAAAGTAATTTTTGTATGTTTGCCCGATAGGCTCACCCTGAGGGGAATTAGCTTGAAAGAAATAAAAGAGTTGGTAGGTGACTTATTTTACATTTTTACAAATATCATAATTTGCACAAAAAAAAAAAAGTTATGCAAGGTTATTAACAAATTATGAATTGAAAGTGCATATTGCGTGAAAATCCAGAGGATTAAAGGTGATGCTGGGCAGTTTAAATAGTTTGATTATTTTCATCAAAGAGAGTGGTTTAATAGCTGATAGCAGATTTTAAACTGTTCGAAAGTACAATGCTAATCTTGCACCTCTTCTAGGCCATGTTTCACTTGAACTTTCAATTTAATTTAAATATATATATATATATTTATTTATATACACAGATACACAGAACATGCTGGTTGAAACCCTAGCTATATATTAAGATTCGGAATTGCGACCTTGCAAAGTGATGAATGTTATCAAATTATTTCAAACGTGGTAATTATTTGCGATTTTGTGATACGTTACATACAGTAAATCTATGATATTGCTATAATAATCAGCTTTCATGTCTCCAAAATTTTGGCTAATTTCTGTCAAATATAAGCTAGGTTTATCATAAAGTCCTCCAATAGAGACATTCATACGAAAACCTATCAGGGAAATGCCTATCAAAAAATATATTAAATTTAATTTGGACATAAAAACTATGAATTTGTTCATTTCTATCACAATTATAACAAAATAGTAATTTCTTATTAAAAGTCAATAATTTCCAAAAATCAAATTAATAATTTAACAAATAATAATTTGAAGTACTATATAAAAATTATTTTTATTTTCATGGCCCTAAATAGGCTATTATTTATCCCATGTCAAGGTGACACTTAATTAAAAATTTCCCAAAGCGGTAAATCAAGTTGATAAGCACTGCCATATAACGTTGTTTTTAAAAGAGAGTCACAAAGCTACATCAATTTACCTACCGCTCCAATTAAAAAGGCTCACATGCTACAGCGAACTTAAACATGTCAGACATGGACTTTTTCTTGCAAACTATTTGCTGTCCCTAACAGGTTCCACAGCTGTTATATTAAGGAACTTGTTCACTATCGTAGATAAAACTTAATACAAGGAGGGAGAGAGCGAGAGATCGAGAGACAGAAAGAGAGAAATGTTTGTCTTCCCTAATGTCAGTTTGACAACTCCATCACTTCATCTAAATTGGATGTATTTTTTACTAGAGTCAAGAAACCAAACTTTGACTACAAAAAAAAAGTTTTATCTACAAGAGGCATCAAAAGTGGGAGGACGTCGAAATGTTAAGATCTTTCTCTGCAAATCTTGACGTAATTTTACCATTTTTTTGCAAAATACTGGAATTAATGACACTCTGAATGCGAGTGTAATTATTCGTCGGTGAATTTATTTCTTTTCTGATTGGTCAGCAATCTCTGACTGCATCTGCTGATTTAGTATACAATATTACTCAAAGTCCCACCCCCACCCCCACTCCCCTCACCCTGGCCTTTAAATTCCTTTTGTCATGCAAGATTTTACTTCCACTCAATACAGCTCAGGTTGACCTGATCATAATATAATTATTATATTAACATGCTATCGTTCTTCTGCTAATTAATGGTGGAGTATAAGAAAAGACAAAAAGGTAAAAAAGCAGGGGAAAAAAGACTCTAGTTTTTCCTGAAAACTTTCAACAAGTTTTGAAGAATTTGGAAGAGACTAAATTACATATTTTTTACCACAATCTTACTTATACTTATAGACCATCGGTGAAACACATTACTTCATTTACGTACATACAGTAACAATTACTGCGCTGTCGTCCAAAACAAACAGAATCATAAACGACGTGATCAAAATCAAAGAGAAATATCACGTTTTTCTCTCGACGGTCAACTACTTTCGAATCGATGACAAATTATATAAATACGACGGCGATACTTCCCCGCGAATCCCCTTCGTTCCCCAACTCTCTTTAGAATTTTTTTGGGCTAAAATGCATCGGGAGATTTTGGCTGAAGCTCGTCGTCGAGTGGATGTAATTACATGGCATATGGTAGCATTCATCTGGATACGATCACATTACTGTCGATATCTATATCAGGGTATATAGTCAAGAGGCTTTCAAGTGGGGGTAAAGAATTGGTGCCAAACGAGGTCATAGAAGTAACACAGATTATAGATTTGATCCAAAATACAGTCTGACCAAACCGACCGTGACATGAGAGCCGATTCTCTACTCTAGTTTGTTTTTTGTATCTGGCACCCAATGACTTCAAAATAGGGCATTTAGACCATCATCATGTGTGTGATTAATGCCTATCATAGCTGGTCTTGGTTCAGGGTTTAAAAAAAAAAAAAAATTAAATCTATAATATTGGCCTAAAATATGCTAGAAAGTCTAAATAAATGGTCAGTCAAACCCCAAATTTCAAGATTCCTTCTAACGTCACCCTTTTTATAGCTTTCTGACTCATTGGGAAATTTTAGCGTAGAGACATGTACGCAAACTCCTAAGCCACATCTGTGAATGACATGGAAAGACAGAACCTCTGAGCAAGCACTTTTGAAAAAAGGAATTCAGCAATTTTAGCATTGTAAAAATTTTGGTCAGCTATTTCTACTGACCTTCAAATATATTTTATACAGTATATTTTGTACAGTTGTCTTTGAAAAGATTCATTTATACTTTACAAGTACCAGGAATGCAACAATGACCCTGCTTTCTACAACTTTTTTGTTTCCTTTTTTTTCCTTCTTTAATCCCGGCACCTAGACTTAAATTTGTCTATAACTCAATCATAGATGTGAAGATATAGTGGAAGTATGTCTGAGCGAAAAAGATGAGCGGTTTTAATAACTTTAGATGAAGCTCAAAAAATTTCCGAGAATCCACTCAGACGACGAAGCTTGCTAAAAGCCTTAAAGTGTTGATTCAGCCGAGGAAAATGGGTTACATATCCAATTATGTAGACTAATCGCAAAATTACGTTTTGGCAAATTCATGATGGGCTGGCTTTATGAAGAAAATGTTACAGAGAGTGTAATAATAAGAGTGCTTGGACAGAAAACCAAACTGTCCTTGACGTTTCTGGGTAAATTTTCATATTCAACCACACATATTGTACAAACAGTACTGCATGGGTAAAAATAATTGCTTTCAAAGAAGCAACAGAACTCCCCCCCCCCAAAAAAAAAAAAATAAGGAGAAAAATAATGAAAACATTTAAAAAAAAAAACACAATTCAATAGATTAGGGAGGATGAGATGAGAAAAGATAGCAGAACTTACAAAAGGTAGCTTAAAATTTCATGGATATTGAGGATTTATTTCCTAATTTCTGAAACTTAAAAAAAGAAACCTTTGAGTTAAATTGGGAGACATAAAACCCTATGAATGATTTAGAAAAATAAAGTTGCCAAGTTATTGGAATCTAGAAGCCCGTCCTGAATCCTGTACACTTGGTTGATTTGAGTGCTTACGTAGGATGGAGACAGGTATCGAGGAGAGGAATCCTGTTTCAAGCGATTGTGTAAAACATAACTTTGGTAGGGTTCCCTTTCTTGCAGATATAATCCTATCAAAGAGCCTGAGATGATGAACATGAGGGCCTAATCATTTCCTTTAACAAACTCACATATATCTGAGTGTGGAAATTCTTTTCTTTTTTTTTAATAGTGATATATTCCACAAAAAAGGATGGACAGAAACTTAACTTTCGCAGGGTTCCCTTTCTTGAAGATATAAACCTATCAAAGAGTCTGAGATGATGAACATGAGGGAACTAATCATTTCCTTTTAACAAACTCACATTTCTGAGTGTGGACATTTCCATCCTTCCCACCCCCCTTCTTCCATTTTTTGCCAAAGCTGTCATAATTTTCACTTAAAGTAGTGATATGTTCCACAAAATTTGAATGCAAGTTGGTCAAATTAAGAAATTGATTTGTATTCAAATTTTGTGGCATACGTCACTCTTTGAAGTTATGTCATTTTTAGTGGCAACAAAAGAGACATTTTAATGTTGAAATAAAGAAGCAATGTTGTGATTTTAAACAAACATTCCTCTTTTAATCGTTACCGTACACGACGACAACAACGGGCAAATTGTGTCAATGAATTCATTTATCTGTTTTTCGGAATTAACACGGAAAGTGAGAACCGCTCTAATTTAATTCCATTGAAGCATTTAGTTTCACTTGATTTCGTAAATTTCAGATAAAAGGACTTTGAGTTTAAGGCAGGTCAGTTTTTTTTTTGTAGAGTTCTTTAATGGAACTTTTGCCTAGGGCAGAATTAGTTTAAGATCTATAGGGGGGAAGGTGGCCTATTTGATAATTACCAATTTAATGGTAGAGAGATCTTGTGATATATATGTTTTCTAAACCAATTTACCTCACCATTGGAATAAGAATCTGACAGAACGATAGAGAGAGAGAAAAAAAAAAAAAAAAAAAAAAAAAAAAAAAGAAGAAAAGAAATGGGTTCTAGTTACGGTAAAAAGGTAGGTTATTGGCACATACTAGACAATAATGGAATAAAGACTTTTGTTTACAAGGCAAGACCAAGAATAAAGAAAATTCGGTCAAATTTCTCACGGAACCGTTTTCGGTGATTGTGGGGGTAATAAAGGTGAGCAATACAAGATTCCTAAGAAAAACTTTTGCTCCATTTCTTTAGGGCTGTTTTGGTTATTTAAGACCAACAGATGGCACTGACACGAAGAAACAAGACCTTCTTGACTAGTCTGGGCATGCAGCGTACCTTGGAAGAGTACAAATAGATTGGCTTTACGTAGAAACAGAAATTACCACATTCTTGGCACTGCCATGATCAATAGGCGATTTAAATTATGGCATATTCATGGAATTACTTTAAGTCCCCCCCCACTCGGGACTGGCTTGGCTCATGATGACTTCTAGGAATTTCATTTCAATTTAAAATAATTTCACATTCTCAGACTAATAGATTAACATACAATTCAGCATGGTATATATTGTGAGTGGATGGTATCCATAGCAGATTGAGGGTACAATCTGCTGCCCAGAGATATGTAGGCCAGAAATTAAGCAAGACAGTATAGTTCAATAAGAAAAATATTCATGGTAAGTAGGTCTTTGTCTTAAGCGGAATCTTGGATACAAAAATAATCTATGTGGAAAGTTTTCAAATTTAACTGAAATGAGGTGACAATTTAAAAAATAAGAATTTTGAATTATCTAACAGAAAAACGTCAATGTAGCCCAAAGAATGTCTGCCGAATTCTGTGATATAAGTCACATATCACGAAAGTTATGATTAATAATTAGTCCAATTAAATTAAACAAGCATACATCATCACCCAAAAATTTACCAAAGAGTTTAACAGCACAATTGACAATAATGGAAAAATAAGAAAAAAAAAAGAAAAAAGAAAAAAAAAGAATCATAAACATACAGATCACAACTAATATTTTTTTAATAACAACAGCAATTACAATTATAATAAATAAAAATCATAATAATCAAAATAATAATTATCATAATAATAATCATAAAAAAATGGGCACTTACAGGCATAATCAGCTAACAAGCAACACAAGAACATATTGCAAAATTGTAGCATTTCTTGTACATTGTGTACTTCCAATTTTTTCATTTTGATAAAACATTTTTCTTGCAGATCAACATTTCATGCATAACCTGTCCCTCTTAGCAAACCACTAGCATCTCTCAAATTGCAAAGACCTCCCTTCTGACTCCGGATGGTTCAATAACCTGTCATAACGGTCAAATTTGACAGAGAGAGGAAATTTAACATTGGTTAAATCTTTTTTTTCTTTGGCCCAGAGGAAAGCTCATTTCACAAATGCAAGTGATGTTATTAAATTGACCGGGGGCATGAAAAAAGGTATGACAACCCTGAAATGCTTGCTTTATTTAAACCCTTGTTTTTTGCATTCAAACTTTCACGTATTTTTGAACGGTCTGAAATTACAGAAATAAACATCATTTTGACACTTGTCCAAACTTGCAAGCATTTTCTTTTAATGGTCTGATATTACAGAAATGAACACAAAGTGTTTTTCGACAATGGGCCATCCAATTCTTCACTGATGGCTACCTCGCTGTATGAGACTACATAACATCTGCTTAATACTGTAGTTTTACTGTATTTTCTTTCAAAGGGGTGCACTATCATAAAAAAAGTGTTTTACCACAGTAAATGCCATCACTAGTGTAATGATGTTTTATAACTGTTCATGACGAAACATAAAAAATAATCGTTTGCTAGTCTCGCCACAGCAATGATATTGATATTAAAGTCACTTCCAAACACTATATCCACAAAGTAACCATAACCCAATATACAATCTTAAGAAATTTGAACGGAAATGTCATTAAACTCATCAGTATTAACCACAAATTAAAGCATAAAGTACTTTCCTAGAGGATATGATCCTCCAGTTTATTGGCTGAGCCAATTAAGGATAATTAAAATATTTAAATATCCCAGTGTGGATAAAATACTTACGTGGCAGTAAAAATACTTTTAAATAAATTTGAACAAGGGCGACCGTTATCTGACTTTCTAGCATATTTGGGTGTCAATATACTAATGACCTTTACAGCTACAACATCAAATCCCCCCACCCCTACCCCACCCCCATGTTTGTGCATATGCAAAGTACTTATTGAAAAAGAAAACGAAAATTCTTCATGGGTAATAGTCAACTTACGATCACAGGGACCAAATTTTGAAACAGAATTTTAATCCTCACACTTCATCCTTTTAAAAAAAACATATTTTCTGGCTTTTACATAATCAGTAAATAAATCTTCTGTTCTGATCAGAAAATATTTGCATTGAAGGGTCATGTGACAGCTTTGTTGTTTCATGCTTACAGTCTACAGTGATGAACATCTGCTTTTGTTTGTTAATATTGTTCTATAACACAGCTCTTCCAGCTGCTAGACTGTTAAAATTGATCACTTTGAAATTTTTTTCTCCAAAAGCAACTTGAAATGGTCTCTGGGGATTGGAGGTACTGTACTGTTCTAGCGTTTTTACGCAAGATTGGATGATATAGAGGGCGCTAATACAGTATTACAAACTGTCTCGGTATTATTACTATTTACAGTCGTTATTTACCATGTATTTTATCATGAAGTTTGGCTTATGGAGAAGGGAAGGGGGGGGAAAAAAAATTCATAAAAAAGAAGATTTTTCTTACATGCTAGAGTATACTGCATATCTGCAGGAAGTAGTTCGACCAAACCGATGTAAAATCTGTGTTGTAAAAAGAGGAGTCCTAGGCGTTGGAAATAGTTTTTATTAACAAATTCTTCGGCTTAAGGACATCTCCTATTGATGTACCCTCCCGATCTGGCACATGTTACTCTTTTAATAAGTGGAATGACGGCGCAGAAATCTTTTGCATTGATATAATGAAGTTCCGTTTTCCAAAATTATCATCGGAGAGTTTTCCAGCTCGACCTTTTCCTCCTTTTTCACGGTCAATGATACATGGGAGAGATGTATCCGTGAAGTTCATCATTTTTCTCCCCCTTTTTTTACTTTGATGAATTCATCCCTTGGTGACTCAATGATACAGAATGACTTAATGCTGTGTTACTGACCTAATTCTTGACACTATGCTTGTCTTTAGGGAAAGGATTTATACGCATAAGATGTTCTATCCCTACTGAGCCTTGTTAAAATGTTAATCTGTATGTAGCTTTCATTTTAAATGGGGGGGGGGGAGGGGGAACAGGAAAGAGAAAGAAAACATAGGAAAGTGGGGCCAAGAGGGGTTAGGGAAAGAAAAAAAGAAACCGCCATCAGAAAACAGAAAAAAAGAAGAAAAAAGGTTGATGTAACTTTGGTAAGCTTGAAATGTTAAAGGCGACTCCATACATGACCGGACTAACTCTTTAAAAGTACATTTATCTAAAGTATTCAGTTTCTTCCATTTTTTTCACTTTTCCAGAAGGATATAGCTCATAGACAAAAGTTTATATTTGGAATGGTGGTTTGAAACAAGACAAATTGATAATGAACCAATAAATATACAGAAAAACCTAACAAAATTATAGAATTTCGGTCAGTTTACAGGTCATGTTTGCATTGTAGATCTATAATACCAAATATTTTTAAATTTCGTAGAAACTGTTTGAGACTCTCCTCGGAGAGTAATTAAAAGTATTGATAATGAAAACAAAGATGTCCCCTTTCGTTATTCAGGGCTAGGTTATTTAAGTGTTCATCCAATACATACATACATCTCCATCAGAATTGCAGTACAATGGAGCTCAATAAATCAATTATTTAAGTTTTCATTTAAAATTGATCAAAAAATCAAAAAACCGTCTATTTCTATGGGCTTGCAAATTAATGAAACAATGTTAATGTTTACAACTAACTCAATCAAAATTGTTTATAACTCATTACTTAGCAATTATTTTAGTGAAACATATTTAGTAGTCCTGAAGTTATGTTTTAATTTATTCAATTTGGTATCCTATTTGGAGAAAATACTCGTATACTGAAAAATCTCCACAGACTTACTAAAGCGTTATGCCACTCAAATTTAGACACATGTACATCTTGTACACATAGAAATATGCAAACAACCATGAACAAAAAAAAGACGAAAAAATTGTGTCTCACAGGCTTAATACTTTAAGAAAAAGGAGAGATGGCTGTAATACTAGAAGATAAAGTATCTATTGATGAAGGGGGCCCTTAGTTTCCCTTTCTATCACAATCACATACAAATAAGTTAACTTCATATCTAAGATTCAACATCCAGGGCACCAAAATCAAAATGGCTGACATTTTAACTTTATGTCGATTTCTTTTAATGTGTCAAGTATTCTGTACAGCAGCTTGGCCATCTACAGTATCTACTTTAGTCTTTTTTTTTTAGTTTTATGATTACAGCCATATCTTGGTTTCTCTCTCTACTTTTACTGAAGACGCATCCATGAGGGAGATGAGAGGCGATGCCGAAGTGAAGAATCGATGCGGTCTTGTTTATGAGATGAAGAACCTAAACCACATGGGAACGCGGTATTAAATAAAGGATACGGTATTATACGGTCATATCACCCGAGGAGATTGGATGAAATTCAATCCCGTCGTTTTGAGACAATTTACCATCCTGACGTGCATGAGCATTATACATGATTAAAAAAGACCTAAACATTCTTTCACAGAAATGATTACTTTCTACCCCCCTCCCCCCCCCCCCCTTTCAGACTATATAAAGAAATATCAGGCAGACAGCATGAGAGAATGATCTACCAATATATATATATATATATTTTTTTATTTTTTCCTGGACTACTCTTAGCTCATTGGATTGATAAAATGTGCCAGATGAGATAACGATGCAGACACATTGATCTGCGATCAATGGCCTTATTCTATGTTATCACTCGAGACAAAGTATGAGAACTGTAATGAATGCTAGAGAGAAAGAGAGAAGAGAAAGAAATAAAATACAAGAACGGGTAGTAGAGAAACAGGGATAGTGATAGTCAATATATAGTTACTTTACATCACAAAGTGCTGGATAGGGGCCTCTTGATTGATGTAGGGTAGTTTTCATCAATTCTGCAGGTTGAACTTGGCACAATATCCCAGAAAGTTACCAATCATTACTACTGAGAAAGGTTTTTAGCACTTCTTGTGCAGTCAGTTCTCCTTAGATGCACTAAAGTATATAAACAGAATAAGATGCATATATATATACCATAGAATTCACAAATCAATTTTGAGAAATCAATCCAAGCGGCTAGTCAGCAGACTTCAGCTGCCTATAGCTAGTAGTCTTGTAGGCTACATATTGGCAATCCTAACGGCTTGTTGGGAAGAGACAATCAACCAACCCAATCTTTGTATATATATTTGTCTAGAGAGAGTCCTTAGGGGCTGGATATAGTTTATTAACTTGCAAATCTGAGGCAAAGTTTGAGTACTGAGATGAATGAACTGAAATGTATCGAAAATGGTAAAAAAAAAAAAAAAAATGTTGCATCTCCATGACACAAAGGTTCTCCCTGCTGTACCTTCCCACCAATTTTTAGGAAAATCGACACAGTTGTTTAGGAGGACTTTTTGGCACATATTGTACACACACAGACACACACAAGCACAGACACATTTTGACCCCTCCCGCAGTCATGGACTTTTGGTCACCTGGTGTGATCCTCCGAGGGTACAGTAGATACTCAGGAAAATGAACAATTACCATGGCAACTGTTTCTATGGCAACTGACATAGCTGTATATTGCCCACTGGCAAAGGAATTACAATATGTCATCCTCCCTATGGGAGTGATGAGATAATAAATAAATATATAAATAAAGAAATAGGAAGAGATAAAAACATACATAGACGATGACAGTAGTTGTACAAAGAACATTTCTATAAATGCAAGATTGCACAAGTACCTTTCACTTATAAATGCTGCTCATAATTATTTAAAAAATTAAATATTGTCTAACTATACTTTTACACAACAGTGACAGATGGCACAGAGCATGGGTAACAGGGCCGGGTCAGCTGGGTGGTTGATAACCTTGACTATAGTCAGCTCATTTTAGAAAATAAGAAGATGAAAAGTAACCTTTGACCTTTGACAGAGTGCTTTTACACTTAAAAATTTGGATGTACAAACTAGGCATGAACTTCAACCTTTACTTTCAGGGTTCACATATTTATTCTTGGGGGGGGGGGGTGGGGGAGGAGGAGGGGAGGTTGGAGTCAACAATGTAATTATCAATTACATGATTTGACATAATGAGTCCATTAGGATCTTTATCTAAGAAATCTGAAAAAAAACACATCTACAGAATACAAAACAGAATTGGGACACAACAACAACCAAATTTTGATAAATGAACGGTGTCTTAAGAATGTTTCTCTGTAATAGAATAAATGAAAAAATTAGAGATCATAATCCAAATGCAATTGTGTGACATTAATTAAAAAAAAAAAACACTTTTCTATTCAACTTTAACAGAAACTGACACTTTCTGCAAAAAGATTCCCTATTGTACCCATTAATAATTTTACAACTACGGGACTTTCATACTTCGACTTTCACCTTAAATCTGAACTCTGCTTACACAAATCAAAGGGCTTAGCAACCAGCCTTGCCAACCATTCAAGTCATATAAAATTGGATCATTTCTAGTTTCTTACAGGCTTATGGTACCAATTTCCCTCCACAACCTATGAACAAAATGTCGCAACTTTAAAAGCACCACTGAAAAAAATGGTGAAAATGGTAGCGCTTGTTTTTGCAAAGATGGAGAGATGAAACTGACAAAAAACAACCCTGAAAATTTCACCATTTGGTCAACTGACAAGTAGGTCACAATGTAAAAACTGGTAATACCCATCTGAACTTTCTGGTATTTTGTCCAAAGTACAAAGGTTTTCAATTCCTGGTTCTCCTCCCCTAATATGAAGGCACGGTGCAAAGGTAGCATTTAATCTGCCGATTAACCCCTCAGATCAACCATCACATTGCCACTAAAAATACTGTCAAAGTTTTTTATTTCCACCTAATGGCACAACAGTAATAATTTTACATAAAATTCCAAAGATATTTCGTTCATGTCAAAAGGTGGCAAAAAAGAAAAAAAAACTGCCAGGAAGTGTCTCCACATGGGCATTCAAAAATGTAATAAAGTTGAAAAAAAAGAAAAAAGTTGAAAATACTTAACATTTGTACTTCACCACATTATTTTCTATAGTAATAAATCAATATCTATATCTTGCCAAAGTCATACCTCAATACAAGGATTCTATTTTGGACCCACCATTGGATAGAATATTACACAATGAAAATTCCACCAGTATTTACAACAACAACCACAACATAACTTTTTTTTCAGATTATGTATGTATGTATTTTAGATCCTCCTGCAAGCAGGAACACGCGAAGAAGCCTCATTGGCTTATCAAAGCTGCAAGCTGACCAAAATCAGTTTTTTAACGCCCATGTACAGCTTTGTCTTCTTAGAAACTCTTAAAGGGACTTATAGCGAGAGAATGAACATAAGAATAAAAAAATTTACTGTCATTTTGTGAACTGGAGTGGTGTTTATAAGCTGACGTAAATCAACATGCCATTAACTATCCAAGAAAGATATTCCAAATGCATCACACTTCATGCCATGAAAAGGTTCAAACCATTACAAGTTTTTATGCAACCAAATAAGATATGTAAAATACTCATGGATGCATTTTGTAACAATCTAGTTCTGTATTTTATGCCACCCTTTAGTTTACTTGAAAACACTGTGTTAGTGACACCAAAGTGTTTCTACTTTAGCCTGGGCCTTATTATGCAGGTAATATGACTTCAGCCATGCAAGTAACATGACTTCAGCTTCACCCTTTAATATTATGAAGGTAATATGACCTCAGCTTTAATCTTACTGTGCAGGTAACCCTTTAACCTTTAATATTATGCAGGTAACATGACTTCAGTTTCTACCTTAAATATTTTACAGGTAAAACATGACTTAAGTTTCAACATTTAATATTATGCAGGTAACATGACCTCAGCTTCAATCGTATCTTGCAGGTATTAAACCCTTCAACCATTAATATTTTGCAGGTAACCTGAGTTGAGCTTCAACCTTTAATATTATGCAGGTAACATGACTTGTGCTTCAACCTTTAATGTTATGCAGGTAACTTGACCTCAGTTTCAACCTAGGCACATGATAATTTACTGGTTATTTCAGCATTATGTTAATTGTGATCACACTCACTTTATTGGTTTGTACATGAGTGTTTATTTGCAGTGCCACTTTCGGCTTTAAAGTGGAAAAGTGCCTAATAAAGGGAAAAAGGGGAAAGTGCCTACATTATATGGAAATGTTGTTAGACATTTTTGGCATATTGAAATGTTTAACAACTTTACCAAAATTGATCACATCAAAAGTTGTGGAACCAGAACACCAAAGAGTCTTGTTTGATCACCTGATAATATGACGTCATTGGTGTGATAAATTCAACTATACTGTGTCAAGTGTGCATTCACACATGGTCATTTTGAAGTCCTTAAATTAAGTTACTATTCCAGAGAAACAATTATAGATGCGTGTGAAAGCAGTAATGCTATGTCAGACAGAGTCAGCTTTTCCAAACTTTGTCAAACCAAGCCAGTTTGAGGATTGAATTTGTGTTGTATAACTCAGAGAGTGTTTAACTTCTCAAAACAAGCTGTCATCTACACGCTGACTCTAATGTTTCAAGCCTTCAAACTTCAAAGGAAGAAATGATAGCTTTCAGACAATCAAATTTCCACAATGGCTGTCGAATAGGTAGGAAATAGTTTAAAAAAATAGTATTCGCAAACAGTCTAATCTCATGTCTAGTTGTTTCTCCCTTTCATGGTCAAGGCTGACATGTATGTATGTATGTATATGTGATCTTCCCGCAAGCAGGTACTCGCCAAAGATGCCATGGAGTCTTATAGACTCGCAAGCTGACCGAAGCCAATCTCTCGGCACACATCCATTTAACGTCCATGTCAGGAAGTTGTTATTGAACAACACCCTTGCCAGACGACACACATTGCTGTCGGCGGGGAATCGAACCGGGGATCTCATGACTGGGAGACGCCGGCGTTAACCACTAGGCTATACACTATACACTTTGCCATGACTACCCCATCCAGATTTCTTGCTGTAGGGTTAGGAAAGGCCTACAGCTGTTTCATACTTTTGAGAGCGTGGTGGCCAATTGGCTAAGGCATCGGACTTGTGTTCCAAGGATCACTGGTTCGATTCCTGCCTAGTTCATTACGTTGTGTCCCTTGGGCAAGATGCTTTATCTCAATTGCTTCTCTCCACCCAGGGGTTATTAAATGGGTACCTGTAAGGTAACTTGTCATTGGGCGCAGTATATAACTGCAGCCAACTGGAGGGGTTATCTCTGGGACAGGTTATCATTGACCAAGGTTAATATAACGTCTGTAAAGCGCTTTGAAACCGTTCGCTGGTATAAAGTGCTATATAAATCAGACAATTTTTATTATTGTACTATTAAAGTAGGAAACCTGGCAACTGCCTTTCCTCCTATAGACCTATTCTTTCATCCTACCATAGACTTCAGTGTTCCTAGACACTTCCCAAACTTGATGAGCAGTACAGCAAATAACTTCCAATATCATCCTGTAAAGCTGCATGTAAGCTTTGAACTTCAAGAAGTAGCCATATTTGTTATCTCGGTGTGTTTGCGTAGCAAGTATGTATACAGATATAGTGTAACGACTGCAACATGGAATAGCTCCATGGTTACCGGCATGGTTTTTTCTCTACATTGTGATAAGAGGATTCTACGTGGTAATGTGACAACAGCTCACTTACAAAAATGGAATGGCTATTTTGTTTGATTTATACCAAATCAAGCATAGCCTTGGTCGTACCCCGCCCAGAAAAGTTGTATGTGAGTAAAAAATGAGAAAACCTGTTCTGACACAATCACTCAACTGCCTTTACAAATAAAGAAATACTCTTCTGAGTTGCATCTGTATTGCTCTGAAACCTCCCATGATGTCAACAGTACAGAACCTCTTTGAATGTGTTCCAATTTCAGCCCAACACCCAGCACATAAATGGCTCTTCCTTTCACAAAATGTACCGATAATTGCATGGCAAATGGTGCACACTACCTCAGAATTAGGCAAATAACCAAATTTCAGCACTAAAGTCACTAATTAGAGGAATATTTTGAAGTGATTCCAATCCTCCCCCAACACCCCTTCTTCTCAAATTTTAATTTTTTTTTCAAATGACTTACCATTGTGTTCATCCAATTCTTCACTTATTGTTTTTCCCATTTCCTTTTGTCTGGAGATAATGTCAGCTAAAGTCTCAAGTCCCTCGTCTTGTTCTATGAGGAGAATCGAAACATGAAGACAGAGTAATAAGAGTAGCTTTGTGTCAAGTAATTATAAATGGTCACTTCATTTTTGGTGAGTGTGTGTGCTTTTCTGACTCCTTTCAAGTTAGATGAAACGTGGAATACGAAAGGAGGAGCTTAACTGAATGCAAGACCTCTCACAAAAGATGGAGGTAGCTGTTTTGTTATACCATCAACTGTGCAGTAAAGTGACTAGCTTGGGTTTGAAGATGAATATTTAAAGTCTACAGTTACGACAGGAACGTGAAGAAAAAAAACCTTCACTTGAATGTCCAGGGAGATCCAGAAAGTAGGGCCATGAAATAAACTTCAGTGGAATTTATACATTTGTAGAAAACCTACTTTGAAGAAAAACTTTGTTGCATATTCGATTAAGGAACGTTATTAGTTTACAACTGGATCTGATTCTCTATGGTTTGTCACCCTGGCAACATTAGTATTTGTAAACTACACAAAAGGTGAAACAACATGCAAAAGGCAAAGCTGAATATTTCAAATGTTATACATTTACAAATTGAATTTGAAATGAACCTTCATCAGTCAAGCTCCAAAACTATACTAAAACTACTACAGTAACTTTGTAGTGTAAATAACATCCAGAAATTTAACTCAAAAGTCAAAAAATCTGCTTATTCAAAGGCTAAAGCTCTGCTAACACTTTCAATTTTTTTTTAAAAACAAACCTGCTATGATTTGTTGCTGCTGTTCCCTAATGGTCTGATAGCTTCCGGAATGGTCTACTCCTTGCCTGTAATTCTGACCCCAAACACTTTCTTCAAAAGCTGTGTTATCTGATGGTAAGAGTCGTTCCCTACATTGGAGAAAATAGACATTCTTTATTGTGTTATGATATCATCAAAACCACAGATCCCCGGATTACTTGGACTAAAATACGTCTTTTATCTTAAGTTAATATAAGACTGCAGCTGTTGCATCAATTATCGACTTGTTCTTACCTGTCTGGAGATGTGTAGGTTGCATCTTTCTTGAAAGAATCTGAAATAATCGTTTCTCTAGCCTTTAAGCCTTCAATCAAGGCATGCCTCCTCTCTACCTCTCTTGACAATCTGAAGGAAAGCGTATAAAAAAAAAGAAGGCAATAAGTGACCAAATTTTTAGAATTAATCTGCATCGTTAGTTACTTTCCAATTTAACACTCTTAAATGCTCATTTGGCTTGTTCGATCACCTTTTGATTAGTACTTGGACTAATGATTTCATGTTTGATTAATATTTGGTAAAACTTTGGTAAAAAATGCTTAACAAGGGTTTTAAAATTTGTCCTCTATTAATCGCCCTTTTTGGAAGTGACTTTGTTATCTTTACTTGGAATCCTGCTCACAGCAATAACTTCAGTTTTATTTACCTTGTAAATGTCACTTTCAAATAAATAATAATCATAATAATATTTGCTTTTTATATTGCACTTTATACAAGCGATAGGTCTCAAAGCGCTTTACAGACTTTATATTACCCCTGGTCAATGATAACCTGTCCATGATAAGACAATCCCTCCAGTGGGCAGCAGGTATATACTGCACCCAATGACAAGTTACCTCACAGTTACCCATTTAACCCCTGGGTGGAGAGAGGCAAGTGAGATAAAGCATCTTGCCCAAGGACACAACGTAATGAACTAGGCAGGAATCGAACCAGCAATCCTTGGATCACGAGTCCGAGGCCTTAGCCAATTGGCCACCATGCTCTCAATCAATATAAACATTAAAGGATTAGAAAAGGTGACTTTAAAACCAGCTAGAGGACTTACAGTTTTTTTGAGGATGCCTCCTTTTGAAGACTACTCTGCAACTTTCCAAGATCTTGTGAAAAAGTGCGTAATTTAACTCTGATTTCTGAATTTGCCTACAGAAGAAGAAGAAAAATATATGTTCAAAACAAATCATGCATACAGAAAAAGGTTACTTTTTTATTAACTATGAGTCTCCTATATTTTCATGCAGACTATTTTATTTCTATATCTGAATAAGATTTACTTAATTTTCCTGATTTTTATATTGGCCGACTTTTGTGAAAAATGTGTGTGTCTAAATAAACCTCTGAGTTTAAAATATTTCTTTCTGCTACGAGAAAAAACTTCCAACAGATATTTTTCTATAATGATTTCTAAAAAGGAATTCTTTTAGTTATTTGAAGAAAGCCAAGGAGGGTCAAAAAAAAAAAAAAAAATGTTAAAGTAGTGGAAGAACATGCTTTCTCTACAAGGCCATCCAGCAAAACTATTGTCGGAAAATATTCGTAGGGGTTTGAAGCTTGATGCACACGTTTCAGACTTGTAGTACACTTAAAAATTTGAGGCGATCTTGAGAAATGCTCTTTTAATATATGAGTTTTGAAGCTGCAATTTGTGTTGAATTTCCACCTTCCAGTCCATTCTCACTGTAAGAGGAATTATAAACAGGGCTTGATTTAACCGCCTTCAGTACCCCTACTTCTTGCCCTAATGCCCTAAAAAGTCCTCTGTAGCTGACAGCAGCAAAATTAAAACACAGAGAGCTTTAAAGATGATAGAACAAAATTGACATCTGACTGACATTTAAACTGACTTCTAATTGACTGCTATTTCAATGTTTTTTTTATTCAATTTTCCTTCAATGAGTTGATTATACTTAAAGAGTGTGAAGACTGGCGCACAAAGAAACGTCTCATGCCGGTAATCTGACCTAGTTTTGAATGAGGTGTAACAAAAGTGTTGGACACCACCATCAATCCCAGAAAATACCGACACAGCTTGCTACCGTCGGTTTATAGACACTAGTGTACAGTCCATACATACAGCTTCGGTCAATACCCACAACACAGTGTACGTAGCAGCGTGGACATCTGTCTGCATTTTGTAGCAACAAGAAGAAAATGTCATTTGCAAGCAACGGAAAGTGAACTTTTTCAGAGCGCGGTACACGGTTTGGGGCGAGTCTTCAATGCCTTTAAATGTAAATGCTAAAGAAAGAATCATCATTGTTGAAAAAAGATCTTTGCTTTAATGCATAAGTTTCATTTTCAGGGTGTTACTAAAATGAATGACAATTGCGTTACACATAACGAATGACAATATGTTGTACACACTAAAAAATTGCGTTGACTAAAACGAATGACAGTGAATGACAGCACAGACATTTGCTTCAACCGGATATCACAGTTCAGACTTCGTGGGTATATCAAAGCCACGCAAACCGAGTGGACGCGAAGTGCGTGGCTTACAGAGGCTAGTAAAGTACGGACAAGATACAAACGCACCTTATAGTAAGCGAAATTGTAAGTCTGATTTTAAAAAGTAAATTTAACGTCATTTTTCCGATATTAATTGATAGAAACTAACAATACTCTAATCTTGAAACTGCTTCAGTTATCTTTGTATATAAATCTACAGAGGCACTCAAGTGCATTCTCACACAAAAACTTTCCCTGTGGTTCCTATCCCTAAATTACACCAAAATCCTGCAACCACGTAACATGCGATTTTCCTCAAATCATTTTTGCACAGAATACCAATAACCGCATTAACTCCACTCCGTTAGTCATTCTATCTCTTCTCACCACTGTCCTTCGTTGTCATTCGTTGTCATTCGCTGTCATTCGCTGTCATTCGCGAATGATAATTAACCCAGTACAAAGTCAATTGTCATTCGGTCATTCGGTTTAGTTTGTCCCTAATTTTCAATACATAATCAAAAGATATAAAAACAATATAAAAACCTTTCCAGAATTTGATCCTTTTCTTTGCAAATCATCCCTTTTGTTGACCATCTCCATGATGAGTTGGCTTGAACGTTCACAGGCTTCATAGGCTCCGATCCTGTTCAAAAGAGAAAGCAGATAAAAAGTTACAGACATGCAAGGGTGTCTGACCTTTGTTTGTCGGAGCTGATGACAATGTATAGTACTGCAGTAGGTCTACGAATCGTAACTATATTTATTTATTATTGTTTCTATGTGATGGTTCTCTTAGAATTGCGAAATGGAAACGGTCACTGTAGCCCTAATGTGTAAGTTCTAGAGGTATCACCGGCTGCAGTTAATGTCGGAATGCCTTATGTGAAGTAAGGTCTAACTCTAACCGAGGCTTAAAGTTATGTATTACAAGTCACAGTAACACTAACACTAGTAACAGTAGTACTAACGTAAAGTTAGTTTAACTTCAAAGTATTAACAACAACCCAGTTCCGGTATGTTGCCAAACAAAGCATTCTACTTTAGATAAGATACCGTAATATGAAACAAAATTGTTTGTATTTTTCAATAGGAAGTGAGTGCCAATAAATTGTTCAAGCGTGGTAGAAAGGGGCAAATAATATAGCCTGAAAATTACCAAGGGTCGGGCCATCGTTCACCACTGTAGGCTGCCATTTTGTTTTTGATTGTTTACAATACTAACTTAAAGATACTAAAATTAAAACTTAGTTATCATCTTTTTGACCAATATTATCATATATGTCTGTATTTACATACATTAATATATTTTAAATAAATAAATCTTTTTTATTGAGGATTATTTTACAATAAAATGAAGATAATCTCAAATTATACAAATACTGTGAAAGAGGACATAGAAACAGCTGGTTTTATTTATTTATAGCTGTCTGGTGCGCCCACGTAATTGGACGGAAAAGAGGTGTGTCACGTTACGTAACTAATTTACATACAAAATAAGAGGTCAACGCGGTTCGCAGCAACAGCAGTTTAGTCTGCTTATGCAACACACTGCTAGGAAGCCCACACTCTTTACATTGGGAAGCTTCTGAATTTGACAGGGCCGTGCGTTCAGGAATACCTCCTCTTTTATATGAAACAGACTTTCCTATGCCTAAGGTGGACTTTTTTCGAGATGCCATTGGAAATAAATATTGGACAGGCAAGGCTATGGTGTTTTAGAATATCGATCATGCTCGAGAGCTGGCTCATCAATATAGCCTAACTTTGTAACTTAAACGAGTGAGATGAGCGATGTACTGTTACTAACATTGTCAGGACTCTAAAACTTAAAAAAGTGTACAATATTGATTACTGCAGTAGTAAACTGATATGGATTGTAACTCATTTTCGAAATATTATGTCTTTTGCTGCCTGGCCTGCATTTGAAGTTTGCCGAACCAGATGCAGAATTAAGCTAGATATAATTTACCAAAAAGTGACTGCTTGACCTATGTCCTTTTCTACTTGCACCATATAGAAGTTCAGAAGGAATCTATGAATTATGGAAGCTGTTAAACTCAAAACCAGTGGCAGTGGGACCAAATCTCCATCAACTATTTTCATTACCAAGTACTGTCTTTCAGCTTTCGCTGCTACAGCTGCTGAAACAGGTATGTACAGTTTATATGTTACTAAAGCCTATTAAAGTATGAGACAAACTTAAAGGGTGTGAAGACTCGTGCAAAAAGAAACGTCAATTATGCCGGTATTGACCTAGTTTTGAATGAGGTGTAACAAAAGTGTTAAACACTACCATCGATCCCAGAAAATACACACACAGCTTGCTACCGTCGGTAATTAGACACTAGTGTACAGTCAGTACTTACAGCTGCGGACAATACCCACACCACAGTATACAAACTATACAGTGACATCTCAGGACCAGCTAAAGGTAACAATTAAGGTATCATGTTTCATTTCTCCATTTTGTAGCGACACGAACAAAACGTCACTTGCAAGCAACAGAAAGTCAACTTTTTCAGATGGCCGCACTCGGATTGGGGCGAATCTTCAATGCCTTTAAACACGTTTATCTTTGAAATAGAAATAACTGTGATGAACAACTTTCCCAAACAGTTAAGAAAAATCTTATTCTATTTGGGGAGATATCACAGATTTAAGGCTTATTCACATGCAAGGCTGAAGACTTGATCAAGTCTAATTTTGACATCAAAGCATATACATGTGGCACATTCAATTGTTCATATTTCTATTTATGTTTTGCAATGCTTGTTTTCTATAATGGATATGGGGTTTTCAAATGCTGAATCTAATATCGAATTTGGGTACATGACACAATTTTGACATTCGTTTCTGAGGCAAAGCTGTCAACATTCCACTTAGTAAATATGAAAAGAAAAAGAGAAAGTAAATGGTTTCAGACCCTAGTGGCAGTATGACGTAACAAAATGAAAGCTCCCACACATGACTCATAAACCAGGATATCTACCAAAAGGAAGAGAATTTTCCTTAGCTTTTTGGGAGGAGTTATTCTTCTTCTTAAAGATCTCTGTCTTATAAACTAGCGAACCAGCGATGATGGTTAGGTTTGTGTCCCCATGAATGGTTTTCATTTGGGTGGTAAAATTTGTGCTTGTATTCCCCCCCCCCCCTTTTTTTTTAATGTTGAGTATATTTTATACAAAAACTTGGTTTGCTATCCTTGCATTACAGTTGAGATAAAATAGAGATTAAAGATTAGATTGTAATCACAGAGATGGTGAGAAGAATTCAGCATTGCTAATACAATTGACAAGAATTTAAGCAATAACATTGTTAGTTTAGGTTCTGTTACCTTTGAGGAATCTTCATAACCTGCCATCAGATGTAATTCAAATTAAATCTTTCTTGTGGATCGTACTAAATTGATATTGGCCTTGTAATCAATATATGTAAACGTGAAGATCTGCCTGCCCAGAGATCTGGTACGCATGATGACCATGTAAAGTAAGTGATTGTCAACATAATAGGTCCTTGATTTAGGACAGGAACATGGCCAAGGTTCAGAGAGTAAAATTCAAGAGGAGTCAGACATTAGGAAAACTTTCTCTTAATACACTATGCTGAAGACTTACATTATGAGCCACTAGATGTGGGCCTCTTGACTAAACTGCCAATCTATATACAGCTACATATCTCATTAACATACTTGTACGGAGCTATGACAACTATTTATAATAACAATAATGTTCTTTGCTAAATGGCCTGTACCTAGGTAGTGCATATATACAGTACCTTCAAAGGCGAAACACTGAATGTTTCTCCATCTTTTTGTATGCTATTCTTGTTTTATTGGGGGGGGTGCTGGGAGGGGGAGGGGATGAGGATGGGGAAGATAAACTTTATGAGAACTATCACAAAACAACAAAAAATGTGATGGATTTTGGTATCACTCACAGCGATCATGTGTAGTACAACAGTGAAATGTGATACATAGATATAGTTCTTTGACTGTTTTTTAATTGAAAAACACATCTGGCCTTATTGGTTATCAAGTTGTTTGTCTATTTCCTGTGTAAACAGAGACTGACCTGTTGTTGTTGTGTTTTGTACTTTGTATTAACATGCTGATAATTTTGGCAAAGAACAATCATGTGAGAAAAGTTAATGGCTCAGATAATTATGATTGATTGTGGGCTATATAAAAAGTTTTTGTTACTGGAAGAAATGGTTGAGGTTGACTCAGTGCATATATAAGGTAAACCTTCAAACAAAATTTTAATATGAGAAAGTTTCCTGAGACTTAATTAGCCTATGTAAAAAAAAATGCTATATGTTCTCGTATCAAGACTTTTATGACAGACATTTGTCATTCATAAAAGTTAATCATTGAAGCAAGTAAATGAACTAACACTAGCTGTATCAATTCTTAATGACATTTTAAGGTCGATCACTGACAAACAGATCTAAAAGACGCACCTGTAGAGTAAACAGAGACCCTGGATATATAAAACAACAATATTGCTAATGTGTGCAGTAGTACTGTCTTCTATACAGTACATGCATAACAAGAGGGCCTAACATATGTATCTTAGGCCTTCCTGTTACACATGTACAACAGGAAGGCCTAAGCCTTGCAACATAAGTCTGCATATGTATCTATATCTATATCTTAGGCCCTCCCTGGTACACAGTTTGCATTGGTTTGTATAAATGAGGGGTTCTGGTGGCCCGCATGCCAAAGCAGACCTGAGAGATATTTCGGTCCAGTCATGAAATATCAAAATCGGCCCACAATCTTGGAACCACTTATTGATATTTAATACATGTTGCCATGGCCATGCATTTGAACACTCTATTGGCCTACCCTGTTTTATACCCTGTTTAATTTTGATTAAATAGAGTTACATATAGGGAGAGTTTGGTTTTATCTGGTCTTTTTGATCCGATCGATGTTTCTCTTTGGCCATCATAGAAAATTAATATTGAGAATCCCTGATATACACATGTTATAGATGATAACAATATCTAGTACCCACTTCTCTCTTACCTATCTTGATTCTACTCTTGACTGAACTATTCCATTTACCTAGAAGTCTTCTCCCCCCCCCCCCTCATCCTCCTACCCATAGCTCTGGCCTACTTTTAAGGGTCAAGAACCATTCCCTCTTCAATTGGAAGCTGCAGTTTATTTGTTATGAAAAGATTTCCATTCAACAGTTATTGCAGCATAATTAAGCTGTATACATTGTACATACTGCAACTAGTTCTAGTCCATGTTATTGGCAGATAAATCTTCAGTACATGTAACAATTAACACAAAACTTGAAAGGAAGAGATCTTCACACTTGGACTGGTAATCAGGATTCACTACAGTGTATCAACTAAAGCACCAAAATAGAACTATAATATTAGCATCACTATCACCATTGTAAACAAATAAGAGGCTTTATTTATCTTGGACCCTGCACAAATAACAAATTTCTGCTTGCACATGTATTATTTAAAGTCATTCAACATGCAAGTGTAGACACTAGACCAGCGTCTTTTATTGCCATCCTACGAGTATCAAACCCAGCAAAACGTGTATTTTACTATATTAAGTTGTATACGGCCAACGGGAGGGTCTAGGAATAATTGTGAGGGTACTAAATTACTATTGAACGGACATGATGATTTAATTGGGAGTATAAAGCATTTAGTACTCGGTGGCATAGCCAAACATTTAGGTCTGTTTGCCTGGGGATTGGGGGAGGTTGGGAGGGGGGGGGAGGAGGAGGTGGTCACAGCAAAATGAGAGAAACATTTTGGGGCCACAGAATTCAGGTAAATGCAAGCTGGCTATTCAGTGCAAGAGGGAAGCCATGTTGGCATGGGGTCCAGAATTGCCCTGTCGCTTTGCCGTTACAATGATTTCCAGAACATATCTTGGCTTCAGATGTGCAAACTTGGAGGTACCTATAGATGCAACATATTTCTACATATGGTGATTGTAAGTCAAATAAATATTTGTGTATCTCTCAGTTTTCTTAACATGGCAAATTTTCTTGCATTTTTTTTCCTTTACTACCCACATATTTATAACAAGACACTTCATCCTAACAACTTTTTCCCGGCTCTTTTTTTTATTTACGGCAGTGACGTACCCTCTAGATCTGACCAAAACCAGACTGCAGATACAAGGAGAGGCGGAGGCATATAAACATGGATCAACAAGGACACAACTCCCCACCAGAGGCATGATTGGCACAGCTATCGGAGTTGGTAGGTGGTCAAGCACAGGGGTTCATATACTGTATGCAGTGTAATGTACTGTACAGGACTGTACTTACTGTACTGTAATATATTGTACTGTAGGTGGTTGGGAGAGCTGGATACATACTTAACAGGGAAAAATGTAGTGTTCAAATTTTGTGTAGCCGTTTTGTAAGTGTCTGAAATTGTCTCTCTTAATTAAAGTGCTATACGAAAGTACTGTGTACAAAATTGCTATATATAAATATTTGCATTTGAATAACAATTTCCCATGTTGTATGAAGCATGTATGCCAATATCGCATTGACATGTCGATGCAATATTGGATAAATTATTCACTGCTATATAAGCTGGAATTAAAAACCTGATTTAAAAGTAGACAAATAGAATGTACTTGAAGAGTAAATATTTCAAAGGACATTCTTGAGGCAATTCATAATATATATATTTATTTTAGAGGTTTCTGCCGATGTTTCCGAGCCACAGGTCTATAGAATAAGTCACATGTCTCTTTGGCACCTTTTGTCTAATATTGGGGTACTATTTTGTTAATTTTTTGAAAGTTGTAATTGTATAATTTGTAATGTTTGCTACCATTTTCCCTCTTGCAGTTGAAGAGGAGGGCTTGTCTAAGCTTTGGCAAGGAGTGACACCTGCCATATATAGGCATGTAGGTAAGTATAACAACATCAACAGAGATATACCTGTAGGTCAGGGATGGACATGATTTTGACTGACCACTGCAGGGGAACATTTAAGGGCCAACCCACATGTCACAACACTAAAGGATGTACCTACTCCTGTGACAAAAACTGGACGTATTACATTTATGTGGAAATTAAAAGGCTAGAAAGTTCTATATACATTAGCATTGGGCATTTGCCATGTTGCAATATCCCAAGTATGGTAGGTTCTATTTAACAAACTCCCCAAAGATTGCATATATGATTTCTGTTAGTCTAGATTTTTCAGGACTGGTTGTTAGGGTAACCTTTGAAAAGTATTCTCGCTGATTGCAGAAAAGTTTGCTCCTGGACCTCAATTTGCCCAACTGTGCTATAGAATAAAATTAAAAACCTACTCATTTCATTCATTTGATAGTTAATGGCTGGAAGGCTTTGGATTACGAAAATTAAAGATTATGGGTATGAACTAGTTAGATGGGCAAACTGCTGGGTGAAAACCCACAAATGTTGAAGATCAGTGAGATCAAAATATTTTCAGGAAAGTGTAAAATGATCTCTTTTTCAGTAGATTTGTGGATTTCCACTTTTTGCCCTATTTAAGTTAATTGCAATCCCGATATGATAATCACTCGTATCTTGGATCTTTTTTCATGATTCGTCCGATAGTGTACACCGGCTGCAGAATGGGATCCTACGAATACATCAGAGAGGATCTCCTCGGTAGGAATAGTGACGGAACATTTCCTGTCTGGTGAGTAATTTTAGGCTAGCTTCGTGGTCCATCCCTGTCTCATTCCACTTGTTGGCCCTACACTAGGAGCTGGAAGGGTATTTTGATCATCAGTAAAATTTTAGAATGTATATTTGAATATATGAATATGCATATATTGAAGATTAGCTTTACTCACAAACCTTAACATGTAATGAATTTGTGTAGACTGCACACTTACTTGAAGTTAAGTGTCTAAAGTAACTGTGTCGATGATAGACTGTCAATGCCACTGTATCTTGAATTTCTTGTCAAGATGGGAGTATTTTTTATTACCATTTTCCAGGAAAGCTGCCACTGCTGGTATGATGGCAGGTGCTTTGGGTCAATTTTTTGCCAGTCCAACAGATTTAGTGAAAGTTTTAATGCAGACAGAAGGGAGAAGGAGACTAGATGGTAAACCACCCAGGTAGGACTTGATCAAGTCTAAACTATTATGGGATATTATTGAGTCATGATTATGCCAAATACATTATAGTCAAGTGTTAGACTTTAACTGAAGAGCCCATGTCATCATCAGTCTCATTTTGTTCCAGGTTTTCCCTTCAAGCTAGTTTTGCTCAATATTTCGTGAAGTTTGGTTGACACTTGTGAACCGGCGGCCGGCCGGTGTACTCAAAGTGAGCTGTATGTGGTATTCCAACATCACCTGTCAGACAAACAAGTCCTTTGCATTTGTGTATGTCACAATGGGCATATAGTTACTGTTAGAGTTTAACATTGTTATATTAAATCAAGACAAATTTAACTCACTTACTCTACATTAGTCAAATAGTTATGTGGAATTTTGAGCACATTGTATGGCAAGGAATCACAAAGCCAACTGGCTTTCTGGTTTACTTATAAATTATGTCTAGCCTATATCTTTGCAGATTAGATAAAAACAAAAAGGTGAACATTAGTAACATTATCAAGTGATGAATTCAGACCCTGACCCTTGACCTTTGTTTTACTCTGGGAACAATACATTCATTATTCTTAATGTTTAAATGATGTCACAAATCACCTTCAACCTTGACTGTTATCTTATCAACCTATTTGTCTTTCTGTCATGGGTGAATGTCTGTTTTCTCTATGCTCAAGCTTGGACAATGCAGTGAGATACACACAATGTGTCTAATCTCTTTCCTTTCACAGTCGGTGACAGGATAAAGCTATTGATGAATTACCGTGGAAACGTATCGTCCCTGGTAGTTAAACTTTGTTCATTATTGTTCTAGCAAAAGTCAAAACTGGTTAGGATAGGTTAAGTGGTTTCCTTGCATAGATTCTGCTTTTAATATGGTACTGTACATAGTTGTTGTATTTAATATCAGAACAACGGTATAGCACATCTTACTCTGCAAAACTCAATTGTTCAAACATTTTTTTCTCTCCTGCCAGGGTCAAGACAGCTATTGGAGCATTCTCGTACATTGTTCGCAAGAGAGGATTCAGAGGACTGTGGAGAGGCTGGGTACCGAATGTCCAAAGAGCGGCACTAGTCAACATGGGAGGTGAGTGAAAAGAGTAAAAAGATATTTGGCCGAATCCTCGGTCAAACAGAGTAAATAGATGACAGTTATTTTCTATAGCCTTCTGGTGCTTAGAACCCTTCAAATATGGGTTTGGTAATCACGAATCCTTCACACAGGTTTATAAAATCTTGTATTAACCTTCACAGGGGGTTTTGCCATATATATTGAAACCTTCACACAAGTGTGCCAGATCTTGAAACCTTCACACAAGCGTGTCAAATCTTTCAAAACCCTTTAACGCAGGTTTTTGTCAAATCTTGAAGCCTTAGGACATGCCTTTAAAAATTGTGGAAGTTGAAAAGACTTTGAAATACATGGACACCAACTTCCGTACAATAAGAGGTCAACAAAATTTCAGTACTGGTATAAGGCAGGCCAAAATGTTGTGTTTACAAATGGATACCAAAAAAGTGTAGAAAGGAATACTGGATAGCCAAACCTTGAAAACTACTGTCAGTAGGGAGAGTAAAAATGAATTGAAAAAAGGATATAGCCTCATTATTAAACCAGGATCAGAGTTTCTGATTTGAAGATAGTTGATGCTTCAGTATTAGGCAAAGAAAACTTTAATAAAACCCTCAGTATTCAGCTTAATCTGTATACCTTTAGCTTCCTGCGTAATAATATTGAAAACCGCTGGCTGTAAATTTATCAGCGGCAAGAAAATTATTGTTAATTGTCCCATAGTAACGTTGTCTGTGTATTGTTCTGGGGCCAATTTCAATTCGTTCAAGCTCAAATTTGATTGTGAACAGAAGATCGTGTTGAACGAAGAAAATGTATATAAATTGTTTTTTTTCCTTCAATTTTCTATATATGTTGGAAGTCACTTCCCCTGGTCCCTCTCTTGACCCCTGTCTCCTTACACTTCCTTTGGTTATCTTGATGTTGCCAATGCTACCATAAACGGGTCTTACTTTTCAATTGGAATGATCTTTTTCTACAGATTTAACAACATACGACACAGCCAAGCAAGCCATCCTTCGAAATACAACACTGTCAGATAACTGGGTCACACATGCTCTTGCCAGGTCAGATTCTGTTTTTTTTTTTCGTTTTAGGATTTGAAGTACTTCGGTAGTAATAGTATCGTCAAGCTTTCGTGATGATACTCACCCATGTTTTCAAAAGTACCTATATTTTGGATGATTCTGTGACTTCAAATTGCCCCTGTGGCATTGTATATATATGACCCCAAGCAACACCAAAAAAAAAAAAAATTACTCAGTTTAAAGTAACGTTGAACTCACATGTATTTCTAGCATACAATCGAATGAGACAGTCTAGTTTAATACCCACTACCACTTTATTGATTTTGATGGTTAAACTGAACAGATTCAGACCATGGCATTACCATAGCAACAGTTCTGTTGAACCCAGTATTCAAAATTATACAATGTTGTCACACTGACGGATGTTATCCATTTGTCATTGAAAACCTCATGTCCTTAAAAACTATACCCCTGAAAATGACAAGAAAATGCTGTTCATTACTCTAGGTTTCTGTCGGGATGCAGGAATTGAAAGGGAAATGCAATTAATGTTCTGTTCATGTTTGTCATGTGAGAGGATATGGTAATTAATTATATGCACCCACAACCTTTGACCTGGGCAGGCTGCTTGGGAAAATAACAGAGACTTTGGACACTATGGAAATAATGATGTGACTTTTACATTTAAGAGTTTTTAAACAGCTTGTGAAGAATTTATTACTAAGCAAGGTAATATACCATCGTTACAACACACTGTTCATATTACCAGCAGTGTGTGTACATTCCCTTATTTGTTTTTCAATTTTTAATACTTTAGCTCATGCCATTCATTTAACACCTTCTCTGCAAGATTAACTTAGCACAATGGGAGTAGGAATAGGAAGTTGGAAGTACAAATTTTTAGTAGAATTTAACCAAAAAGATCTAGGAAGGTCAGCAGATTGTTTCACAGTTCATGACACATTTCCTGCAAGAGTAGGTAAGCACAATAGACTTTGGCAGGGTAATAAAATACACAAGAAATTTGTAGCTAGGTTGCAATATCCAAATTCCTTGCAAACAAGATTTATTTGAACACAATGCAGTGCATCCTTTAGTGACTGGATATTGTGGTATTGCCCAATTAGGGAATTTATTTTTCTTTTCCCCTTTTGGTTGTGTTGCTGAAGGCTCAGTAACCTTTGCAATTGTGCTGGTGTGTGTGTGTGTATTTGTGTGTGTATGTGACACCCTTGCCTCGTAAACATGATATCACAACAACCACAAGTTGAATCAATGTCATACTTGGTAGGTAGATGCCCCCATGATGTGTAGATGTGCCCTATTGTTTTATTGGTTTTGGTTCCCATCTCATGAATATTTTTGAGTGGGCAGCATATACATTTTTAAATGTCAGTCTCTTCAACCGTATATTTATGCAAGTATCTGGTTTTATACTATGTCGCTAAATAGACTTGGTCAACATAAATAATTCCTGGTACGTCCCTAAAGTGAAAGAGAAAAGTAGAATTTTCAAGGAGGATTTCGATAAGAATCATGGATTTATCTGCAAGCTATAGTACAGTATAGGACATAATTCTAGTACAAATTATAGGGTTTCTTTCACATGCAATACAACACTGTACCTCTTATACATTTACATTGTGTATTAAATATGTTGAAGTAATTCAGTTTTTGTCTGAGTAAGTTTTAAAGGGCCTATATAGTGACACAGAAATTGTGAAGTATGCTAAAAATGGCCACAAATGTTCACAATTTTGGAGAAAACTTTTCTGATTTTTTATAGGGTTGTAGTGGTTTGGTAACAGTCTTTGTGTTCAGTCAACAAGTCAACAGGATCATATAAACTGAGCTAGGCTGACTTATTGGCTGAAGTTTAGTATCATCAAGTGGGCATCTTTTTTGCTTCACCTTATGGTCCCTTTAAAAGATGACTTTTGGTACAACAATATGTTAGATATGTTTTAGAAATGTTTCAAAGACACTGCTATCACTCCAGGTTGCATGTTTATACCACTTTTCATCTTTGAGAAATGACCCTGTTAATCATCGATATCATAGTTATTCGGGACTTCAATCCTTCATCGCCAGAGGGGTGACCAAAGTCATCCATACAGTTGGACTTACAGAGCCATTCATACTACTGTGGAGTGTGGAACCAATAAGTCTGTATCGTTAATGGTTATTAATTTGATTTGCAGCTCTTGCTCAGGTCTGGTAGCAGCTTCCCTCAGTACCCCCGCCGATGTCGTCAAAACAAGAGTCATGAACCAGCCAATCGGGAAAGATGGGAGAGGCCTTCTCTACAAATCGTCCATTGACTGTTTGCTCAAGTCCGTTCGGCAGGAGGGGTTCTTCTCTCTCTATAAAGGTTTCTTGCCAATTTGGGCAAGGATGGTGAGTGATATGCTCATTGTTTTTGACGATACATTCCCTCAACCCATTTACGTCAACCCGCTAGTTTTTTAATATTCTACATTAAAATTCAGCTCTAAAATTAATTTGAAACTTTTACGTTATTAAATTTCTAGGTAAGTTGTCATTAAATTAAGAGTAGACACAAATCATGACCAGTAAGTTTTTATTTTAAAATTATGTACACACCTTTGAATCGAGTAAAGAATGTATTGATCGGAATTCAAACCAGAATTCAATTAACTGAGCTATCTAGCACTTAATTTTTGCCTATCATCATTTGCCATGTCTGTGCATGGAGTTTTCAGTCAAAAGCCACAGTATTAACCTCACAGGAAGGGGATTTCATGAGAAATTTAAAATGATCTAAATTCACATGAAGTTACTGTCTTTTCTTATTATTCTGTTAGATGTCTAAAGCTTATTTTTACTTATCCACACTACAAACAGCTTAATGAGAAAGCCATGTATTGGAGGTCATCTCATTTGGCTCAAAATATGCTATGGTGGCAGAAATGGTCACCTGTACTCGCACTCTTGACATCTATCTCTTCTTCTGCTAAATTCGAAAATAAACAATTTTTTTATCCCTCATCTGAGACACTTATATGTCTGGTTTGATTCTTGTCAAATGTCTCTCAACAACCAGAACTTGGTACCTTCAATAAAGAACTTTTAGTAAAAACTTTGTATGCAAACACAAGATGACAGTCAATATATATTTTTTCTTTGGTACTCTCTACGAAACATAATCTTTTTTTCAGGCTCCGTGGTCATTGACTTTCTGGATTACTTACGAAGAAATAAGAAGATTCTCTGGGATCGACACGTTTTGAGCAGGACGGGAAATGACGCTGCGCTTGGGGATCGTGCGAGCGAGGGTTGCGTGACTGGTCACGTGACAGCACTACCAGAGCATGTTATGGCAGGTTTTTTATCTTGACCATAAATTGTGTTCGATGTGGCTTGAAAGTTTCTCAGCTTTAGGCTCTTGGAGTGGAGATAATGCAAGTCATGGATGCAAAGATATATGCCAAAAATCAGTGCCTAAGATGCGAAGGTATTTGCCCCATCGTGAAAATATGAAGTCTGCCAGTTGCAGGATAGAAGACGGACATACGGCCAGTGTTTGGATAGCAATTGTGACAGCAATGATACCTGTATGTTGATTTATGCCAGGATCCAACAATTGATGTAAAATACATTCTGTGACTAAAATTCCTCCTAGGATATACTTAGTGCCGTGGTGGAATTCCAAAAATTGAAAGAAAGAGAGATAACAAACAATACAAATACAACAAAACAAGGAGAACAAGAGCAAAAATTCAATATAGGGCTAGTTTGGGACCTAAAATGACATGTGGTGATAGACTTACTTCAAGTCTAATTATCACTTAGAATGAGATAACACCAAACAAAAAGGAATCAAAACGTCTTAATTTAAGAAAAACAGGCATGAAACTGTAGGACTATGATTTTCATATTTTTCCCCTGGGGTGTCAAAGTTTATCTTTCCTGTCTGATGATTTTCCTTATTTTTAACTTCAAATTTGAGGTGGACTTTCTTACCTCTTGATCTTGTTGAAAAAGCTTGATCCAGGTCAAATAACTCTTTATGAAAAGGTTTTTGAGAATTACAGACGACCTTTGAACTCTTATGCTGGACGCAATAGAGATGATTTGAATAGAGAATGTGAGCAAAAAGAAATCCCAAATCTTTGTGATCACACAAATGGTAAACTACATCAATAACTATTATTGTGATTTCTTCATTATCAACAAACTAGCTGCATTTTTTTTTTACAAATCGATATTTGCAAGTATCATGGGTTTTTTTAGAGAGAGAGACTTTAAATGACACACAATGCAGCTGGACTGTTTTAACCAAAGTGGTAAAAATGGAAAGCATAAAATGAACGAGTCAAATGAGTCAAAAATCACAATATGTGAAAGCCAAACATACCATTATATTTAAATATGATGACATGTTTATCATGGTTTTATGGATTGTAGGATGTTTGTTAGTCCAAAGTGTTTCTCTTTCTTTCTCAAAATTAATTTTCTTGTTGAAGTTATCTTATTTTCATATATACATTTTTGGTGGTTTGGTTGGTTAGGGGGGAGGGGGGAGGGTGGCATTGGGAAGAATAAGGGTTGTGATTAGTGTACAATAAAATTTTTTTGAATTTTGTTAGTCTTTCACAGATCAATTTGTATGTTAGACTAGTTAGACTATTAATTGAAATGTATATTTTCTAGTGGCATGGAGCAGAATTTTAATATTTCTTATTTTACGTTCCCATTTGGATTATTAATTTTTGCTCTTTTCATGTGCAATAATTTTAAAATATATTTTTCAGGTGACCATTCGCCATTTACTGCCTTATCAAGTCTCTGCAAACTATTATCTTAATGTCCATGCATAGGCAAACTGAAAATATTGTCCTGACTAATTCAACCAATTATAGAATCGCTTGTGGTTATGGTACTGCAAAGCAGCTATGAAAGGCAATCATTAGTCTATGATATTGTAGTTTGATCAGTACCGGTACCTGGATATTTGTCTCCGTGGTAACCAATGTTTTAAGTTAAAATCTCTAAGCCAATTATTGCAACCAATAAACTTTGTTTTCATAACAACTCATTGAATACCAGGGAAACATTCTGCAATACTATATATGTTGTGTTTTCTATTTGCTCTACAGTGAAGTGAGCTACACACTTAGAAGGTATTAAGCTGATATAGTTCTTCTTATTCAATTTTTTTTAATGCAAAAGTATTAGAGGAAAACATGGTAACATATTTTAAGGTTTTGTAAATAAAAGTAAAGTATTTTTGGCCATTGTTCGTAGTGAAAGAAAGTGCTCTCAGAGGGTTTTGGAGTAGGGAGTGATTGTTCTACAGGTTTTAAAAGGAGAGGGGGGGGGGGTGGGGGAGGGGTGAGGGCAATGTTGTCATGGTTTTGAAGGTCAAAGTTGAAACTACTCACACACACAGATGTATATAACTTTTATCTTATTATTTTTCTTCTCTGTCATCTTTCAAACCCAGTATTTTTTTTTCTTAATGATTGGAAATGTTAACATTTAAACTAACTCATACCACAATAATGATATAAACACCAGTTGTTTGTTACAACTGTTTTCTGTAACAACAAAAAATAATGTTTTACTTTCTTGCTTATTCTTATTTCTGCTGCTGTATTTTTTATTTTAAAGGTCGTTTTGAATGGGATATGAACTTTGATAAATTTGATAAAAGAAACAACGCACAGAAAATTATATAAAAACAAAATACTCAATGAATTTGGTGTGATCATTTCATGCTACATCCCAACATGAAGAACACTGTTATTAACCAGAGGAATAAAGAATTCTGTTTCAATTTGTACTAATGATGACAGATCTGTTTCCATTCAAATTAAGGTTTGGTAAACTGTTTGTCAACTCAGCCAGTTGGGACAGTTTTCTAATGCTAATACCTCTCTGAACTGTCCTCCCACATTATGCTTCAAAGCACTCGTATTGACAGTATGAATAGTTCCTAACCGTTATCTGATAGAAACATGATATTCATACTGCTCATACTGACAATACAAGTGCTATGAAGCGGGACATGAAAGTATAGTTTAGAACAAATTTCCCAAAGTGGGTGGTCAACTCCAAAATGAAAGTAATTTCCAAAGTTTATTTAGGCAATGAAATTTGCAAAAATTTCACCAGCTTTTCTTAGATTATATTCCTCATTTGCTGCCCAAGAGTGAAAAGCAACTCTTGGACTTAATCTTGTAGCATTTGAATTTAACAGATCTTCTATTCCTAACCAGGGATGTGCCCACGATGGGCGGCACTGGGCGGCCCCGCCCAGCACTAAAAATTACCGCCCAGCACTGTCTTAAAAATCGTGAACCCCGCCCAGCACTATTTTCATCTAAAATCCCGACATTCCTAACAATATACTTCACACTAAAGCTTAAAAAATGTTAAATTGTTAGCAAAACTAGTGTATGTGCTTATAAAGCTACACAAGTGCCAGCATTTGGCATCTGAGCACCTTCAAAAATCGAAAAATTTCATAAAGGGGAGAGGGACACTTCCTTCCCCCTTAGACCCCTCCCCCAGGACGGCGGTCAGTATACCCGGCACTCAGGAAATCCTGGGCACATCCCTGCCTGAACACATTCTTTTCATTGTGCTGTGGGGTAAGAAGGGAGGTATAAACAAATCCAGGGAGCAATTCAAACTTTTGGTGACCTTTTCCCTGGGTGAGTGACTTCAAGAAAGACTTGGAGGAACTAAAAAATACATGATGTATTCCATCTGGTTGCAAAAAATAATAATGTTATTCAAATAATTTTCTATGCAAGTTTTCTATACTGTACTGAAACAGAATCGTTATGTGCTAAAACACTGAGTCATTTTTGCTGACTTTTTGGTTCCTTGCTGCAAGCAAAGGCACCTATGCAGTCAGATTGTCATGTGGGCGTGTGTTGTGTGTCTGTGACACTTGCTTGGGTCCCAGATATTCAACTATGGAGTGATGTATATTTGTCATTCTTGCAGTGTAGATGTATATTACAGTGAGGTGTGCCATCAAGTTTTGTGCGGGCTTTAGTGGGTTTAATGGGTCATGGGGTCAAACGTAAAAAGTCTTTACATTGCAGTAACTCCGCAACCTTAAGTCAGATTGTGGCCAACACCTGGTACACAGTTGTTGTATACCCAACAAATTTTGGGCCCATTATTAAGTCTGGTGGGCCCAAATTTTATTTCCACCTCAAATGCATTTTGTGACACTTTCTTTGGGCCTGAATTTGTGTGTTGTCCAATATTTTTGGGACCACATTTCTGGGTCAAACATTTTTGAGTCAAATGCTGTTTGGGCCAATTTTTTGGGACCATTTTAATCTGGCCCAATTATTAGGAGGGGCCAAAGTATTAACTTTCAGTAACTCCACAACCATATATCGGATTTACCATTGGTGTGTTAGTTTGGTTGAGGTGGTTACATTGTACTTACTGATTATGAAATTTTAATTCATTAAGTGACTAATGAAGCCTTTAAGTGGTAGGCCTATCCATTCATAGACTTCCTGAAGTGAACAGTTGCAAAGCAAATTTCTACCTTTTTAAGTGAATCAAAGTTGTTTTGGCTTTAATAAGTAGTGAGGAGTAAATATCTCTACCGAACACGAAATTGCTGCAGTTATCTCTTTTCTGTTGTTTACTATTTTGATTTACCTTATAAGCTACATAGAATTTGTGCTTATCTTGAACTATTCTGTTGAAGGATTACAAAGTTGTTTTTTAATAATAGCAAATGGAAGTCACAATTTGCTCTTTGATAATGAATATCTTTGGAAGAAATGTAAATAAGGATTTTGTCATCATAAACTTACCTGCAATTTTTTATTGAATTTTTGGGTATGTCTTTCTTCTAGTGTATGACAATGTTTAATACAGTAATGAGTAGAGTTGGATGATGTAAAGAATGGTGGTGGCAGGGGGGGGGGAGGGGGTGGTGGAGTAAGGTGGATAGAAGTGATTCCAGAACTCTGTGAAGGCTAAATTTCCCAGTAACATCTACAGCAACTTTAAGCAACTCCAATTTCTCAACACTAAGAAATGTAACTTTAAAATGCCTTACATTATCAGGACTTTCTTAGAATTTTATATTTAGAGTTTTATGATGTTTTGTGTGATGTAATGAATTGATTTATGGGAAATGTTAATAACATCGATATCAATGACTGAAAAAAAAGAAGCTGTTTCTTTAAATTATGCTTTCTCCTGCATTTTATTTCTATAGTGTATGCTATAAGGCATCTTCCCAGAATCCACTTCACCACTCACTGGAAAGGAAACTGAAGTATACAAAAAAAGTAAACATTTGTATAAGAAACATTATTAACTACTATTTTGAATTGTTAAAGTTGCCTGTGCATATTAATTACTACACCTATGAAATGTATCCCAGGATGCATATGGAAGAACACACACACACAATCTTGAGGCAATATTCCCAAATCTCTGCAACAGGGAATATCTGGGCACAGAATTGAATATTTCCGCTGATTTAAGACACAACAATGCATAAATCCCAAAATAACTATACAAAATGTAAAAACCTAAAAAAGTTTGTCTGACTAATGAGCTGATCCTTTTCCAGAAGCTCATAGATGTTGATGTAAAGTTATTATAGGAGAGAAACTCTTTTCACTATTTTACATTTTTTTTATGAGTAACGAGTGAAATAATTGAGATAATATTAAACCTTGCTCTTACCTTTAGTTACATCATCCCTTGCAACTGATTGTCTCAACACAATATATAACCCCCTCCCCCCCCCACCCAAACATCACCCTGTAAAGTACCAGGACACCCAGCCTTTACATAGAAATACACAGTGAAGAAACTGTATGACATTTTTTTCTTAAAGCTCTGCCAATGGATTTAATACTATATATATAAAAAGCAGTCTTCTCCATCCTATTACGATTTAAAATTGTCATTGATGGAGAGCAAACAATTGAGCGTGAAGATGACGCCTGATGTAATCTTGTGATCATCATGGATAGGATTTAAAATTAACTATTCAACATTCATTTATAACCCTGGGTATTTATTTAAGATCAAATGAAAATAGTCCTGACAAAGAATGTGAAATTTCTGGACTGACAATTCTTGTCTCTTTCCTCGGCATAATATTTTTGGGAGATAATTTCACGCCACAATTTATACCTTATACAGTAGTCCGTACTCCCCCCCACCCTCTAGCACGCTAAAAAGAAAATTGCTTAAAGGATTCAAAAGCGCTTTCATTGAGGTTCAGACTTCAAATTATTATTCCTAGACATTGAGGCATGTTCAATGAGACAACTTAATATATCTCAGTGAAAAATCGTGCTTTGAGGTTCCAGGAAATTGCATTTACAAGGTTGAATATCAGTTACCATTATTGTAACTTTTTGTAGCATATTCAGGAGCTTGACTGAAAACTCTCGACTGCATTTATATTCAATTCCCTTAGAAATTCCTCACTCTGAATATAACAAATCCTCTGCTGGTTAATTAAAAGGTCGTTAATTCAATTCTTCAATTCCTCTCAGCTGAGCGAGCCATCTTTCCAGGAGTGCCAACATCCTTCAAAAGATTCATCTTCCTTTCTTGCCCAAGATCATCTTTCGTTCACCGATGAGTTGACCTCGATCGGGTTTTCCTTTCATTAGGACGGGTTCTTTTCCTCAAAGCACTCTGTTGGTGACAATATAAATACTGTATACATAATCCTGATACTGTCAAAATTCAGTAGTCTTATCAAGGGAATTACACCTTTTTGTTAATTTTATATTTGTATTTAGTTTTGACTTAAAGTCTGTACCAAAATAAAGTTTCCCCACATATAGTACCGTTTTGCCTTTATAAAAAAAAAATTAAAATAAATAAATAAATAAATAAAAAAAAAAAAATAAAAGGTCATAAGTTTTTCTAGAATCTTAAATATGGTATTGTTGTTTGCACCCACCCGACCATTAATCACACCTGTAGATGCAACTTTGCTTCATTAGCCTTTTCATTTTATAGATTTGTGTTTATAAACAACTACAAAATCGCAATAACGAACATTACCAATCTGCCATCCCTTCTGTGTTCTGAGATGACAGAAAGTTTTCCATGTCTATGCAAATGTCACGGCGGGATCACTCACCTTGGGTGTACGTCTCTTTACGCTTCCCATTCCTCTCCTCTGCGTGCCTCTGACTTTCCTCCCCGGTGTACGTGATACCCGCTCATCTCTGACCTCTCCATTTAATCCGACATGTTCTTCTCCATCCTTCGTTCCTATATCCATGACATCCATCTCCTCCTCCTCAACATCTTCATCCCCGTCATCTTTTGAACTTGCTCTAATCTCTGGTGCAATATTCGACCGTTTCTCATCCTTTCTTCCCTTCCTTCCGTCTCTGGTCTCTTCCGTTTCAGATTCTAGCCCGCTCTCGCCGTCACTGGGTGCCTCGTCCATGTCCGCTTCGTTGGATGTTTCCTCTCGGCCATCGGAGATCTGTTCCACCTGTCTCTCATCTTGGTCTCCTCTTGAAGCATCCTCTTGGATTCCGGACATCTCTGGTAGATCTTCTACTAGCAAACTGCTATTTGGTTTCTCAGATCTATACACAGACATCACAACATTATTACACAAGAGTAACATGAAAATATCACAATTCCTAAGTATGTATTAAAATGTTAACTTCAATTTTTGAAAGCATGCTTTTGTTATGTTCTACATTGATACAGCAAAAGCAGCTTTTTGGCTTCACTTTCATCATATAATTTCATACTCATGGATATCAAAATCTCATAACCGTGTAGGTCACTAGCTTGATGGGTCAACTTTCGATTTCAAATCAATAATATTTTAAGTTCTAAGGAAAAATTCAAAAGAAAATATCTGTCAAATTATGATTAATTACACACAATTTTTGCCAAAGTTTCTCTTGCAGGTTTTTCATTGCTATAAATTTCTCATGGTAATTAGTGATTCTCAATATCAAGTTTAACAAGTAATAACAAGTTTAAATAAATAGAACCTGTAGGGAAACTGGTTTATGCATGAATAATTAAAGGTGGGTCTATATATTTACATTCAACAACAAACCATGGGAATTAGCCCTATATTCATTTTCGACATAACCTTAGTAACAAGACGCCAAACCAATGGTGCGGTCACTTTGAGGTCCATGTAAAATGTAAATAAATAAACCCTGTAGGAAAATGGCTTATGGATGAATAATTAAAGGCAGATCTGTATATTTACATCAACAACAACATACAATGGGAATTAGCCATATTGGAAAGATATGCATGCTACATTTGTATTTAGTTAGTAACTGATTCCTCTTGATGTCATTACCCGGAGGTGGAGGGTCCACTTGTTGCTCGTCTCATTGTCTGCCAGGTGTATTCAATGAACATAGCCTGCTGCATCAATCGGTCCATTCTCTGCACATGACGTTCTAAGTATTAATGGTTAACAGTAAAATAAATAAACAAACAAATAAATAAACACTAAAGCATACACAATATATCTAACTTCACATCTTTGACTTCACGGCAAATTATGCCCCCCTTTCTAAAGTCTTCATTTTTCATATAAGTATATAATGAAAATGAGTATACATTTTTATCCCACATTTCCCCATCACCTCCCTCTCCCTACCCTGGTGCCCATGGCTGTGGACCACTGTCTTCCCTCTCATGAGTACAGGAACCGAATAATGACACAATGAAGGTACGTGCAAATCAACTGCTACATGACCTTTGCTAAAGTGACCTGCACCGAATGTACTGGACATAATGTAGGAGTTACCGTTAGGTCAGGGAACCATTCATGATAGTGCTGGCCATAAAAATCTTACAGAGACAAATGAAAGGTAAAATACTCCTTACCAGTGTATGGAATAAGGCCCTCTATGACTTCTTTGGCATTTGATGATGTCATCACATCCATGGATGAGCATGATTTCAGAATTATGGATAAGACCAGCTGGGCGTAGTGACAGTGTTTAGCGTTAGTGTTCCAGACTTGTAGGAATCCTAGCAAAAGTACTACAGAAATAAAAGGAAAAGGGAAAAAAAAAACCAACAAAAATTACTGACAAATACTATTACAGGTAATTGTTGAATCTGCCATTCAAATGAACAGCATACAAAATACTAACATAACATGCATATTTAGTCATGCATATTCAGAGCCAAAACTGAAACTAGCAGCCAACTGGGATAATTTTCCAATGCTGTTACTTGTTATAAACTGTACTTCCATATCGTGCTTCAAAGCATTCATACTGACAGTACGAACAGTTCGGAACCTTCATCTGATATAAACGAGATATTCGTACTCGGTACATACTGTCAGTCCCAGTGCCTATGTCGCATGGAAAGTACAGCATGCATAATATCATCACAA